>NW_022631069.1:5566717-6106717 GCF_010015895.1 Lontra canadensis
TATATTTATATATATTATATACCATATCGTATATAATATATATATATATTTTTAAACCAGTTATAGTTGCTTCTCTGGGGAGGGATCTGCAGAGTTCCTATGACTGTATTTTCAAGTAAGTACTTGTTTTTGTTTGAAGTGTGTTTCTTTTAGACAGTGTTTGTTGGGCCATGTTTTTAATTTATCTATTGTGCCAGTCTGTGCCTTAAATTCATGTATTTAGACTATTCACATATAAGATAGTTACTGACACATTAAGCCCTAAATCAGCTCCTTTTTTTTTTTCCCCCCCTTTGCTTTGAGTCTTCTTTCTTTTCTTGCCTTCATGGAATTACCTAAATATTTTTTTTAAGATTTCATCTTTATTTAATTATGATGCTTTTTGTATAGTTATTTTTGTAGTCCTGTATAATGCTTGAATAGTTTCTTAGTGGTTGTTTTGGACAGTAGAACCATTTGTAACTTACATGCTATTTATATTGACAGTTTACCATTTGGAGTAAAATACAGGAATTTCTATTTAGATCCTTTTACCCTTTATATTTTAGTATTTTATATTTTAGTACTGTTCTGTTTTGTTTTTTGTTTTGTTTTGTTTCTGAGTTGGCTTCATGCCTAGCATGGAGCCCAATAGGGACTTAAACTCATGACCCTGAGCTCAAGACCTGAGCTAAAATCAAGAGTTGGACATTCAGCTGACTGAGCCACCCAGGCACCCCCATCCTTTTTAGTTTTATAATGTGGTTGTCTTTATTTTTTTTAAATTTTAAATTTTTGCTTTTTTAAAGATTTTCTTTATTTGACACACATGCAGAGAGAGAATTGCATGCACAAGAAGGGGGAGCAGCAGGCAGAGGGAGAAGGAGAAGCAGGCTCCCCTCTGAGCAGGGAGCCAAGTGTGGGGCTTGATCCCAGGACCCTGGGATCATGACCTGAGCTAAAGGCAGATGCTTAACTGATTGAGCCACCCAGGTGCCCCAGTGTGGTTGTCTTTAAATATTTCCTCTACATAGCACTGTATCAGACAGTGTTACACTTTTTTACATCAGCCATTACATAAGATTTAATGAGAAGTAGTATTATGTTTAATGTCAGTCTTAACCTTTATAATGTTCTTTCTTTTCGGAAGATAAAAGATTTGTCCGTTAACATTTCTTTTTCTGTTTAGCAAAACTCCTTTAGCTTTATGTTAGGGATTTGCTAGTGATAAATGTTTGTAGTTTTCCTCCATTGAGAATGGTTTTAGTTCTGCTTTATTCCTGACCTGAAGGATATATTTTCTGCTGCTTTATTCCTGACCTGAAGGATATTTTTTTGATGCATATAGAGTTTGTGGTTAAGAGTTCCTTTCTTTCAGCTTTTGAAAAATACTGTGCCACTTCCTTCAGGCCTTCATGGTTTTCTTCGGATATCCTCTGTTATTTGAAGGGATGTTCCCCTATCATGTAGTCATTAGCTGCTTTCAAAATTTTTTTTGTTTTGTTTTTTCATTTTAGTTTTTGGAACTTAACCACGTGTCCTGGTGTGGATTTCTTTGGGCTTATCTTGTTTGGGATTTTTAAGGTTTTTGAATCTGTAGGTTTGTTTATGTCTTTTGGCAAATTTGGGACATTTTGAGCCATTATTTGTTAAAATAAGTTTAAAAAATGTTTTAATTTAAATTTAATTTATTTAGCCTGTAGTGTATTATTAGTTTCAGAGGTAGAATTTAGTGATTCATTGGTTGCATATAACACCCAGTGCTCATTACATCAAGTGCCCTTCTTAATACCCATTACCCAATTACCCCATCCCCCTACCCACCTCCCCTCTAGCAATCCTCATTTTGTTTCCTATAGTTAAAAGTGTCTTACGACTTGCCTTCCTCTCTGTTTTTGTCTTATTTTATTTTTCCTTCCTTTCCCCTATGTTCATTTGTTTTGTTTCTCAATTCCACCTATGAGTGAAATCTTATGGTATTTGTCTTTCTTTGACTTACTTAGCTTAACCTAATACCCTCTAGTTCCAGCCATGACATTGCACATAGCAAGATTTCATTCTTTTTGATGGCTGAGTAATATTCTTGTGTGTGTGTGTGTGTGTGTGTGTGTGTGTGTGTGTGTGGTGTATATACACACCACATTTTAACCATGTTGAAATAAGTTTTAAGTTCCACTTATCAAGATGGAAATGATATGAATGTTAACCATTCTCTTACTGCCCCACAGGTCCTTAAGACTGTGATGTTGTTTATTTTTCCCATCTATTTTGAGTAAATTCTGTTGATTTTTGTCTGATGTTCAGTAATTCCGTTCTCTGTCATTTTCACTTTAGTATTGAGGTCATTTATTAAGTTCTTAATTTTTGTTAATATATGTATATATATGTGTGTGTGTGTGTGTGTGTGTGTGTGTGTGTGTGTATTTATTTATTTATTTATTTATTTTAGAGAGAGAGAGTGCACACATGAATGAGGAGGAGTGGGTGAGGGAGAGAACCTCAAGCAGATTCTGTCTCAAGTGCGGAACCCAGTGTAGGGCTTGATCTCACGACCCTGAGATCATGTCCCTAGCAGAAACCAAGAGTCCAATGCTTACTGACTTGTTATCATATATATATATTTTTTAAAGATTTCATTTATTTATTTGTCAGAGAGAGCAGAAGCATGGAGAGCTGTAGGCAGAATAGGCAGAGCAGGCAGAGGGAGAAGCAGCTCCCTGCTGAGTAAGGAGCTGGATATGGGACTCGATCCCAGGACCCTGGGATCATGACCTGAGCCGAAGGCAGACGCTTAACTGACTGAGCCACGCCGGCATCCCTCTTGTTATTATATTTTGTATAAAATATATTTTTTAAAGATTTTATTTATTTATTTGAGAGACAGTGAGAGAGAGCACGAGGCGCTCTCTTTCTCTCTCTCTCTCTCTCTCTCTCTCTCTCTCTAGGCTCTCATGCCTGGAGCCCAAAGTGGGCTCCATCTTAGGACTCTGGGATCAGGACCTGAGCTGAAAGCAGTTGCTTAACCAACTGAGCCACCCAGGTGCTCTATAAAATAATTTTTTAAAAGATTTTTTTACTTATCTGACAGAGATCACAAGTTGGCAGAGAGTCAGGTGGGGGAGGGGCTCGATCCCAGGACCCTGAGTTCATGGACTGAGCCAAAGGCAGAGGCTTAACCCATTGGGTCACCCAGGTGCCCCTAAAGTAATTTTTAATATTTTTTAGTTCTATACTTCCCATTTGGCTTTTTAAAATTATTTTTATCTTTTATTTATTTATTTTTAAAGTATTTATTTAGTTGTCAGAGAGAGAGAGAAAGCACAAGCAGAGGTAGAAGCAGGCAGGGAGCCTGAAAGGGGCCTTGATCCCAGGACCCTGAAATCATGACCTGAGTTGAAGGCAGACACTTAACCGTCTGAGCCATCCAGGCGTCCCTATTTTATTTTTTTTTAAAGATTTTATTTATCTGTTAGAGAGAGAGGAGAGAGCACAACCAGGGGGAGCGGCAGAGGGAGAGGGAAAAGCCGGGAGCCAGATGGAGGGCTGGATCCCAGGACTCTGGGATCATGACCCGAGTCGAAGGCAGATGCTCAACCACCTGAGCTCCCCAGGCACCCCACCATTTGGCTTTTTAAATTAAGTTCTATTTCTTTGATCTGTTTTTTTGTTTGTTTGTTTGTTTGTTTCAGAAGAATTTGTAATTGTTTCATGAAGTATTTTTATGTTGCTTTCTTGAAATTCTTTGTCAGATTATTCTAGCATTTTGTTGATAGAAGCATTTATCAGTTATCTTTGTCATTTAAATTGTGATTTTTTTTTTCCCCCTGGTTTTTGGCTTGACTGTGATTTTGTAGTGTATTTACAGTTATGTTGGACATTATATTTTGATTCTCAAGACCCTGTAGTATCTTTTTTAGCAAGCACTCTTCATGTTGATGACATGATGGCTCAAGGTGTGTATGTTCAGCTTCTTGCTGGGCTCTGCTGACATCATCCCAGGAACAACCAGGGTGCTGACTCTCACTCCCTTGCTGCACATAGCTGAGATGGAATTTCAGTTCCGTTTTGGTTCTTCCCAGTGAAAGTGGGATACCAATTAATAAAACTTTGTTGCCATGTAAGGTTAATTCCATGGAGCCCCACTGACACCAGAGAAGGAGGAAGCATAAGAATGACTTACACCATCTTTTTGCAGGGTAAGGTTGAAATATCAGTTCCTGCCTGGGACCTTAGTATAGCAGGAAGTGGAGTGATGCCTTGCCCTACCTCCCTCAAGTCTATTTCTTCTAGTTAGTGCCTTGTAGGGGTGGAAGTTAGTTAGCTCTCTCTGACCACCCATTGACACAGAGGGGCAGAATTTTTTTTTTTTTCTGTAGTTTAAATAAGAAATAATGTTGGGGTGCCTGGGTGGCTCATTTGGTTGAGCAGCTGACTCTCGATTTGGCTCAGGTCATGATCTTGGGGTCTTGGGATCTGTACTCATTGGGGAGTCTGCCTCAGGATTCTCTTTTCCTCCCCCACCCCCTCGCTTGCTTGTTCTCTCTTCCCCCTTTCTCTCTCTCAAACCAATAAATCTGAAATAATGTCTTTTTTTTTAAAGATTTTATTTTTAAGTGATCTCTGCACTGGGTGCAAACTCACAACCCTGAGATCAGGAGTCACATGCTCTACTGACTCAGCCCACTAGTTGCCCCAAGAAATAATGTCAGTTTCAGTTAGAACCTTCTCTATTTAAGATCAGGGCAGTGAATATACTAAGAATTGTTTATCCGCAGCGTGTGGGTGGTTCAGTGGTTAAGCCTCAGCCTTCCGCTCAGGTCATGATCTCAGGGTCCTGGGATTGAGCCCCACATCCGGCTCTCTGCTTGGTGGGGAGCCTGATTCCTACTCTCTCTCTGCCTATTTCTCTGCCTACTTGTGATCTCTGTCAAATAAATAAATAAAATCTTGAAAAAAAAGAATTGTTTTTTCCTTTTTTTCCAGTTTTGTTGAAGTATAATTGGCAAAATTATAAGATATTTGAAATGTGCATCAGGATTATTTGATATCTGTATACATTGTGAAAGGATTCCTTCCACCTATTAAATTAACATATTTGTCACTGAACACATTTATATATATATATTTGAGAACATTTAAGTTTGACTCTCCTAGCAAATTTGAAATATACAGTAGTGTTAATCAGCTATAGTCACCATGTTATGTACTGTGTCATCAGACTTTATTCATCTTAGAGCAGAAAGTTTGTACCCTTTTATCAGTCTTTCTCTGTTTCTCTGGTTGCATCTGGCAACCATTTTTCACTCTTTGTTTCTGTGAGTTTGACTTTTTTTTTTTTTTTTTTTTTTAAACTTCTTCATATAGGTGATGCCATGCAGTGTTTGTCTTTCTTTGGCTTATTTCACTTAGCAATGTCCTGAAGGCCCATCCATGTTGTTGGAAATGGCAGAATTTCCTTTTTTCTCATGGCTGAATACTATTTTGTGTGTGTGTGTACATGGAAGTGCAGATAGGTCTTTGATATCCTGTTTTCATTTTCCTTGGTTGTATACCCAGAAGTGGGATTGGTGGATCATATGGCAGTTCTATTTTTTTTTTTTTTTAAAGTAATCTCTACACCCAGTTTGGGGCTCAAACTCAGCAACCCCAGGATGGATTGCACACTCCAATGACTGAGCCAGCCAGGCACCCCTGGTAGTTTTTTTTACCCTTGTTATTTCTATTTTTAATTTTTTGAGAAACCTCCATACTGTCTTCCATAATGGCATCACCAGTTTTCATCCCCATCAACAGTGCACAAGGGTTCTCTCTCTTTTGTGTTCTCACTGACATTTGTTATCTCTCCTTTTTTTGATGATAGCCATTCTACCATTTTCCAGGTGATATCATCATGGCTGTAATTTGTATTTCCCTGGTGATTAGTGGTGATTGAGTACCTTTTCTTATACCTGTTGGACATATGTATGTTTTCCTTGGGAAAATGTCTATTCAGTACCTCTGGCCATTTTTTAATTGGATTGTTTGTATTTTTGCTTTTGAGTTATGTGAGTGTTTTGTATCTCAGATATTAACCCCTTATTTGATAGATGATTTTGCAGGTATTTTCTTCCATTTAGTAGGTTGCTTTTTCATTTTGTTGATGGTGTCTTGTGCTGTGCAGAAGCTGTTTAGTTTGATGTAGTCCCAGCTGTTTATTTTACTTTGTTGCCTTTGCTTTTGCTGTCAAATTCAATAAATCGTTTCCAAGACCAATGTCATTATCCCCATGTTTCTTTCAGGGAGGTTTATGTTATCATGTCCTAAATTTGAGTTTTGGTTCATTTTCAGTTGATTTTTGTGTATGATGTGAGATCTGGGTTTCATTCTGTTGCATGCAGCTGTCCAGTTTTTATAATATTTATTAAGGTAGAGATATTGAGGATTTCTTTAGGTCCTAACATTTTACAGTTTATAGGTGTGAAATTACGGAATCAGGAGTCATTATGCTTTCGATTCCTGTTCTCTACAAGAAAGTGTTAAAGGATATTTGCTCTCAAGAAAATGGTATTGTAGTTTGGGAGACAAACAAAGATGAAGGGATGCGGGCGTCTGGGTGTCTCAGTCGGTTAAGCGGCTGCCTTCGGCTCAGATCATGATCCTAGGGTACTGGGATTGAGCCCCGCATCAGTTTTCCTGCTCAGGGGAGAGCCTGCTTCTCCCTCTCCCTCTGCCCTGCCGCTCTGCCTATTTGTGCTCACGCTGTCTCTCTCTCTCTCTCTCTCTCAAATAAATCTTTAAAAAACGATGAAGAGATGATCAGTATAATTTATTTTTGCAAATGAAAAAAATTATGGGTCAGAGAGTCTTGGATCAAGGTTATTTAAGATGTTCTTGACCAGTTCAGCTTTTATAATTATTTTGAGAAAGTAGAACATGGACATGGTTAGAAGTTCAAAAGTATAAACGGTTATGTAAAGACAATTCATTTAAACTCCCAAATCTCTAAAATGTGAGATGCTACCTATATAATTTTTATCAGGAAAATTAAAACAACATATGGGCTAGGAAGCTAGACGAGTACATGAACTTCTGTCAGGCCATTAGTTTAGAATAAAAGATTATCATTATGCAGGCTGACGTATCATTACATTTAACAGAACTGCCTTCTTTTTTTTTTTTTTAAGATTTCATTTATTTATTTGACAGAGAAATCACAAGTAGGTAGAGAGGCAGGCAGAGGGAGAGGGGGAAGCAGGTTTCCTGCTGAGCAGAGAGCCTGATGTGGGGCTCGATCCCAAGACCCTGAGATCATGACCTGAGCCAAAGGCAGGGGCTTATTAATCCACTGAGCCACCCAGGCGCCCTAGAACTGCCTTCTTAACATGTTTTATCAAATGATCCAGATGCATTTCAGATTCACCATGTCTAAAATTGAATTCATCTCAACAGATTCCAAATCTGTTCTTGTAAGTGCCGTCTGCTTGAGTAATTTACTCCAGTTTCCTTAACCAGAAATTTGGGAATGATCCTTGTCTCCTCTTCTAATACATCTGTACTCCCCATTCCATAATTTTCTGGTGATACTTTGTCTCTTATATCTTTGTCTTTGTAACAGGTAATACTGGCTTCTTTAACTGAGTTTCAAAGTGTTCTCTCCCCCTCTGTTTTCTAAAGGTTTGTGTGTGGTTTGTATTATTTCTTCCTTGAGGAATTCACCATTGAAACCAGCTGGGCCTGGACTTTATTCTGAAAAAGATTTTTTAGTTACTGATATAATTTCTTTACTTGATATTGGTATATTCAGTTTCTCTGTTTCTTGTTGAGTCAGTTTTGGAGTTTCACTCATTTAAGTTGTCCATCTTGTTGGCATAAGCACATTTCTATTTTTCCCTTAATTATTTCTGTAGGATTTGTTGTTAAGTCCTCTGTTTCACTCTTGCACTCTTGAGTTTGGTAATCTTTGTTTTTTTCTCTCTAAACCACGCAATCTCCCTCTCTCATCAGTCTTCTTCTCTCACCCACCTTCCCTTTTTTACCTGCACCCTTTCCTCCATCCACCTAATTGTTGATCAGTTTTGTTGGTCTTTCCAGAGAACCAGTCTTATGTTTCATCTTCCTTTCCTTCATTGATATCTACTCTGATCTTTATTTCATTATATTTAATTTTGGTTTGATTTGTTCTTTTTTTAGCTTATTGAAGGACATATTCAGATTATTTGTTTTAGATGTGTTTTTTCTTTCTAGTATAAGTCCTTAAATTTCTATCCCAGCCTGTGCTATTAAATGTGGTAGCTAATACCCATATGTAGCTATTAATATTAAATAAAATTGAAGTTTTGAGTTCCTCAGTCACTATGGTCACATTTCAGGTGTTCAGTAATCTCATTTATCTAGTGGCTACCACCTCGGACACTGAATATATGGAACATTTTATCATGGCAGAATGTTCCATTGGACTCTAAGCACTGTTTTAGCTGCATCCTCTGAATTTATACATATTAGTTTTAGTTTTTAATTCAGTTCAGTATTTTCTTCCTTTTTTACAAGAGATATCTTGTTAAAGTTTATTTGTTTAATCTTTACACCCATTGTAGGACCTGAACTCATGATGGTGAAATCAAGAATCACATGGTTTTCTGACTGAGCCAACCAGGTGTCTGTCAGTTCAGTATTTTCTAATTGTTTTTGTGATTTCTCCTTTTACCCATGGGTTATTTAAATTCTATTTTTAAATTTCCAAATATTTGGGACTTTATAGATTTCTTTCTGTTGTTACTTTCTAATTGACTTTACTTGTGGTAGCAAAATATATATTCAATTATATATATAATATATATGATTTGAAGCCTTTTCAAATTATTGAGATTTGTTGGGACACCTGAATGGCTCATTTGGTTAAGTGTCTGCCTTTGGCTCAGGTTACGATCCCAGGGTCTGGGGATCAAGTCGTGCATCAGGATCCTTGCTCAGTGGGGAGTCTGCTTCTCCTTCTGCCTGTTGCTCCCCAGGCTTGTATGCGCTCTCTCTGACAGATAAATAAAATCTTTATCTTTAGAAAATTACTGAGATTTGTCTTATGAATTAATTAGTACAGGGGTTGGTAGACTTCTTTAAAGAGTCAAATAATATATATTTTAAGCTTTTCAGGACATGTAAAGTCTCAGCTGTGACTCCCACCCTCTTTCCCAAATTTCCATACAATTTGAAATATATATTTGGTCTTTGTCCTTGGTTCCTGACACAGAGCTTTATAAGACAAGTCATAGGGCTGATGTATCATTTGTTTTTCGTAACAAGCCGCTTTTGACCACACTTGAGGTTATGCTAAGAGAATGACTCTTTTTTTTTTTTTTTAAAGATTTTATTTATTTATTTGAGAGAGGGCGCAGGTAGAGGAAGAAGCAGGCTCCTTGCCGAGCAGGGAGCCCGACGTGGGGCTGGATCTCAGGACCCTGGGATCATGAATTAAGCCAAAGGCAAATGCTTAACTGACTGAGCCACCCAGGTGCCCCTGAGTTCTGTCCTTTATTACCTTTGTAATAAATCGGTAATATAATAAGTAAAGAACTTTCCTGACTTCTGGGAGTCATTCTCATGACTAATTGAACCTGAAAGAGGGCATTGCGGAAACCTTCTGAATTTATTTCCATTGGTTGTAAGTACCAGTGATAAGCTAGGACTTGTAATTGGCATCTGGGGGCAGTCTTGTGACACTGAGCCATTAAGTTTTGGAGTAGTTAGTGTCAGAATTGAATTGTGGGACATCGAGTGTCGGAGTTGGAGAATTAGTACTGGGAGGAAAAAAACTTCTCACAACTTTTTAAAAATGCAAACAAGTTCTTAACTTGAGGGCCATATAGAAATACACTGGCCTTGATCTATCCCATGGGTCTTAGTATCCCCATCTCTAGAGTAATAAATGGTCTTTGAGAATGTTCTATTTGCGGTTGAATAGAATGTGTATTGTACTGTCTCGTTATGGAGTACTCTGTATATGTCAGTTAGATCAAGTTGGTTAGTATGTTCAAGGGTCTGTATTGTTACTAACACAGTTTTATTAATTCCTGATGAGTATTAAAATCTCCCACTGAAATTGTTGAATTGTCTGATCTCCATTCATTCTATTACCTGTTGTTTTGTGTATTTGTTAGGTGCATATGCATTCATAATTTTTACATATTCCTGATGTATTGATACTTAGCATATAAAAATTTCATTAAATTCTACTCATCTGAGTTTTTTCTCCTGATGTTAACTTAGCCATTCTTTCTCTCTTATGGTTACTGTTTCCCTGGTCTTTTCCATTCCTTTAGCTTTATTTATTTAGAAAATATTTTATTTATTTATTTGAGAGAGGGAGAGAGCATGCCACATGCATAAGTGGGGGTGGGGGAAGGGCAGAGGGAGAGGAGGAGAGAGAATCCTAAGCAGGCTCCACGCTTAGCACAGAGCCCATTGCAGGGCTAGGTCTGATGAGGCTGAGAGCATGTCGTGAGCCAAAATCAAGAGTTGGACGCTCAACTGACTGAGCCACCCAGGTGCCCAATCTCCTTTTACTTTAAACCTGTTATGTGTTTGAATCTAAAAATGTTTGTTTTAGATAGCATATAGCTGGATTTTGTATTTTATCCAGCCTGACAATCTTTGCTTGGAGTGCTTAGTCCACTTATATTTAATGTCAGTAGTGATACAATTGGATTTAATTTGGCCATTTTGCTGTTTGTTTTCTATCTGTATCATACCAATTTTTGTTACTTTATTATTCATTTTGTGTTTATTGATATTTTTAATGCACTTTAAATTTTTCTCTGATTTTGTTTTCACTTTGTTTTATTTTTTAGTTGTTCCTCTAGCAATTATGTCTTTATTATAAGCCTCTTCAGAATAATACTGTATTAATTTTGCTAAACTATAGAAACTTTGCTTCACTATAGATCCATTCCTCTCCTTTGTATGTTACTGTTGTACTATTCCATGTAAATGCTTAAAAAACCATCAGTGCATTGTTATGATTATTGTTTTAAACAGTCTTGTTTCCATTAAAGAAATTGTGTAAAATGAGTATTTTGTGTCTTCCTCCATGTTTACTATTTCTAGTGTTTTTCATTTCCTTCCTGTGGATCTGAGTTATACTCATTTCTTTTCAGCCTGATGTACTTCCTTTATTATTTTTTTGTGGTACAACCATGCAAATGACATTCTCTTAAATTTTATTTATCTGAGGATGTTCTTATTTTGCTTTCATTTTGAGGAATATTTTTCCTTGCTATCAAATTCTTGGTTTACAGCCTTTTAGTACTTTCAATATGTCATTTCATTGCTTTTTGGCCTCCCATTGTTTCTGATGAAAAGTCAGATGTTAATGGTATTGTTAATGGTATTATTCCCTTACCTCTTCTTACTTAAAAGATTTTGTTTGAAAATCTTTGTCTGCCAGCAGTTTGAGTTTGAGATAATCTAAGTTTGATTCACTTTCTTTTTATCATAATTGGACTTCTTCCAGTTTTTTGGATCTGCAGATTAATGTGTGTCATCAAGTTTGGAACATTTTCAGCTATTATTTCTACAAATGTTTTCCCTACTTTTTATTCTTGGTTTCCCAATATATTTCCCAATACATTCCCAATACATTTATGTTGGGATTCTTGGGTCTCTGAGCAATTTTCTTTTTGTCTTTGGTCTTTTTCCCTTTTTTGGATTGGATACTTGTGTTTATCTGAAGATTCACTCAAGTCTGCTATGGCGCTCACATGTGTAATGAAATTTTTATTTTGGATTTTGTACTTTTCATCTTTGTGTGTTGTTACTATAGGTTCAGATACTCTCTTGAGACTTCCTGCATGTTGAGGCACTGTCCTCCTATTTTACTTTATTCTTTGAAAGATTCCTTTTGTTCTTGGGAATATGTATAGTAGCTGCTTGAAAATCTTTGTCTCCTAACTCCAGTGTCTGTGCTCAGTTGATCAGTTGTCTGATTTTTTTCTTCTTCCCTGAGGTCAGGTCACAGGTCACGTTTTGCTATTTCTTTGAATGTTTCCTCAGTTTGATATCTCAGATAATATATATCTGTATATCTATATTGTAGTCACTCTAGATTATGCTTTATCTTTCTGTGCCTTCTTGGTATTCTTTAGTAATTTGCCTAGATTTAAAATGTGTAATCTGTCTTTTGTATAGTATACAGCCATTGCTGTCTCGTTTTAGTATTTCTGTTTCTTTGTTTAGTCTGGCTTTATAGGGCTTGCTTGTGTATTTGCATAGCTTGGTGGCCAGTCTGTGTTTTGGTCCTTAATTTTGGGCATTAGTTGTGATTGAATACCTTGAGCCTATGAGGCATATACCCACTAATGATTGATCTCTGTGGTTTGGGAAACTTTTTCAAATTTGTGACCAGTTTCTAGTCTTAGAAGACTGGATTTCTTGGGTCTCCCTTTTAGTTAGCCAGGTATGTGTGGAGAGTTTTAGTCCTGTGGCAGCTCTCTCATTTTAAGTATAGCGTTGACCTTAGAACAATGGGGGGGGGGGGGTGGGATGCCGATTCTGATGCACTTGTAAATCCTCATCTAACTTTTGAGTCCCTCAGATCTTTACTTCTAGTAGCCTGCTGATGATAGGAAACCTTACTGATAACATAAATCTTCAGTTTGCACACATGTTATACATTGTATATGTCATATACTGTATTCTTATGGTAAAGTAAGCTAGAAAAAAATAAAATGTTATTTTTAATTCTTTTTTTTTTTTTAAGATTTTATTTATTAGAGATTGATAGCATGTGGGCATGCCATGCACATGAGCAGGATCAGGGGACAGAGAGAGAGGGAGAAGCAGACCTCCCTGCTGAGGATGGAGCCCAACTCAGAGCTTGATCCCAGGATCCTGAGGTCATGACCTGAGCAGAAGTCAGCCACTTAACTGACTAGAGCCACCCAGGCACCACAAGAAAATGTTATTAAAATCATAAGGAAGAGAAAATATATTTACAGTAATATAAAAAACCCACCTGTAAGTGGACCTGCACTGTTCAGACCTGTGTTGTTTAGGGGTCAGCTGTGTTAATTTTATGTTTGGACTAGTGCTTGCTCCATGACCCTAACCTTGGCATGTGTAGCAAGCTGTTATTTCCAGAGATTTTTTTTTTTGTTTTTTGTTTTTTCTTTTCATTGTTGTTGTTTAAAGATTTTATTTATTTTTAACAGAGAGAGACATAGCAAGAGAGAGAACACAGCAGCGGGAGAGGGAGATTGCAGGCTTTCCACTTATCAGGGAGCCTGATGTGCTGCTGGATCCTAGGACCCTGGGGTCATGACATGAGCTGAAGGCAGACGCTTAACGACTGACCCACCCAGGCGCTCCCATTTCCACTCCGTTTTCACATTTGCCCTTCTCCCCTAATTGATCGTGCCTTATATTGCACCAAAGTCCTGTTTTTATGGTCAGTCCCACTCAAGTAAATCTACTGATCTTGCAAGCCAGACTGTTGGGGTGGTAGTGAGGATCACAGAATCATTCTCATGCAAGAAGGGCAGCATCTTTTACCGTTTTACCTGAAGTTCTAGCAGTTTTTGTAGAATAAGCACTTTTTGCTTTGTCTTTTAATGGTTCTCAGTGCTCTGAAATATGTGGGGTTTTGTTTGTATGTGTCTGTCAGTTCAGGATTATTATTTTTTTTTTAAATTAGGCTCTATGCCCAGTGTAGAGCTCACTGTGGAGCCCACTGCGAGGCTTGAACTCAACAACCCTGAGATCAAGACCTGAGCTGATATTAAGAGCTGGACACTTAATCAGCTGAGCCATCCAGGCACCTCTATTACTCTCTACTTTAGATTACTACTAACTTGATTTCAGTAAAATACAGAGTTTTCATTACGGTTATCTTTCCCTCTTTTGCGGTTATTGTTCTTTAGGTTACATCTATATTTTTTAAACCCAGCAATATGTTTATTGTTATTGTTGGTACATTTTTACATTTCAGAGAAGTTAGAATAAAATAGGGGTGCCTGGGTGGTTCATTTGGTTAGGCGACTGCCTTCCACTCAGGTCATGATCCTAGGGTCCTAGGATCAAGCCCCACATCTGGCTCCTTGCTCCTCAGGAAACCTGCTACTCCCTCTCTATCTGCTCCTCTGCCTGCTTGTGCTCTCTTTCTCTGTCAAATAAATAAATAAAAAGTATAAATAAATAAATAAATAAATAAATACAGTGTTTTTTATGAATATACATATATTTACTATTTCTGGTACACTTTACTTTCTTTGACTTTTCATTATGGTTTGGTGTCATGTCCTTACTTCTGGTTGACTCCCGTTTCCTCTCTCTTCCTTTGTGCTGTTGTTTAGTGCAGGCTTTTTTTTTTTTTTTTCTTATTTATTTTTTAAAAAGATTTTATTTATTTGACGGGGATGGGAAGGGAGAGAGCACAAGCAGGGGGAGCGGCAGGCAGAGGGAAAGGGAGAGGCAGATTCCTGGCTGAGCAGGGAGCTGGAGTATGTGGGGCTCTGTCCAGGCCTCTGGCATCATTACCTGAGCTGAAGGCAGATTAACCAACTGAGCCACCCAGGTGCCCTGTGCAGTTTTCTTTTAAATCAGTTAAAGAGAAAAAGGTTTGTACTGTGTTATACATTACTTATGTAATTACCTGTTTACTTACCTGTGTTCTTTATTTCTTTATATACGTTTGAGTTACTGTCTGATGTCACTTGCTTTCAGACTGAGGAACTTTCTTTAGTATTTCTTGTGAGACAGGTGGAGTTGCAGTGAGTTTCCTCAATCCATGTTTATATGTGATATTCTTATTTTCATATTTACAGGTTAATTTTAATGAATGTGGAGTTCTTGGTTGGTAATTTTTTCTTTCACCCCTTTGAATTATGTCATCCCATTGCTTCCAGGCCTCTACTATTTCTGCTAAATCTACTGTTACTCTTATGTTTCCTTATACATCATGAGTCACTTTTCTTGTCTTTGATTTTCAGTAGTTTAACTGTAATGGTTACTACCCATTTGCTGGTATATATTTGTTTATCCTTTTCTCTTTCAGCCTTCTCTTGTTTTAGGTATATTTCTTAATTTGATCTTCTGCACTGTCAGTTTGCTTCTTATGAGTTTCCATTCTTTTTTGGGGGGGGGTCTTCTGTTTATTTAAATTTTGAAATCATACTTAATTGTAGTAGAGCCCTTTTCCTTTTGTTATGTGTATTCTAATTGCATTTCTGTGAAAGTTCTCAGTACTTTTTTTTTTTTTTTTTAACTCAAGTTCTCTCTTGTTTCTTCCATTAGTTCTGCCTCAGTAGCAGCCAGCCAGCTGGTTCTGATTGCTCACTTCACTCTCCCTCAAGTTACTAAACCTCCTCAAATGGGATATACTCGTTCTTTACCTATTCATGAGTATGGCTTCATTTACAGGGTCAAGCTTGGGGGTGGTGGTGTGGTATTGGTCAGTGGTGAACCAATAGACCATGGAAGACATAATAAACTTTGTTTCAAGTGCCCTGTACTGAATGCATTTTCAATTTAAATACCTTATCCTGAAAGGATAGATCCTTACTCTTTGCCTGCTCAGCTCATACAGCTAGTGTAGGAGCTGCTCTCTCATAATTCAGGGACGGTTTGGTTGAGCTTCTCCTTGCAAAATTCACATGGCCTCCTAAAGGAGGCAGTGAGTAAACAGATAGAGTACATCCAAGTAGCCCATCCAGTTGTGGGTCTTCGTTTTATGTCTTCAGGCCTCCCTGGATCTTTTTGGTTTCCTACCTCCTTTCTCCATAAAAAGAGAGAGAAACAAGAGTTGCATGCATTTACCCACACAAGCAGACTTGAAGCCCTCTCTCCTGTGAAGTAGACCTCCAAAGAAGACTCAGTTTTTGTAGATTTAGATTTGAGTACTTGCATTCAAGCACTATGTTGAATTTTCTGTTATGTGGCATTGTTTCCACCTGAGTTAGTGAATATTCATTTAAGCTGGATGTTCTGAACCATATAGTAAACACTTGAGACTGTTTCCAAATACTATCTTTATAGCTTTTACCTTCTTCCATTCTTCTTGTTTAAAAGTATAAAAATCATTCTTAACGAATTGTTGGCTCAACTGCCTTGTTGTTTGATATTGATTTTTTTTTTTTTTTTAAACTAGCTAGCAGGTTTAAGTGGCCCATATCACCAATTTAAAAATATGTTATTTGGGGGCACCTGGATGGCTCAGTTGGTTAAGCGTCTCAGTCCAGGTCTTGATCTCAGGGTCGTGAGTTAAAACCCCATGTTGGGCTCCATGCTAGATGTGGAGCCTACTTTAAAAGAAAAAAAAAAAGTTATTTTTATACGAATTTTTGTTAATATTGAAAAAACTATGAAAAGAGAAAGAAGGGGCACCTGGGTGGCCCAGTGGGTTAAAGCCTCTGCCTTTGGCTCAGGTCATGATCCCAGGGTCCTGGGATCGAGCCCAGCATCGGGCTCTCTGCTCAGCAGGGAACCTGCTTCCACCTCTCTCTCTCTCTCTGCCTGCCTCTCTGCCTACTTGTGATCTCTGCCTGTCAAATAAATAAAATCTTAAAAAAAAAAAAAAAAGAAAAAAGAAAAAACTTTGGTATTTTATTTCAGGTAATGCTGAGTATTATAATTAGATTGATATAATTATTAATGAACTCAATTTTCTGATTATACAAGGTTTCTTAATTTTTATTATTTTTAAATTTTATATATATGTGTGTATATATATATAAAGATTTTATTTTTTTGACGGGGGGAGAGAGAGAGAGAGGGAGCGAGCGCACAAACAGGGGGAGCAGGAGAGGAAGAAGCAGGCTCCCCGCTGAGCAAGTAGCCCAGTACAGGACTGGATCCTAGGGTCCTGCGATCATGACCTCAGCTGAAGGCAGACGCTTAACCAACTGAGCCACTCCAGTGGCCAGTTTTTGAATTTTTATTTATTTATTCATTAAAATTTTTTTAAAAATTTATTTATTTGACAGAGATCACAAGTAGTTAGAGAAGCAGGCAGAGGGAGAGGAGGAAGCAGGCTCCCTGCCAAGCAGAGAGCCTGATTCAGGGCTCGATCCGAGGACCATGGGATCATGGCCTGAGCTGAAGGCAGAGGCTTTAACCCACTGAGCCACCCAGGCGTCCCCAGTTTTTGAATTTTTTTAAAAAAAATTTATTTTACTTTTTTTCTTTTAAGAGAGAGCATGCAGGTGGGGAGGGGAAAAGGGAGACAGAAAGAATGTTATGCAGATGCCATGCCCAGCATGGAGCCCCATGTAGGGCTCAAGCGATCTTAGAACATTGGGATCGTAACCTGAGCTGAAATCAAGAGTCAGACTGACTGAGCCACCCAGGTGCCCCTGTTTTACTTTTTTTTTTTTTTAAGCCTATTGTGGGGCTTAAACTCACTACCCCAAGGTCAAGAGTTGCATGCTCTACAAAGTGAGCCATCCAGGTGCCCTGTACAAGGTTTTTGAATTTTCAAGACTGTTATACTGAGGAATTAAGCTTAATACCAAGAAGCTTTATAAGAGATGTGCTTAATGCATTTCCTAAATATATTTAATGTGTTTGATAATCAGCCTCAGGTCTTATCACATGTGCACATAGTGGCCATGTTTTGAGCTTAAGCCAGTTGTACATTTAGTTGTGAAACTGACTTGTGGAAATTGGCTGGATACTTATTTGCATAATTTAATTAATTTATTTTTAAGATTTTATTTGTTTGACAGAGAAGGGGCGTGCTGGAGAGGGAGAAGCAAGGGGAAGCTGGAGAGGGAGAAATCATTTAAGTAGACTTAAATGATTGAGTCACCCACGTGCCCCTATTAGCATAAGTTATATAGTGTTGTTGGGGTGCCTGGGTAGCTCAGTGGGTTAGAGCCTCTGCCTTCTGCTCAGGTCATGATCCCGGGGTCCTGTGATCGAGCCCCACATCAGGCTCTCGGCTCAGCAGGGAGCCTGTTTCCCTTCCCCTCTCTCTGCCTGCCTCTCTGCCTGCCTGTGATCTCTGTCTGTTAAATAAATAAATAAAATCTTAAAAAAAAAGTTATGTAATGTTGTTATATGGTATTAGTTTGTAAATATTAAACCAGTTTATTTATAAATTAATTATTTCAGTTATTTTTTATGTACTGTCTTCAGTTTCTCCCAGTGTAAAGCAGTATTCTTTTTTAAAGTTTTTTATTGGGGCTCTTGGGTGGCTCAGTCATTTAAGTGTTTCCCTTCAGCTCAGACCATGATCCTGGGATCCTGGGATTGAGCCCCAGGTTGGGCTCCTTGCCCAGCGGGGAGTCTGCTTCTCCCTCAGCCCCTGCCTGCTACTCCCACTGCTTGCTCTCCCTCTCTCTCTCAAATATATAAATAACATCTTTAATACATATATATACATATATGTGTGTGTATATATATATATATATATATATATATAGTTTTTTACTTATTTAAGTAATTTCTACACCCAACTTGAGGCTTAAACTTGTGACCCAAGATCAAGAGTTACGTTCTCCTCCAACTGAGCCAGCCAGTAGGAGCCAGCCAGGAGCCAGCCACTCCTAAAGCAGTATTCATTCATTCATTATTTTGCCTCTCTTAGCAACAAATCATTCTCTTTTCCTTCTGTTCACTGCCATTTTTTTGTAAGAATGGGCAAGAAATTCAACAATCTACATTTTCAGTTTCCCCATACTCATAATAAAATCTTTCTGCTGTTACCTCCTTTGGTCTAAAATTTTGTATGAAAGATCAGTGATCTGTTGCTTCAGAATCTAGTTGTTGTTGTCATTATTATTATCATTATTATTATTTTAAGTAGGTTCCATGACTGTCATGGAGGGGCTTGAACTCATGACCCCGAAATCAAGACCTAAGCTGAGATAAGAGTCAGATGCTTAACTCTTTGAGCCACCCAGGTGCCCTTCTAGTTACTACTTTTTGCCTTCCTTTCAGCAAATAATGCAATACTTCCTAGGTTCATATTACACAAGGCTGAACAGGAGATAAGTTCAAGATGGAAGGAGGAGGGGCACTTGGTTAGTTACGTCAAGCATCTGCCTTCATCTCAGGTCATAATCCCAGGTTCCTGGGATTGAGTCCCACATCTGGCTCCCAGTTCAGTGGTGAGTCTGCTTCTTCCTCTCCCCCACCCCTCCCCCTTGCTTGTGTGCTCTCTCTCTTTCTCTCAAATAAATAGAATCTTTAAGTAAAAAAGATGGAAGGAGGAATGAGCCTTACGAATGGTTATACCTTTCAAACTTGGGACTCTTGATGCTATCTGATAATCGTAATATACTTTCTAGCCTGTTTTTCCTGTTTCCTGGCATTAAGCCTAGAAGACTCTTACTCTCATCACTTGGTCTGGCCTACCAGTTAGGTAATTAGGGGCATGGGTGCAATTCTCTTCTACTTTCTTCTTTATCTGAAAATACATCCTTATTTCTTATTCATAATTATTTTCTAAGGGAAAGGAGAGGGGAGTTGATGATTAAAGGTTTGCACTAACCGTTCCAGGATATGTGAAAGAAAAGCTAGGATTGAATAAAAACAGTGTTAGGTTGGGGTCCCTGGCCGGCAGTTGGTAGAGCATGGGACTCTTGATTTTTGGGTTTGTGAGTTCAAGCCCATGTTGGGTTTAGAGCTTATGTTAAAAAAAAAATAGTGTTCGTGCTAGTAGTTAACTGACATTCAGGAATAGAATACTATTTTATTTTTTTAAAGATTAATTTATTTTTAGAGAGAGCACGTGAGCGCAAATGTGGGGGGAGGGGACAGAGGGAGAGAAACTCAAGCAGACTCCCCACTGAGCGTGGAGCCTGACACAGGGCTCCATGGATCCCATGTTCCCTGAGATCATGACCTTAGCCAAAACCAACAGTCAGATGCTCAACTGTCTGAGCTACCCAGGGGCCCCTAGAGAGAGAATATAATTTTAAAAGTAAATTGGTACAGTGATGACAAGTTGATCATGAATAGTTAATAGAAAAAGTAATTTCCCCAAAAAGGGGGAAAAAAGCAAAAGGTAATTGACTTGTGTTTAATTCTCATTTATTTCAGTTATACCTGTGTATATTTGTACTGGATTTTTTTTTCCCCCAAGATTTTATTTATTAGAGAGAGAGAGAGAGCCAGAGATAGCAAGAGAGAGAGCAGGAGCAGGGAGGAGAGGGAGAAGCAGGCCCCACTCCGAGCAGGAGCCTGAACTGGGGCTTGACCCTAGGACCCCAGGATTATGACGTGAGCTGAAGGCAGACACTTAACTGACTGAGCACCCAGGCACCCCAGGCTTTTTTTTTTTTTTTTTTTTAAGATTTTATTTTTGGGGTGCTTGGGTGGCTCATTCAGTAGAGTATGCGACACTTGATCTCAGGGTTGTGAGTTCAAGGCCCATGTTGGGCATGGAGCCTAGTTTTTAAAAAAACGTTTTTAAGCAGAAACCTTTTACATCCATCATGGAGCTTGAACTCACAACCCTGAGATCAAGCGTTGCATGCTCTGCAGACTGAGTTAGCCAAGTGCCTAGTACTGGCTTTTCATGTAAATTGTACTTTTTGAGATTTGCAGTTGTAAGTGTTGAAATTGGTATCCTGATCTGTGAAGTCCTTTTCTTTTGCTTGACCATAAATACTGGTATATCGAAGGGTATTATACTGTCTTTGATTCTGTTCTCCCTTGCTAATCCTAACTGCACTTCAGATTTTAACTGGTTATATGCTGATGGTTCTTTTTATACACTTCAGCTGAAGAACTATGCTAGTTAAACACAGTCTATCCAAAACTTATTCATTACATTCTAGCTAAAATTACTTTTCCCTCGTTTTGAGTAATTGTGTAATTATCCATGCCAGAAACTGGCAGATCATCTAGAATTTCTAATTTTTTGTCTGCTGTAACTGGTACCTCTCCATCATCATGCAGTTATTCGTTAATCAATTGATTCTGCCTCTTATTCATCCTCTGTATTTCTTTTATGACTGTCTTAGTTTAGTCTTTTATTTTGTTACTAATAGATCAGCCTTTTAGAGGGCCTCTTTAGCATAGGTTTTAAGGGCATGGGGTGTCAGTTCAGACACTGTGGTTTCAGATCTTACCCCACTCCTCCATTTACATTGTCCTGTGACCTTGAGAACATTACCTGATTTCTCTGAAGTTCACTTTCCTCACATTTCAAGTAGGGATGGTAATTGAAACTACTTTACAGAGGTGTTATGAACACTAACTGAACTAATACATGTAGTTTATAATTATTTATAATTTCACAATAAATACTAACTGGTCTTATAGTAAAACTTTGTATTAATGTAAATTTAGATAAAATGTGGTCATAATTGTCTCCTGTTCTCAGCACAGTCTGTTTGAGAATGACTCAAACAGGCAGTTATAATTCTTACTGGGCTGAGGGCAGAAGTATATGGTAGAGTAAGGTTGGGCTGGGAAATAAGACAAGGGATATATGGTGGCAGGGAGTCCCTGTGTCCCCAGTAGTCTTGTCAGCTAGTTTTTGTGAATCAAATTGAAAAAAATGGAGGCAGCCAATAGAGTAGACATTCCTAGAACTCCTGGTATTTTAGAACAGTTTTCAAAATATGGTCTTTAGAACACACTTAAGCATGGTACTAAACTACAGTCTTTGGACACTTGTTACTGCCTAGCTAAACAAGTTTGCATAGTTATTTCTCTTTCCAACAGCTTGACGGTATTTTATGCAGTTGAATTTTGATGCCCTCACCTATTTTTGTAAAGGTAGGATTTCACTTTATTTTTTCATTCATTCATTCTTTCATTCATTTTATTAAAGTAGGCTCCACATCCAGTGTAAAGCCTAGTGTGGGGCTTGAACTCAGAACCCTGAGATCAAGAAGGGAGCTGAAATCAAGAATCAGATGCTTAACTGACTGAACTAGTCAGGGGCTGCTTACCTTATTTTTTTTTTATTTTTATTTTTTTTAAGATTTTATTTATTTATTTGCCACAGAGAGATCACAAGTAGACAGAGAGGCAGGCAGAGAGAGAGGGAAGCAGGCTCCCCGCCGAGCAGAGAGCCCGATGCGGGACTCGATCCCAGGACCCTGAGATCATGACCTGAGCTGAAGGCAGCGGCTTAACCCACTGAGCCACCCAGGCGCCCTGCTTACCTTATTTTTAATTAACTTTTTATCTCTTAATTTTTCCTTCATACTGTATTTAGAATGATTCATTCATTCATTCATTCATTCATTTAGATTTTATTTATTTACTTGACAGAGTGAGAGAGCACAAGCAGGGGGAGCAGCAGAGAGAGGAAGAAGCAGGTTCCCCACTGAGCAGGGAGCCTGATGCGGGACTTGATCCCAGGACCCTGGGATAATGACCTGAGCCAAAGGCAGACAGACACTTAACCATTTAAGCCACCCAGACACCCTTAGAATGATTATTTTAAAGCTGTAGTTTAATTGTAAGAGAATGTGTTATTGTAGTTTGATATTTTAATTTCATGTTTTTAATCTTCCTAAATTAATACTTATCTCTATATATTACTTTTAACTCCTGCATATTTAGATATCAACATGTTCTGTTAATGGCTTTGCCAGTTACTTTTTTTGCATCTCATCTCAAGAACATTTTTCCAATGAGGTGCTCTAACTCAAAACTCCAAGATCAGGAGTTGTATGCTCTATCGACTGAGCCAGCCAGGAACCCCTAAATATTTTTCCATGTTCTTAAAGTCAGTAGTGGGTTAACCAGTATAAAAGTACCAATTTGCAAGTCATAAGTAGTCTAAAATTGGCAGTTTTATATGGCTAAATTTAATGCTTTATTAGTTCTTGTAGCAAAGAACAGTATTGGTCTGTCTGAAAATTTTATTTGCTTTTACTTTTGAATAGTGGTATTATCAGGATATAGATTGCTCAATTGACTTATTTTCTCTAAAAGCTTTTAAGATATTATCCCTCTTAACTTTTTTTTTTTAAACATTTTATTTATATATTTGACAAAGAGAGAGAGAGAGAGCACAAGTAGGCAGAGGGGGAGGAGGAAGTGGGCTCCCCGCTGAGCAGAGAGCCTGGGCTCTCTGGGCTCCATTGATTGGAGGATCCTGAGATGACGACCTGAGCCGAAGGCAGAGGCTTAACCCTCTGAGCCACCCAGGTACCCCAATCCCTGTTATCTTTTTGCATTGTTTTTTACTAATGAAGTCTGCTGTCAATGTGATTGTCTCATAGTAACTAGCAGTTAAGAGTTTTTCCTCCATCTTTACTATATTTAGGTGTGAATTTATTTTTACTTATCCTGCTCAGGACTTGAATTGCAGTCTGAGAGCTCATTTCTTCAGTTTTTAAATTCTTAGCCATTATCTTCTTTAAATAGCATCTGTACCTCATTTCCTTCATGAACTTCTAGAACTTTTTTTTTTTTTTTAAGATTTTATTTATTTATTTGACAGAAAGATCACAAGTAGTCAGAGAGGCGGGGTGGGGGGGGGTGGAGCAGGTTCCCCGCTGAGCAGAGAGCCCAATGCGGTGCTTGATCCCAGGACCCTGAGATCATTACCTGGGCTGAAGGCAGAGGCTTAATCCACTGAGCCACCCAGGCACCCCTAGAACTTTTATTTAATATGACGCATACTGGAATTTCTCATTCAGTGCTTCAGCTTTCTTCTCTTTTGTAGTTCCTTTTCTCTTTATCTCTGTGCTGAATATCTGTGTTCTACTTCATTAATTTCCTTTTCAGTTATCTCTTGTTTACTGTTTAACTTGTGTTTTGAGTTTATTCAATACTATATTTTATTTGTCTTTGATTCTTTTTTAGCTCTATTTTCACAGATTGACCCTTTAACCCCTTCAACATTGTACATACAAATTTTTGAAGTCTTTTCAGATTGTTTTATTTTCTGTGGGTTAGGTTTTTCTTTCTTGCCTTAATGTGTTTCTTAACATACTCTAATAGTATTGGGTTTCTTCATGTATTGTAATTTTATTTTGTGAGCCTTTTTTTTTTTAAAGATTTTATTTATTTATTCGACAGACATAGATCACAAGTAGGCAGAGAAGCAGGCAGAGAGAGAGAGAGGAGGAAGCAGGCTCCCTGCTGAGCAGAGAGCCCGATGCAGGGCTCGATCCCAGGACCCTAGGATATGACCTGAGCCAAAGCTTTAACCCACTGAGCCACCCAGGTGCCCCTTTGTGAGCCTGTCTTAAGTTGGTGACCTACTTGTGCCCTGGGAAGTGTTCTAATGAGACAATTTTGTGTAGGTAAGGTTCCAGAGAAGCTTCTCTTTTTGTTGTTGTTGAATGAATATGTGAATTCACCTAAAAAGGAATCCCGGGAAGAGAAGTAGATATGAAGCAAAGATATTAACTTTTGTTTTGTGAACATTTTGTTTGGAGTTCTGAGTTGATTAAAGAAGGGGTTTTATTTTTTAATTACCTTTTTTTTTTTTTTTAAGATTTTATTTATTTGCCAGAGAGAGGGAGCATGCATAAGCAGGGGGAGAGGCAAGCCCAGGGAGAAGCAGGCTCCCTGCTCGCTGAAAAAGGAGCCTGAAGTGGGACTCTATCCCAGGACCCTGGGATCACAACTTGAGCCAAAGGCAGACACTTGAGGACTGAGCCACCCAGGTGCCCTCAGGTTTATCTTTTAACCTTTGTCTTTTTTTTCCTGTTCCCAGTAGTGGTACTTACAACTAACCCCAGTGACCCATTTGTATCAGCTGATACTGGGCCACTTGAGCTTTGAGTTCCCTTTTGTTTCTGGAACTTCAGTTTTGCCTTTTAAGTTGGGGACTCAGTTATATATTTTTCAAAGTACATTTTGATTTTTTATATTTTAGTTATTTCTGTGTTTAGCTATTACGGGTGGTCTTTCCATATCTGCTTAATCATCGTTCTTGAATGGAAGTCCACATCAGTCAACTTATGGAAACTAAATTTCACTTAACACAGTGAAGATAAACTAGTTTGTAGACTTTCGGCCTTATAAAAAGAGTCCTCCCCTACTTCCCCCATAATTATGCATTTTAGTAAGTTGGCATTTAAAAATAATCTAATAGGCCTGAAGTGAGTCTCTTAGAACTTGAAATTTGAAGTAATGAAATCCATTCTAGGGATATTATACATAAAGTTGGTCAGCAGCTTGGCTTTGGAGTTTGGGTTTTAGTTTTTAATAATGATCCAAACTCACCATGACAACCAGCATTCAGTGACTGAGTCAGGAGCACAGTCATCTGATCTATACTAATTATAAGGGTATACTTACTCATAAACTCAAATGGAAAAGGGCTCTTATTTTCAGAGCAAATATTTATATAATTTTTAAATTTATTGACTAAATACAGAAACAGATAGCAAAAAGATCCCCGGAGAAGCTTCAGCTCTTTCCGTTTTGGTGGTGAGATACTTTGGCTGCTGGGTAATCTGTCAGGTTTAAGTCAGCCAAGGAATAGGATTTGCTGATATCTATAGACTTGAATTTATTCCCTCTCATTGGAACTTCTTTTCATGCCTCAAATTTCTGAATTCCAAGCTTGTCTGAAAGGCTTTATGGAAAGTAAGAATCTTTCTCTGAGATGTACCTTTCTACTCCTTGTCTACTCTGGGTTGGGTTTCTTCTACAGTGTGTGTGTTATTTTGCTTCTACATTTCTTAAAATTGCATGTATACTGACTTGTGTGCATTGCTTCTTCCTTTGCCTTAATATCCTTGGATGTTTTTATCTCCAGATTCCTTAATAATATTTAATAGGATAATTAGATATGGATGAATTTTTGTTGTCATAACTATGATGTCTGCTTGAATTTTAAGAAATCTGAGAATTGGTTTACTGGGTTCAAAAAAACAAAGACTTGCATCAAATTATCATTTACACAGGTATAATGGATACTTGATAATATTGTTTATTGCTCAACAAAAATATTCCTTTATTGAGATGCTGCAAATTTCTTAACTTCCTCAGTATTTTACATATGTATATGTGGACATTCTTCTACCTTTTGTAACTTTCTTTTTTTTCATTTGTGAACTTTGCATTTGATATTCTTGGTTTGCATACTCTTTCTTCCTTTCCTAGTTGAGTTTGGAGTCACCATCAGGCTCAGTGATTGGCAGGATTGATTCAGAAAAACTTACTCTCATGGTTGCATTTTATTAGAAGGAGAGAAGAAATAGATTAAAATTAGCAAAGGTGCTTGGTATGAAGCTCAGGAGAAAATAGGTGCAAGCTTCCAGAGGTCTCCTTTCAATGGAATTACACAGGGGATGCTTAGTTTTCAAGTTACTATTTCGGACGATATGCATGAATTTGCCAACCAGGAAGGATTACCTAAACCTCCATGTCTAGGTTTTTATTGGGGAATGGTTATAAAGAGGTGCATTCTCTATAGAACTCACACCACATCCGGAGACTCGAGCCACCCTTACCATTTGGTGTAACCAAATACAGCATGGGCCAAGGCCACAGGCATACAAAAACCATCTTATCAGGTAGAATATTCCAAGAGTTAGAGGTCATGTCACAGGAGCCATTCGAGGGCTGGTATTGGAGATAGGCCTTCTTTAGGAATGTACAGGATTTGAAGAACCGAGGTCAGCAAACTTTCCTGCACACTAGTAAGTGAATGTTAATTTTTCAAGACCATGTTTAAGTGTGATCTGTTCAGTGAAAGCTTACTTAATTTATTGTAAGAAGTTAGTTGCTCCCATACTTTTGTTCCTATAATTACTTATAATTATCTTCTTTGTAGTTTTATTATACTCTGTGTTTCTTGAAAGGTTAGTAACTCAATGCCATCTAAAATATGGAAATATTTATATACCTTTTCCTTCTTTCTCTTTCCCATACTGTTTCTTCCTTTGATTTGAAAATTTATTTTTTGCATTTCCTTTAAGCAACATCTTTGTATGTACTTTGTATTATAAAAACTTGTTTTGTTTTCAAACATATAACTTTGAGTTTATTTTAGCATTATTTTAACATTTTATTATTTGGGAGGCTTTGTACTGTGGTGAGTGCTATGAATTGTGTAAGACTGATGAATCACAGACCAATACCCCCGAAACAAATAATACATTATATGTTAATTTTTTAAAAAGCACAAAAAGAAAAAAAAAGCAGTGTATATGTTTATTGGGAGACTGATATTCTTACTTTAATTTATTTAGAGAGTGTGTGCACATGAGCAGGGGTAAGGGTGGGGGAGGGGGGCAGAGGGAGAGGGAGAGAGAATCTCAAGCAGGCTCCATGCTTGGCATGGAGCTAGTACAGGGTTCAAGCTCATGACTCTGAGATCATGACCTGAGTGGAAATCCAAAGGTGGATGCCCAGTGGACTGAACCACCCAGGTGCCCCCTGATATTCCTACTTTCAAAATGATACTGTATTTAAGTTTCTGTTTTCTACTGCAGCTTCTTTGTAAGGTTCTATAATTTGTATACTTAAAACTCTTGGGGATTCTGTTTATATCTATTTATGGTGCTTCCTATAATTTTAAGTGGTATAAACTATCAAAAAATTACATACTAATCTTGAACCCTTTCTTGAAAGTAAGGATTGTATCATTTATGCTATATCCTCAGTTTCATGGCTGACATACTAGTTTGCTGTGTTGACTGTTGCTATTTTTTAGTTTTTAACTTTCATAGGTTTATTTCTTCTCATAGGTGCTAGATCACTAGGAGGTTCAGGCACATAGGATCTTTCTTCCCACATGAAAGTGAATTCAAGTAGTTCTGAACCAAATCAGAATTTATTAGGTGATAGATTGTGTATTTTTATTGCTACTATAACAAAATTGCCATTAACTGGGTGGCTTAAAATAAAGCACATTTTAATCTCTTGCTATTGTCAGTTTTACTGGGTTACAGTCAGGATGTCTGCTAGAGTCAAAGTGTAGTCAGGTCTGGTTCCTTCTAGAGGCTCTGAGAAGAAAATCCATTTTCTTGTCTTTTTCAGGTTATAGTGGCCACTTGTATTTCTTAGTTTATTGCTTCATCCCCAAAGCATCGGACTCCAGTCTCTGCTTCCATTGTTAACCCCTTCTCCTTTTCGGTAGCCCAGTCTTCCTCTGTCTCCCTCTTACAAGATGGCATTTAGGGTCCATCAAATAATTCAGGATAGTATATTCTCATCTGAAGAGCCTTAATTTAATCGTATCTGCAAAGTCACCTTTGCTCTATAAAGTGACACTGACAAGTTCCAAGGATTAAGATCTGAAAATCTTTGGGGAGCCATTGTTTGACTAACACATTGTAATAAAGCACTCGTAGAGTATAATAAATAAGTAAAGAACTTTTTTTTTTTTTTGGTATAAACACTTGTTTGTTTTCTCTTTCTAAAGATTTTATTTATTTATTTGAGAGAGAGACAGTGAGAGAGAGCATGAGTGAGGAGAAGGGCAGAGAGAGAAGGAGACTCCCCGTGGAGCTGGGAGCCCGATGCGGGACTTGATCCTGGGACTCCGGGATCATGACCTGAGCCGAAGGCAGTTGTCCAACCAACTGAGCCACCCAGGCGTCCCTGTTTTCTCTTTCTAAATAGCGTATCATTTTCCTCCAATGGAGTAACTCACTGGATTATTTTACTCAGCTCTTAATGTTCATTTCTTTGGTCTTCATATGGGCATCATGCACAATTTCCTTATTTTTTCCCAAGGAATATTTTTTAATGTTTTTGTTCTGTGTTGTAGTTGGTGTAATACGGTGCCCAGTATGCCGCCAGGAATGCAGACAGATAGACCTTGTGGATAATTATTTTGTGAAAGATACATCTGAAGCTCCTAGCAGTTCTGATGAGAAATCAGAACAGGTATGCTTCTCAATTTTTCTTTATATTCTTATCTTGGTATTGAAATGTAAATAATAAGAAAAATATGTTTGGATAGTTACATGATAATAAGGTAGTTCAGGTATAGTTCTATTTTTCCCATTGAAAATAAAGGCTCTTTATTCTGTACTTTCATAACTAATTAAATGAGATGAAAAGTCATTACTTAAGAATTTAAATCTTGTGTAAGTTTTTGTGTTCTCAAGACTTAAATTTTTACTCACTTGAATGTTTGATATGGAAGGAACAGGATTTTATTGAAGATAAATGGATAACAAACTAATTTTATTTTAGTCATTTAGTATATTTGAGAGCAGGTCAGTTTTTTTGTGGATTTATATTGTGTAAATTTGATGTAGATTAGTATTTATTTTCTCTTTTAGGTATGTACTAGTTGTGAAGACAATGCAAGTGCAGTTGGCTTTTGTGTAGAATGTGGAGAGTGGCTATGTAAGACATGTATTGAAGCACATCAAAGAGTAAAATTCACTAAAGATCACTTGATCAGGAAGAAAGAAGATGTCTCAGGTAAGACAGAAGCAGTTTTGTTGATTAATATACTATTAATCTCTCTCTTTTACCTCACAGTATTTCTATTTATTCTTCATATGCTTTGGACATCAACATTAATAAGAATTTAGAAAGTTAGATAAAAATTTTTAGTTTAAAAATATATGTTTTATTTTACTGCAGAATCTGTTGGAGCATCTGGTCAGCGCCCTGTTTTCTGCCCTGTACACAAACAAGAACAATTGAAACTTTTCTGTGAAACATGTGATAGATTGACATGTAGAGACTGTCAGCTATTGGAACACAAAGAACATAGGTACAGAAGTCATAATTGCTTAACAAGAAATCTTACTAAAATGTTTTGTAAAATTAATTATTATTACTTAATCCATAATTTTGTTTGTCAGCATTTTCTTAATTTTATAAATTTCTTAAAGCAAGATATGTTTTTGATGAATTATTTAATGGTTCCCGCATTCATATATGATTATCTTATGAATATTTGTTAAAAATGTATCGTTACATTTGGGTTTTCAAGAAAGAGGTTATATTATTAGCTGTGCTTCTGGTTTAAATAAGCTTTTTTTCAAGTATACTATGGTATTTAGGCCCTAGGCTATAATCTAAAAAGGTAATATTCCAGCAGGAATGGCTGATACACATTTTAACATCAAAGCATAACTATACTGATTTCATGTTAGATATAAACCCCTTGTTTTTCTGCAAACTGTGTGTCTAAGCAAGCATAGTTACTAATTTTTTAATACATAGCTTTCTATTTTAACCCTATTATGTCCTCAGAATTCAATATTATTCGCTTATAATGAGTCTATTACGTTTGAATTCTTCTGGAAATGTACTAAAATTTCTAGTTAGGAGTGTAACAGTCCTCCAGAAAATTTTCCAGTTTCTATTAAATTGTATGTAGTTTAAAAGATGGTCTTGCTTACCCATAGTCCACAGCCTTTTCTAAAGTGTGGTTACAGTACTTCTGCTGATTTGATGGAAATAGGTTTTGTGAATCTCCTGTCAGAAAAGAGTAGGTTAAGTTGGATTAACCACATTTAAATGTGTTTCTTAACTGTAGGATGTCTTAGTGCTTTTAATTCCTTAACAATAGTCCTAATAGCTGACAATTAGGCTTTCGTAGTTTGTGTGAGGCACTTTTCTGAATGCTGCATGTTTGTTTAATTCACACCCAACTATCCATGAAGTGTTAGTATTGGTATCATGACTGTTTAAAAGGTGAGGGAGCCTACTTACAGAAACCTTTAGTAATCTGTACAGGGTCTCACCAGAGGTAGCAGAGCCTGGGTTTTAACACAGGCGGTTGGATCTATATTAAGCCTATATGTTCATTGTCTTCCATATGGTATATAGATGCAGACACAGTGTATGGAATCTCTCAGACTTGACCACATGAAAGTAATGATCTTTGTTCTTTTTTACTGCTCTATAGAACATTTGTTTAGAATTGCTACTTTAAACTTTTGTAACCTTATTTTGTTCCCAAATGTTTCATCTTATCTGCAAGTTGGCTGGTGTTTCACTTGAAGTGACTGACTAATCTTGTAGATACCTTCACCTTAGGCCAAATTTTACCATTGTTTTGTAAAAATCTCAATTAAGACATTAGATTATCATTCTCACAGCTGCAGTCAGTCAGATCTTTGAGCACTTGGGTTACTTACACTTTTTAAATTGCTGGTGAGATGCAAAAAGAAAGGGAAGATGGCATCCTTTTTCCCCATGAAAGAATCATTTCACTTGTCCTTCCCTCACAGTTTAACTTTCCTTTGCCACTTAGTTTCAGGTCCTAATCATCTCTTGAATGTTTTCTCCCTTTACTTTAGCTCACCCTATATTTTTTCCAGGATAGATTCTTAGAGAACTCATGTCATCGCACTATTTTATTCATTCATTCATTCATTCATTCATTCAGAAATGAATGAGAGGGAGAGTGGGAGAGAGAATCTCAAGCAAACTCCATGCCCAGCCCAGTACAGAGCCCGACATGGGACTTGATCTCATGACTCTGAGATCATAACCTGAGCTGAAATCAGGAGTTGAATGCTTAACTGACTAAGCCACCCAGGTGTCCCTGTCATTGCACTTTAAAACCCTAGGTTCCTATTACTACAACACACTTAGAGTTGATCTCCCTCCTCTGAGTTTTACCTTGTCAAATTCATTCTGTCCATGTTGCTGACAGGATCATTTTGCTAAAACAGAGTCCCTCCTCACCCCTCACCCCCCTTTTAAAACACCTTTCAGCTATCACCCATCGCTAAAGTTTTGGGTGTTTAATATAGCATACATTATTGAGTCATACTAATCTTTTCTCTTTATCATCTGTACAAAGTTAGGAAACAGCCCATAGACTACCCTCATTTCTGACATCAACTGCAGAGTTTAATAAAAACCCTAATGGGAAAACAGCAAGCAGTTCAGCTCATCAATATGATTTGTTATTACCATCTCCAATTTAGAGCCTTCTGAACAGGGTGTTGTCTGTTCACCTTGGAACTGTTATCCATAAACCATTTTGTGTCCTCTCTCTCTTTTAAATTTAAATTTATTAGTTTGTTCAGTTTTGAAGTGTAATTGACAGCCAAGCAGCTTTTTTTTGGTTCTCAGAGAGCTGATCATAGGGCACCACCTGTATGATTCTAGGATTCAGCAACTCCTTGAGTGGTTTTAAAGTTATCATTGGGGGAAAAGAGGCTATTTGCTCATAGATACAATAAATAACTCTTAGCATCCTGCTGGTCATACGTTACTGAACAAACCCATTTCTGTTTTATACTCTTCTGGGCACTTCCTTCCTTCCTTCCTTCCTTCCTTTTTTTTTTTTTTTTTTAAAGATTTTATTTATTTGTCAGAGAGAGAGAGAGGGAGAGAGAATGAGCACAGGCAGACAGAATGGCAGGCAGAGGCAGAGGGAGAAGCAGGCTCCCCGCCGAGCAAGCAGCCCGATGTGGGACTCGATCCCAGGACGCTGGGATCATGACCGGAGCCGAAGGCAGCTGCTTAACCAACTGAGCCACCCAGGCGTCCCCATCCTTCCTTCCTTTTATTTATTTAGTTAGTTGAGAGAGAGAGAGAGAGAGAGAGAGAGAGAGAGCAAGCACAAGCAGGGCAAGCAGCCGAGGGAGAGAGAGAAGCAGACTTCCTATCTAGCAGGGAGCCAGTTGCAGGCTTGATCCTAGGACCCTGAGATCATGACCTGAGCTGAAGGCAGATGCTTAGCCGACAGAGCCACCCAGGAGCCCTCGTCACAGCCTTCCTTACTGGACTGTTCCTCTGTTGCCCAATACGTTGTGTGTTTCATGTTGCAGACTTATATCATGTCCTTCAGTCATAGAGTCAGCCTCAATGCCCAATAGCAAATTACTAATTTTCTCTCAAGTGGTATATATTTTAACATGGTATCTAGAAATTTTCTGGTCCAAAATCCCAATTGTTCCTGCTTAGTGGCATTCACTGGCTTTGCCATAAGCCCTAGTCCACATAAATAAGTGTTGTTGACAGTCCCCAAATCATGTCCAACTATGTATTGTAGGGGCTCAAGAGCATGGGGTGATAGATTAGTTTTTGCATTTGAAACATGGCCTACCTTTGTTCAGGATCCCATTCAAATACAGCCTTCTTTTGGATAGTTGTGTTGATTGGTGCTGTTGATATTTCCAGATGTGGAATATGTGTCCTTCAGAATTCAAATATACCACCAAACGTTGGGCTTCTTGTTTAGTTTTAGGGATAGATGGCAAAAACAATTTATTTTTCTTGACCTGTGGAATGTCAAGGTTTGCACCTGACTAGATTATTCCTAAGAATTTTACCAGTTTGGCAGGTCCTTGGACCTGGTGGATTTATTAACAGCTTCTTTTGGTTATATAGGTCCTTCTTATATTTAAGTCCCTTGTACCTTTGTCTTTAGTTTGTGGTATTGTCATGGTATCATCAAGATGTGTATCCCTTCTAACCGCCGTATAACAGTAAGCTGGTGAATTTAAGTAACCCTTTGGCAGTATAGTGAAGGAAAATTGCTATTGGCTTTTTTTGGGAGGGATTGAGGTGGAAAAGAAAAAAACATACACAGGATCATTTACTGAGTATCATTCTCTTTTAGCCTGCTATATATTTTTTTCTACTATTGAAATCGTATCAGGGACTGCTGATGTTACAGGGGTTCTACTTTATTCTAGCTTTATAGCTTACGGTTAGGCTTGATAAGCCATCCATTTTTTTCACAGGATACATATACATTGTTATTGTTTAGAGAATTCATTGTTACCAGACTCTGGCTTATTATAATTTATCATTAGTGTGGTAATCTATCACCAGGTATCATATACTGTCTCAAATTAAGTTTTGTGGGCTCAGTTTCATTGGTTCCCGTTTTAGCATGTCTAATCAAGACTGGCCTTTAGGTGAATTTATATGCTTTCTGTTTTACAATACCAGTCAGATATAACATCCATTCCAATAATACAGTCACGTGAAGGAGATATAACCACTTCACAGAAAGTCTGTTCTGACATTCCAACTTTCATCCAGATTTTTGCCTTAATCCTGTTAACTATTGCTTCTCCTCCCAGTCTAACTGTAGCTCCCCATTAGGACTTCTAACATTTTAGAATTATAGTGCAGTGGGCTCTCATGTTAAGGAGTGCCAGAAATGTCTCTTATCCACTCCCTGGCTATTTCACCCACACAAATGCATATTAACTTGGTTCTCCAGTGGGTTGAACCAGAAGACCCTTGCCTTTCCTTCAGACTTCAATTTGATTAATTTATAGGATAGTTACTCCTGGTAATCCCGGGTCTGGTTGTCTCTAGCCCCTCCTGAGGTTGAGCTGGTTCTAGGTGACCTAAAGCTCCCACTATAAACCATATCTTGAGCATGTAGCTGAAGTGCCAGGTAAACAAAGTACTTTTATCAGGTAGTACATTTCAGTACTCCTAATAACTGAGACAAAACCCCGACCCCTATTTGTTAAGGTTAACTCATTATTACACAGTTTGTTAACTCCTACTTGTGCTCTTAACAGTAGCAAATCCTGTTTTAAACTCTCTGCCTTTACAAATGCTATTTCTTATAAAACACATTCCTTATCTGTCAGAAATAGTTATCCTTAAAAAATCTTAAAAAAAAAAAAAATCTTCTCAAGGGGCACTTGGGTGGCTCAGTGGGTTAAGCCTCTGCCTTCGGCTCAGGTCATGATCCCAGGGTCCTGGGGATTAAGCCCCGCATCGCATCGGGCTCTCTGCTCAGCAGGGATCCTGCTTCCCCCTCTCTGTCTGCCTACTTGTGATCTCTGTCAAATAAATAAATCAAATCTTTAAAAAAAAAAAAAAAGAACTATTTACCCTTAAAACCAGTTCACCAACAGTTTTGCTTCATCTTTCCCACTTGTTTTCCCTACCTGGACTATAAGGTCTTTTATGACTGGTTCTTCAGGGGTCTCAATTTTCTGTATGTTTATTGATCAAGTCAGGTTTCCCATCTCTTCTTGAGTCATTTATGTGATTGTGATAATTTATAGTTTCTTAGAAAATTACCTATTCATTAGAAATTTTAAAAACATTCACTTAGAATTAAATAGCATTAAGATTTTACAAAAATCTCTGGTTCTATCTCTTGTTTATAATGTTGTATAGTTGAGTTTATTTTCTATTTCCTTATTAGCCTGGCCATAGATTTGAGTCTTTTATTGATTATTTGAGTGATACAGTTCTTAAAGTCACTTATTCTGTTCTTTAAAATTGTTCTGATTCTCAGAGCTCTCTTATATCTTTATTCTTTCTTAGTTCGGTTTTGTTGTACTTTTCTTAGATTCTTACATTGAATCTTTATCAAAAAGATTTAATCTCATTTCATAATCATTATTGACTCATACAGTCTGTAATTGTAGTTTTGGGTCCTCTCCACCCCGTTTGAAAAATAATTGCTTCATATTATAGTGATAAAGATGAACTCTGATGTGTGTATGCCTGTGTATTTTTTTTTATAAAAAGATCTATTTATTTTATTTTATTTTTTTATTTTTTAAAGATTTTATTTATTTATTTGACAGAGAGAGATCACAAGCAGGCAGAGAGGCAGGCAGAGAGAGAGGAGGAAGCAGGCAAGCAGAGAGCCCGATGCGGGGCTCGATCCCAGGACCCTGAGATCATGACCCAAGCCGAAGGCAGCGGCTTAACCCACTGAGCCACCCAGGCGCCCCAAGATCTATTTATTTTAGAGAGAGCGAATGTGCACTTGAGTGAGGGGATGGGCAGAGGGAGAGAATCCCAAACGACTCCCTGTTGAACACGGAGCCTGATGTGGGGCTCAGTCTTATAACGCTGAGATCATGACCTGAGCCAAAACGAGTGGGGTGCTTAACCAACTGGGGCACCCAGGCACGCCATATATATATATATATATATATATACACACACGTATATATATACACGTATACATACACGTATATATATGTATACGTATACATATATATACACATGTATATATATATATTTGGGAGAGAACATGCACACAAGTATACATATACATAAATACACACACATATATGCACATATACAATATATGTATATATGCACACATTTATATGTATATATGCACACAGGTATAATATATATGTATACCTGTGTGCATGCTCTCTCCCACCCTTTAAAAAATACATATGTATATTTTTTATATATATAAAATATGTATATATTTTATATATATATATTATTTTTTTAAGAGTGGGAGAGAGCATGCACACAAGTATAGGGGAGTGGGCAGAAAGAGAGAGAATCTTAAGCAGACTCTAGAGCTCGATCTCATGATCTGAGATCATGATCTGAATCAAAAATCAAGAGTTGGACACTTAATTACTCAACTACCAGGTGCCTTTGTGCATCTTTTAAGTGCAGAAAGTGTAGTACCAACTTTAGAAGCTGGCTATAGGGATTGAATGAGAATTTTACCTGTAAAGTGCTTAGCATAGTAAGTACTCAATATCAGTTTAGCTATTAGTACTAACATTGTGACCTATATTTTCTTTTTTCTCTCTTTTTACAAACATTGTATTGAAGTCTTTGGTGTTTATGTCTTTATTCTTTATGGCCTTGGCAGTTCTCAAAAAGAAAACAGCTATAGAACTTTATGAAATTTTGTACAATTTTGAACATTACATGGTTTCTGGCTCCACCATGGGGTTATCTCATCTCCCTCTATAATTCTGTTCACAGTTAATGAATAAAATAAGTATAGACTTAAAAAAAATTAAAATGAGAGAAGAGACACCAATGGATATTTTAGTGAATTTTTCAAAAGCTGGGAAATGGATTGAGTATATGGTGGATCTGATGATAATTGACCTAGTAGAGTTGAATGAATAACAACCCAAGGGCTGGCAAAGGAGATATATAAAGGAAGCTCTGTGATTTAACTCCTAGAAACCTATTATAGATCAGGATTTGGAGATGATAGGTATCATAGAATTTGGGCTTAATCTCTTTGGTGATACTAGGTCTAGATGGAGAGTGGGGATGAGGTAAATGGCTGATGTTGGGAGGTTAAATGTAAGTCGCATTAAACTGTGGGATCTTTACTTTCCCTGACTTGCTTCCAGATTGCCAGTGGTGACTATTTTTTTGTTTGTTTTTGTTTTGTTTTGTTTTGTTTTTTAAGTTTTTTTTTTGTTTTTTTTTTTGTTTTTTGACAGATCACAAGTAGGCAGAGAGGCAGGCAGAAAGAGACAGGAGGAGGAGGCAGGCTCCCTGCTGAGCAGAGAGCCCGATGCGGGACTCGATCCCAGGACCCTGAGATCATGACCTGAGCCGAAGGCAGAAGCTTTAACCACTGAGCCACCCAGGCGCCCCTGTTTTGTTTTGTTTTTTAATTATTCCTTGCTATCCTCCTCTCTGGAATTAGAGAGGTCTTTTCATTCTCTGGAGAAAGTGATCAGAAGAGACCTCTAAATGTTGACATTTGGGGTTCATTTCTAATTAAGATTGCCTTAAGTGAAGCCTATCAGTTCATAGTTCTGTTCTCACACATGACTCTAAGCAGTTTTTTTAAAAAATGTATTTCAATGTGAATGATGAAAGGATCATCTGACAGTTGAATAGAGCCACCCTCATGTACCATATGCCGTACATTGTGGGCTATGTTGAGAATTCTTAACTCTTCCCTCTCTTGTCTGCTTCACATGTAGAGACTGGAAAAGCTAAATATTTCCTTTCTCAGCATTTCTGGCATTTGGGTAGCTCTGATCCCAGGTTTAAGCCCATAAAATGTAAGTGGAATTCTGCTTAGTTTGTGATTTTTAAAAGGGACAAGTGTTGCTGTTGTCAGCTTTTTTCCATCTTTTTCCTTCCTTGAATTAGGATGTGATGCCTGGTACTGTGACACCATTACATGCTCATGAAGGTAAAGCCAAGATCATCTCAGAGACTGTCGCTTTGATGTTGTTCAACTAGCACCATTAGCTACATCTGGTCTTATTACATGTGTCTTTATTAGTCACTGCAGCTGTACACATTTCTGATTGACACAGCCACCCACATGAAAGAGACCGAAACACTGAATAAGAGGGCCATGAAGGGCATAAGATAATATAGGAATAAAAGGAAATGTAAAATCAAAATATGATAAGCTATTGGTCACAAAGTAAGGATAGAATCTTTGAAAAAGAAGTCATTAAGAAAGAGCTCTTAGAAGCATGATAGCTGAAATAAAAAATTAATAGGTTTTATAGATAAATTAGTCTCCTAGATAAATTCTAGTTAGAAAATAGAGCAAAAAGAGAAAAGACAGATGAGAAAATGACAAGATACCAAGAGCCAGCAATACAAATTATAGAAAAAGAAATGATCAAATAAGTAATACAAGAAACTCTCCTAAGAACCTAGAGTTGCCATCTGAAATGACCTATTATTTGATTTAAAAAAAAACATAAAAAAGTATATGTCACCATAAAATGACAGTATGCTATGGATTAAAATGAAGATCAGCAAAATTTCCAAAGTAGGCAACATGTAATGAAACGGGAATCTAAATAGGATCCTTAAAAATAGCAATACCAGGAGACAGAAGATGGAACAGTGATTTAAGAAGTTGGGAGCTGAGAGGGAAAGATTTTCAATAGATATCTGTAGCTAATAGCTAGATTTCTATAGCTAAATTGTTACTGTTTTTTTCAAGATTTAAAAAATAATTTTAAAGTAATCTATCCCCAATGTGGGGCTCAAATTTACAACCCCAAGATCAGGAATCACTCCACTGACTGAGACAGCCTGGTGCCCCTTCTGTAGCTAAATTATTAATGTGAAAGTAAGATGTAGACATTTTTCAGCATGCAAGGACTCAGAAACTGTCTCCCATGCACCTCCTTCTGGAGCACTATTTGAGAATGTGATCCACAAAAATGTCAGTTAGCCAGAGAGTAAATGATGAATTGTGAATGTCATTCTGGGTGACAACTATACAGTAGCATTAAGACTGAGGATATCTCCAGGAAAAAAAAAATTAAAAATGGAACCACTTCTAATAAATTTGGTATTGTTAGGTCATTTGAAAAATAATATTGACAGATTTTTTACTTATCAGGTGGAACATGAGATTCATTAGGGATTGGTAAATTGAAAAAGGAAAACAGAGGGCATTCATTAATTCAAAAAAAAAAGTTCTATAAAGAAAAGAAATTATTCTTATTATACTCCTTGGCTTATCACTGGACAGTATTTACTTACTCATGCAAATAATTGCATGCCTACTGAGTGCTATGCATGGTATATTTCATTGAGCAAATTAACTCATTGTCCATAAGGACCTAATTTTTCATAAGAGTCAAGCAAGTAGTAAATGTATCAGATGCTGATTGTTACAGAGAAAAAAAAAAGCTGGGAAGTTAGGACAGGGTATGTGGATGTGAGTGTTTTTATTTTAAATAGGATAGTTTCAAAAGGTTTCCATGATGAGGTAGACCTTGAATAGAGACTGAAGGAAGAATGGGAGCAACCCTGCTTAAACTTGGCAAGCCAGGGAGCATGTTTCCGATAGAGAAAACAACTGGCAAGGGCCAGAGATCTTAGCATACTTGACTTCCTTGCGGAGCTACATGTCTGAATGGAATGAACAAGGGGAAGACTGGTATCAGGTAAGGTTAGAGAGGCAGACAGGGCCAACTTACTGAGTGCTATGTAGGCCATTTTAAGAATGCTGGCTTTTAGTCTGAGTAAGACACCAAGCCTTGAGTAGCAGACTAATCAGTAGTGACTGATTATTGTCTTCAAATGATCTTGCTGTCTGTAGTGAAGAGAGATTAAAGGGGTACAAAGATAGAATTAGGAGATTAGTTAGGCTGTTTTCAGTAATTTAGACAAGATAGGGGTGGTGTAGACTAGAGTGCTAACATTGGAGATAGTAAGATGTGATCAAATTCTACGAATGCTTGGAATTTGGATTTAATACCTGAAATTGTGATGTATGGGTCTGCTGATTTATGAGTTGTATGAGCTGGAGGGGTATCACAAACACCTAGAGTTTTGGCTTTCAGGTTACAAAGAGTAAGTGGAAGGATAGGATTGAATTTACTGAAGTGGAGAAGACTATAGGAAGACATGGTTTGTTAGGTGTTTTTAGGGAATTGGTAGTCACGTTTTGGTGATACTAAATTTGAGATCTTAAAATAATGTAAACAGCAACTATTTTAATGATAAAATTAGATTGGACGTGATAGAAGTAAGGGAGATGGTAGTATAAATGTTGAATTTTTTACTGTCTAAAATTGATAAAACTCTGGGATGCCTGGCTGGCTCAGTAGAGTATGTGATTGTTGATCTCAGGGTTATAAATTCGAGTCCCATGTTGGGGGTAGTGATTACTTAAAAAATAAAATCTTAAAAAAAAAAAGTAAAATTGATTAAATTATTTAGGCCTATCATTTTAGAAGATATCCCATAGACTTGCCTCCAAGCTAACAGGAGAGAGGTTCTTCACATTTAGTGTGCCTTCTCAGATCTCCTCTGTTTCATGAATTCTCAGCATGGGTCAAGATGGACCGTATACATTTGGAGGAGTGAGTTTGTTTCTCCTGAAATGAGGGTCATGAGTAAACTTGCAGATTTTTTTTTTCTTTTTAGTGAGTAAAGCAATAGAAATTTATTAAATGAAGATACAGGAAAAGCTTTCAAGAGTGAGAGGGGTCCTGCAGATTCTAAGACCACACAATTCTGACTCTTCTTTCCTTATGTGGAATGAAGCTGTGGTTGATTTGATAGAATTTCTTCTCTGTTGGGTGCCTGGGTTGCTCAGTGGGTTAAGCCTCTGCCTTCAGCTCAGGTCATGGTCTCAGGGTCCTGGGATTGAGCCCCACATCAGACTCTGCTCAGTGGGGAGCTGCTTCTCCCTCTCTCTCTGCCTGCCCCTCTGCCTACTTGTGATCCCTCTCTCTCTGTCAAATAAATAATATCTTAAAAAAATTTTTTCTTCTCCATTAACAGATTGTAAGAGGAAGCCCCAGACCCACCCTTCCTTACCACCATTTGTACCTCTCCATCATTATTTGTTTTCAGCTTACTAGGACTGCCTGGGTGGCTCAGAGGGCTAAGCTTCTGCCTTCGGCTCAGGTCATGATCTCAGGGTCCTGGGATCGAGTCCCTTATTGGGCTCAGCAGGGAGCCTGCTTCCCCCTCTCTCTCTGCCTGCCTCTCTGCCTACTTGTGCTCTCTCTGTCAAATAAGTAAATAAAATCTTTAAAAAAAAAATAAACTTACTAGAACTAACATTACCATGTTCTTTATCCCTGTCAGTAACCTAAAAAAAAGCCCCGCATTCCCAGATTTCCCCTCATCTGGCATAATTTAATTCCCGTAAGGCTGTGCATATGATAGGTATATCTCTCTGCCACTGTATTCTCTGGGATTAATGGTTTGTTATCACCAGCATCTCTTTATTCTCAATCTCTTTTTAGATCTTTTCTGTGCTTTCTCTGCTGTAGTGAAAACAGCTTGAGGATATTGCTTCCCCTGCAGGCTTCTTAACTGGTGGATATTTTTACTTCGATATTTCATGTATCACTGGACCTTGAGGTATATAGCTATTCTCTTTGCTATTTTTAGACCATTCTTCCTTCTTCCTCCCTAAAAATCTCTAAATTTTAATCTTACGTCATCATTGCTATTCCTCATTTGGTGCTGTCATATAAAAACCCATGGGTCATTTGATTCATCCCTTAAACAGTTTCTAACTCAGAGGTCATCTATATAGATACTACGCTTGTCTTAATTCCTGGCAGTTTTAATATATGCAGATTTGACCCTTAAGATATTCTAGTCTTTGTTCTTTGAACTCCTTTCTAAAATTTGTGTCCTTTACATTGTCAGTCACATCCATGATTGTACGCTAGACCTTGGCATTTCCAGTAATTATATTCAGTTTCATGTATTCTTCTCTGTGACCCCATCTCTTATTATTCTCTCTCATTCTGCTTAGTGTCAGACTTCCAGTGACTTTTATTTTAATCCATTGATAGTACTATTTTTTTCACTTTACCTCATTCCTCTATGTTCTCACATAATCCTTTTCCAGTTTAACTTCAGGCTAATCATTTTTACTCCCTCCCTTGACTCTTGTATCCCACTTGGTTGAGGTCTCTAGGTTAAACCACAATCTTGATTAAACTTCCCTTCCATCATGCTTTGCTTATGCAGCCGAACATCATGGAAGGAAAAAACCCATGACACCAACTGGTCTTATTCTCAGTTCATGACCACTTACCTCAAATAGATTCTTAATGTTACCTGGCAGTCATACTGTGTATTAATACTGTTTTCTGTTAACATTCCATCGTCCATCATCACCCCCAGATATTGGCAGTGCTTCCTACTTCATTGAGAAAACTGAAACAAGACAAAGAGAGCTTCTGCAGACATCCTCTATCACATCTTGTCTTTGAAGCAGTTGTACCCACATTTTTCATTTCTCTGTTATCTTAGTTGAATTTTTTTCTTCTATGAAGCTGGTTTCTCTGCTTACACACTTAGATTTCATCTCATCTCATATAGCCAAGGAAATTGCTTCAGCAGTTTGACTTTGTCTGCTGATGTCAATTTTTCACTCTAGCAGGATTCCCTCTAATATTTTACTTTTTTTTTTTAATTCTTTTTTTTAAAAAGATTTTATTTATTTGATCACAAGAGATCACAAGCAGGCAGAGAGAGAAGGGGAAGCAGACTCCCTGCTGAGCAGAGAGCCCAATGCGGGGCTTGATCCCAGGACCCTGAGATCATGACCTGAGTGGAAGGCAGAGGCTTAACCCACTGAGCCACCCAGGTGCCCCCCCGCTCCAGTATTTTAATATTCTGCTATTTTTTCTTATATCTTTAAAAAGTAAAAGAAAATGTAAAACTTTATTTCACTTTACCTACGGGGAGCTCTCCCCATTCCTCTTTGCAGCAAAATATTTTGAAAGGATTGCTTATAATCATGGTCTCCTAATTTCTCCTGTCCCCTTCTCTCTGTCAACATTTTACCAACATTTTTCTTTTCAAGGTCACCAGTAACCATGGCATTACTAAATCTAGAGGTCATTGCTTGGTCATCATCTTAATACTTAACACATCTGCAACATTTGACATAGTTGATCATTCCCTTAATACATGTCATTTACTTCGCTACCAAGAGACCACATTCTTTCAGTTTTCCTCCTACTACACTGGTTACTTCTCAGTTTCATTTGCTCATTTTCCTTCATCTCTTAATGTTGGATATGCCAGGCATTACTTCATTATCTGCAGTTACAGATTTATGGCTTTAAATACCATCCATATGCTGATGATGTCCAGATTTCTATTTCTAGCTCAGTACTCTCTACTGAACTTTCAGATTTGTCTATTCTCTAAACTGTAACATCTCTTCTTGAGTGTCGGCTTTCTCAAATATAATATATCCAAAATAGAACTGATCACTTACTCCAGATCTTTTTCACTGGCAGCCTTGCCCTATCTCAGTTTGTGGCAGTTGCATTTTTTCCATTGCATAAGCCAGAAATCTTGGCACTGTCCTTGATTCCACTGTTTTCTCATAACCGAACTCAAACTTAACCGAACATCTTTTTGGCTCCCTCTTCAATATCTATCCCTGAATCTCAAAATTTCTTACTATCTCATTGCTGTTAGCTCCGTTTCTACTAGGCTGGTCTCAGACACCATCATTTCTGCAGTAGTGTCTCCTCAGTCATCCTTGTACTTGAAATATTGCCCTCCTTCAGTTTATCCTTAACTACTAGAACAGTCTCATGTCATACTCACTCCCTGCTCAAAACCTTGCAGTGGCTCTCCACTTTTGTCAGAGTAAAAGATTCCTTATAGTGGCCTGTATGCTCATATTTCATCTACTGCTCCTCTCCCCACTCAGTCTGGCTTCTGTTGTTTCTAAAACATGGCAGAGATAATGCTGCCTCCCTATTTTCTCTACCTGGAAGAACTGGTCTACTTATTTGCATAGTGAACTTCCATTTATCCATCAAATCTGTTTAATGTAACTGTTAGTGATCTACTCGGATCACTGTATTTAAAATTGCAATTTGTCCCTTTACCGTAATTCTATCCTGTTTTAGTTTTGTTTTTTTAAATTGCACTTACCACTTTCTAAACATGTTCTGTAACTTACAACTAATTTTTTGTGTTCCTCTCATTAGAATATAAGCTTCATGAAGATTGGTGTCTGTTTTGTTCACTGTGTCCCAAGAGCCTAGAACGGTATTTGACACACATTTAAACATTTTGTCTATTCAGTAGATACTTATTAATTTAGATATAGGAAAAAAAGAGTTGACAGACTTGCCTACATATAGGAGTTGTCAGTTATATCTATGTATTTTCACAGAAGTCAGTTTTTAATTTTTTAAATAGTTGAGGGCTGCTTGTTCTGCTTCTTAATTAGAGGCCCTTATTCTTTTTTTTAAATATTTAAGTAATTTCTACACCCAGTGTGGGGTTTGAACTTAAAACTCTGAGATCAAGAGTCACATACTCTTCCTCCTGAGCCAGTTAGGTGTCCCATAGAGGTCCTAGCCTTTTTTTTTTTTTTTTTTTTTAATATAACATTTTATTTATTTACTTGACAGAGTTCACAAGTAGGCAGAGAGAGGGGCGGAAGCAGGCTCCCTCCTGAGCAGAGAGCCTGATGATGCAGTAGATTTCCCACTGAGCAAGGAGCCCAGTGTGGGGCTTGATCCCAGGACCCTGAGATCATGACCTGAGCTAAAGGTGCTTAACTGACTGACCTGAGGTGCTTAACTGACTGAGCCACCCAGGCACCCTAATCCCATTACATTTAAGGTAATTGCTGATATCGTTTAAGTTTACCATTTAGTTTTGTTTTTATTTTTCTTTTCTGTGGTTTTTTTTTTTTTCCCTGCCATGTTTCAACTTAATAAAACTGTTTTTGGTATTTGATTTTTACATCCACTTTTAGCTTTTTAAGCTCTAATTCTATTATTTTTTTTTTAATTTTATTTGAGAGAACGCATGAGTGAGTATGAGTGGGAGTGTAGGGGAAAGGGAGAAGCAGACTCCCCACTGAGCAGAGAGCCCGACAGGGGCCTCAATCCCAGGACCCTGGAGATCATGACCTGAGGTGAAGGCAGATGGCCAACCATCTGAGCCATCCAGACACCCCAGTTCTGTTATTTTTAATGATTGCTCTAGGGCTAATGATACGCAGTTTAACTTAAGGCCTTCTTAAAAGTCTTGTACTATTTCCTACTTTATGAATACAGTAACCTTACAAAAGGATAATTCAGTTTATCAAACCCTTATTCCTTTATATTAATGCTGTAGCATTTATTCATACATGCCCTTTAAATCTTACCTTATAGTGCCATCTTTAAAAAAAAATAGCTGTCTTTGGGGCATCTGGGTATCTTGGCTCAGGTCATGATCTCAGGGCTGTGAGATCAGCCCCACACTAGGCTCTGTGCTGAGCGTGGAGCCTGTCTTGGGATTCTCTCTCGGGGGCTCGATCCCAAGACCCTGAGATTATGACCTAGGCTGAAGGTAGAGGCTTAACCCACTGAGCTACCTAGGCGCCCCCAAGTATAGTTTTTTCTTTTAAGGTGTGGCCTTTCTGGTTTCTCAGGTAGATGTCTGGGGAGGTGGATAAATTCTTTTCCTCCACTAGCTCAGCTAGAACTCTGTCTCCTGGAACTGCTTGACCTCTAGTTTCTCTATTCTACTGTCAACTTCATAGCAGCTGCTCTCTGTTAAGCCTTGTGTAATCTTGTGCTGTGTATATACAGCCCAGATACTGGCTGAGGAATTCTGAGGAATTCATTGATTCTGTGTCTTTCTTTCCCTCCATTTCCCCCACATCCCATCCTCACCCTCCATAGCTACCTTGATTCTAGTGCCCTGTTCATGGATTCTGGCTGCTCAGTAGTCCCAGACTTTGACCATGGCCTCCTCAGCTCAAAGAGACTTCTCAGCTCTGTGTGGTCTTCAGTTCTCTGTGCCAGCTATCACCAAATTATCTATAGACAGAGAGGCAGGATAGTGGTGGGGCTCTCTGAAGGACTGCAGAATTTCTCAGTGTGTAGTCTAATGACTAAATATAGTTATCACACATTTCTGTCTTATTTCATAGTTCTGGTGGCAGGGATAGCCTGGTACCACTTATTCTTCATGGCTGAAAGAGGATGTCACCTTTGCTCTACCTTAATTTTTTTTTTTTAAGATTTTATTTATTTATTTGACAGACAGAGATCACAAGTTGGCAGAGAGAAAGGCAGAAAGAGAGAGGAGGAAGCAGGCTCCCTGCTGAGCAAAGAGCCCGATGCAGGGCTCGATCCCAGGACCCAGGGATCCGGCCTGAGCCGAAGGCAGAGGCTTTAACCCACTGAGCCACCCAGGCGCCCCTACCGTAATGTTTTTTATCCCTGATTGAAGTTTTGTGTATAGTTGGTATTTATAGATTTTTAGGATCATTATGGTATAAGAGAGTGTACTTAAAATATAATGTCAGACATTTTTGTTAAAGAGCAAGATAGTTTGGGGCGCCTGGGTGGCTCAGTGGGTTAAAGCCTCTGCCTTCAGCTCAGATCATGATCCCAGGGTCCTGGGATCAAGCCCCGTGTCGGGCTCTCTGCTTGGCAGGGAGCCTGCTTCCCTTCCTCTCTCTCTGCCTGCCTCTCTGCCTACTTGTGATCTGTCTGTCAAATAAATAAATAAATAATCTTTAAAAAAAAAAAAAAGAGCAAGATAGTTTATAATGGAAGTCACTTAAATGGACCTATGTAAGTGAAATTTCTCTCAAATACTTTCCTGAGAAATAACTTTTCTTGTATTAGGCTTTTATAGTGTTAAATGGATAGATGGGTGGATAGATAGATTAATAAGCTTTAGAGCAGATATTTTTCTTTTCAATCCTAGATGTAGAGCTACCTAGAGAGCTTTAAAAAAATACTGATACCTTAGTCCTACTCCAGACTGCTTAGATAAGAATTTTACATTACAGCCAGGTATCAAAAATTTTTTACAGTATTTCACAAATACTGGTAAATCACTGGTTGTTACTCAGTGAAGGTTGATAACCTCTACTTAGGAAGAACGTTTGCCAAACTCATTTTTTTCTGTAAACTCTTGCAAAGTTACAAAGCCTTTCAGATAAAATCCACAAATTGCCAGTAAAAATGACATATGAATTCATAAGTACCATCAGTTTTCTAGGGAACATTCAGAAGTATGGTGACAAATCAGGATTTTCTAAGTTTCTAAGATCACAAGTTGTTTGCTTGCTTCCTCTCATCTCCTCTCCACTCCTCTCCTCTTTCTTAACTTCTTTGTAGTAGGCTCCATGCCTAGTGTGGAGCCCAGTGAGGGGCTTGAACTCACAACCCTGAGGTCAAGGCCTGAGCTGAGATCAGTTGTTGGACATTTAACCAACTGAGCCACTCAGGTGCCCCCAAGTATTTTGTTTTCATGTGGTACATTGATTGTTAGAAAAAGCAGCTTGTTTCAATACTTAGTATTCATTCAGCTCTTTTGTTCAGTAGATGTTCGAGGGCCGTGCTGGATGATGACTATATAATAATAAAAACAACTGACTGTCCTTTATATCTTGAGTCTATATGAGTCTTGAGATTGAGTGTATGGTTCAGTTGTAGTTCAGTTTAGTGAGTAACTCCAAAATAGTTAATTCCTTTTGATTTTGCTGAAAAAAAGTTATTGATTTTAGTATTCTAATTTGTGTGCCTGTCAGATTATCTGAGGAACTTGTTAAGTCTCAGATTCACCTACCCAGCAGAATGATTGCTTATGACTAGAAAGAGAATTGGATGTGGCTAACAGCTTGAATGACAGGAATATCAGGAGAGAAGATTTGAGAAAGAAACATTCAGAGTAATCAGTTATTTAGTAGAGGGACAGGTTCGTTGAGATGTGTGTTGGTCAAAATGTTAATTGGTGAATTATTACAAGAATAAAAACTCTGTTGGTTGGTCATATTCCTTTGCAGCAATGTGGACGTGCCTCTCATTTTATGATTCATCTGTGATTTCGGCATGGCTGGTTCTGTTCTTTGAGATCTCAGTGCAAACTCATCAGGAACCCTTTTCTGGGTTTCTGATCTAGAATTTTTGGCCACTTGTGTCTTCTCTATCACCTAACTCTACTTAAATTTTTGTTTTCTCCTTAATTAGAGTGTAAGGAAAGGAAGAAAAAGACCCTATTTTGTTTTGTTTACTGTGATATCCCTACTCTTTGAATACTTCCTGGCAAATAGAAGAATTCATTGCATGTCACTAATGATTGCATACTTATAAAAGTTTTAAAATCACAAGACAGTATCATATATATCTAAAAGTGCAGTGTAAGGAATGACTAAAATATCTAACAAATTGGGGTTTTGGTGTATTTTTTGACCTTACCACTTGATAAATGGAAGTGTTAGATATTTCTTTTAGTTCTGTGAAAAAAATTACTGAGACACTAAATGGCATCATGATTCAAGAAAGTTCGGGAACCCCTTGGCTATATATAGTTTATCCATTGCTTTATTTTTACTTACTTATTTTTAAAAGTTTTTATTGTTAAGTAATCTCTGCATCTACTGCAGGGCTTGAACTCATAGCCCCAAGATCAAGAGTAATATGCTGTATTGACTGAGCCATCCAGGCATCCCTTATCCATTGTTTTATTGACAGTAGCAGGTTGTTTCTACTTTTGGCTACTATTAAAATTAAGATTTCTTTACATCTCTAGGGATACATGTACATATGTTTCTCTAGGATATGTATTTTGGGCAGGAATTTTTAAAAAATTATTATTATTATTATTCATGTTTTTTATTTTAAGTTGGTTCCACACCCAAGATGGGGCTTGAACACACAGCCCTGAGATCAAGAGTCACGTGGTCTACCACCTGACTAAGCCAGCTAGTCAGGAACCCCATTTGGCTAGGAATTCTTTGGTTATATTTATTTTTAGCTATAAACTCCGGTTTTCTATATCTTCTTGTTCAGTTTTGTAGCATTACATTTTTCTATAAGTTTGTCCATTTTATCTAGATTTTCAAATTTCTACTTTAGATTTTCAAATTTTTTTTAAAATTTTTTTTTAAAAAGATTTTATTTATTTACTTGACAGATAGAGATCACAAGTAGGCAGAGAGGCAAGCAGAGAGGGGGAGGAAGAAGCAGGCTCCCCGCTGAGCAGAGAGCCAGATTTGGGGCTTGATCCCAGGACCCTGGGATCACGACCTGAGCTGAAGGCAGAGGCTTTAACCCACTGAGCCACCCCGGCGCCCCTAGATTTTCAAATTTCTTAATGCAAGGTTTCATTAATATCTTTTTATTTTTATTTTTATTTTTTTAAGATTTTATTTATTTATTTGACAGAGATCACAAGTAGGCAGAGAGGCAGGCAGAGAGAGGAAGGGAAGCAGGCTCCCTGCTGAGCAGAGAGCCCGATGCGGGACTCGATCCCAGGACCTCGAGATCATGACCTGAGCCGAAGGCAGAGGCTTAACCCACTGAGCCACCCAGGCGTCCCTCATTAATATCTTTTTAAATTAATATCTTTTTAATGTCTTAAGAGCTATATGATGGTGACCTCTTTTTAATCCCTGATATTAGTTATTTGTGCCTTCTATGTTTTTCTTAATCAGTCTTTTATAGATTTGTCAATATTAGTCTTTTAAAAAAAACAACTTTTGGGTTGTTGATCCCCACTAAATTGTATTTTTCCCACATTATTTTGTGTATTCATCTTAATTCCTTTTACCTTCTTTAGGTTTATTGTTTGTTTGTTTATGTGAGAGGTTGAGTGTGCACAAGCAGGGAGGGGGTGGGAGTGGGGAGGAGAGGGAGAGAGAGAATCTTAAGCAGGCTCCACGCTCAGCTCAGCAGAACCCGACCAAGGGCTCAATCTCATTACCTGAGCCGAAATCAAGAGGCAGACACTTAACCCACGAACCACCCATGTGCCCTACCTGTTCTGTCTTTATTGGTCTGTATATAATGTCTTTTTCTTTCTAGCTACTTTCAAGGTTTTATCTTTTTTTTTTTTTTTGTCTTTATGTGCTTTGGAAACAATATGCCTTAGAGTAATTTTCTTAACGTTTCTTGTGTTTGGAGGATGTTGAGGTTTTTAGATCTGTAGGGTTATATTTTTCATCAGATTTTTAAAAGTACTCCATTATTATAATTTCTTCCAATATTTTTTTTTCCTCTTCTGCCTTCCATTTGGGGAAGCCAGTTATACATATATTAGTGTCATTACAGTTGTCCCCAGACTCACTATTCTTCTGTTTGATTTTGGATGGGATTAACAGATTAGACATTATAGAAGAAAATATTGGTGAATTTGAATGTAGCATTAGAAAGTAATAGCCTGTTGTACTACTGAAGTCATACGAAATTGAAATGTCAACTGATGTCACTATGTGCCCTTTGAGATTTAAAGCTGGCTTTTACTCCCTATTCTGTTTATATGAGAATCCTTATGTCTTCCCCAAGCTTTCTCAAAATTTCTACGCTTTTAGGTTCTAATTGTTTCTCAGACTTGCTGCTCTCTGTAACTCTTCCTGAACTCTTAGGGCTTATTATCATTTTATTATTATTTATTATTATTATCATATTGTTATTATTATCATACAGAACTTTAAATAAGGAACATAGCCTCATTTTAAAATTTTCTTAAAAGCATTAGGTCTTTGTGTATGGTGGGCTTTTTGTTGTTGAAGGTTTGAAGCTTTATATAGTCATAATGCAAATCATTTAAAAATTACTGCAAAAAGTAGCAGTGACAATTAATTTTAGTCCCTTACTGTGCTCTAGTAAGCAAAGTCCTATGCTTATTAAGTGCTTCGTGTGTTTTGACCAATTTAACTCTTGGAACAGGTCCTGTAGGATAAATATTAATATATATTTCTCTGAAGAACTAACACACAGGGTTGTCCAAATTATCCAGCTGTTACTCTGCAGATAGTAATTGTACATATATCAGTACATTTTTCTAAAGATTAAATGAGAGAATCCATGTAAGATACTTAGCACAGCATCTGAAAACATAGTTCTCAAAACAGCTCTTGCTGTATATAGATTGATAAATGTTTAGAATGTTTGGGATTTTTCAAAGTAATCTTGAGAATAGAACAGGAGGGGGTACAACAGAGTTGGCTATAAATAGATACCTTTTTATAGGTATGATAGGTTCAGTGGAACTAAAGTTTTATGTAATTCTTAAAATGGAGTACTGAATTAAAAAAGAAATTGAGGGGCACCTGGGTGACTCAGTCAGTAGAGTCCATGACTCTTGGTTTTAGTTCAGGGCATTATCTTGGGGTTGTCAGATCGAGCTCCAAGTTGGCCCTGCACACAACAGGGTGTCTGCTTGAGATTCTCTCCCTCTCCCTGTCCCCCGACTCACACATGTGCACACACACTCTCTCTCTAAAAAGAAATAAATCTTTTTTAAAAAAAGATACTGAGTCAGAATTACTACATACTAGCTAAAAATGTTTCCCTAGATATTCAGTTGGGTTATAAACTAAGATGATATATTTTCCTAGAAGTGCCAGAGTAAAATCTTATCAACTGTTAAATGCTGACAGTTACTAAATAATACTGTGATTTGTATAGGGTTAAATTTTATGAATTACAATTTTGTGAATTATTATACTGGTTGACCTTTCTACCAGGTACCTTTCTATTTACTGACATAATAAAACTCTGTATCAAAAGATCTTTCTTTATCTTAATTTAAAGCTCATTGAGTTACAAAGGTTAGCATGGTAATCTCATATTCCTACTTCATTTGTACAGATTTAACAAAGTAAAATTTTATTTTGGACATACAGAAATTGTGTATGGAATAAATCAAATGTTCTTCAATGAAAGAATGAAATGATACAACAATCTTTGGGTTATGTATCTATCTAACATTGGATAGTTTTAATTAACTAATTTTGATAGTTTTAATTTAAAATTAAAACTCCCACATCTTTTTTTGCTGTTTAATATTGTACATAAATTATAAAGTGTTATTATATTTTATATTGCAGACAGGATTTGGGTTTTGTTTTCTTGCTTCATTTTGTTTTGCTTTAAAAAATAAATTATTAAAAATCTTAAAGTGGTCAACTTTATGTATGCCTTATTACAATAGAAAATTCTTAAAAGCAATGAAGAAAATAAAAACGTCACTTGCTGAATATCCTCTATTACACCAGTCCTCATATTGCTGTACATTTTGCCTTCTCCTGCCCTCCATTTTTCCTTTACACCTTGAACCCAAGCACTAAGCAAAATTTTCCTTCATCTTACCAAACTTTCCTCAGCGTTCACAACTTTTTAACCTTTTCTCCTAAATTTGCCTTAAGTGAGACCTTCACTAAAGGCACAGACATTTAGATACTCGTCTTAGTCTTAATCTCAATTCCTGCCTTTAATGATCTACATAGACAGTCGTACCTTTGTCAGTATCTTGAACTCATTTCCAGTGACCTTTTCTTGACTGTGTCTTAGCTAGGCATTTAATTTTTAGGTCATACCATAGACTTTACTTTAACTGCAGCATGTAAACTCCCAAATCACCAAAGGTGCTGATCTCTCTGACAGAGTCCATTGTTCAGGCTTATTTGTGCAGCTGTGCCAGCTAGTATTGTATTTTGATACCTTATCTGAGCTACTGTCACAGAGTTGTAGCTGGTCATCCTGTTCTCTCTTCTTTGGATTTATCTTTTATATTTCTGTCTGACGATTTTCTTGGAGCATAAATCTGATTATTAGATCTCGGTTAGAATTTTTCAAGGGTTTCCCATTACTAAGAAGATAAAATCCAAACATTAGCATGGTACACCCAGCCCTTCACAGCCTGATTCTGGATTTTATTAATTACTACCTCATATTCTGACCTTTGCCTGGCTTTCTTTGGCTAAATTGAAGTCTTTGTAGTTCCTTAAATATGTCTCTGTATTTAGCATATGATAATACTATTCCCACTTCACTGTGAAGCTTTCCTTGGTATTAAGGCTGTGTTCTTGTTAAGACTATATATATCTCCATTATAGGTCCTTTCTTTGAAAATATTTTATTTATTTATCTAAGAGAAGGAGGGAGAGAGAGCATAGGGAGCAGCAGGCAGAGGAAGAAGTAGGCAGAGCAGGGAGCCCGATGTGGGGCTCAATCCCAGGACTCCTGATATTATGACCTGAGTCAAAAGGCAGACACTTAACAGACTGAGCCACCCAGGCTCCCCTCCATAACAGTTCTTATCACAGTATAGTATCATTTCATATGTGTGCCTATCATAGGAATATGAACAATAATGGATTTATTTACTCATGTATCCCTAGCATACAGAAATATTTGTCGACTTAATGTGCAACTCACACAAAGGAAATAAAAATAAGAAAGAAAACCATTCTACCTTCCTAGTAGCCAAAAAACTGTAGTCTTTACTATTAAGTATAAATTTTTGCACAGTAATATTAGGAAATAATAACGACACCACTCATGTTGACAAAGCTACAATAAAGCTAGTGTTGGTGATTTTTAATTGGTTCAACTCTTTTGGAAAAATTTGACTACATAGTAGAGAACTGAAAAATTATTTCAAGTGGTGATTTTAAAGATGAGATAAAAGTCAGATGTAAAATTGCACATAAATTATATATACTTGTATTTTAAAATACATAATAAAAAGCCCAAGGAATATATATCACAGTAGTAGTAGTAGTGGTTTTATGATTTTAAAACTATGGGTAGTTTCCCCACTTTTGAAAGTATTTCTATAATGTTATATTTTATGATTTAAAATGTATACAACTTATTCCAATATTTGGATTTTTTAAAAAATGTAATTCTGAATCAAAATTCTAACATAAGAGCATTTGAACAGTTCTTAAGTTAATTTTTTTTGTCTTACCAAATGACTTCTCAGGCTTGGGTCAGAAGGGAAGGGATTTGTAGTTAAAAGTTGCTGTCGAGGTAAGGTATGTGAGGGCAGCATAGAATATTGATCGTTTCAGTGAGGTCATAGGTTTGAGTCATGTAGCAATTCATTTTAAGGATTTTAATAATACATTTTCTGTTCTAAATGTAGTTTGTTTTTTTTTTTTTTTTCTGTTTTAAGATACCAGTTTTTGGAAGAAGCTTTTCAAAACCAGAAAGGTGCAATTGAGAATCTACTGGCTAAGCTTCTTGAGAAGAAGAATTATGTTCATTTTGCAGCTACTCAGGTGCAGAATAGGTAAGTGTGTTGCTTAAAACCATAATTCCACTTAAAGAATTATTAAACACAGTAGGTCAGTTTACATATTAAGCATACATTTTTGGAAGGGTAAATGATAAAAGTTTGAGTTTGGATTATAATACTTGTTAATAAGTAAGATTTAATTCACCAGAATTTTGAATCCTCTTAAGATACATCTTTGACCACTTTATAATCAACAAAACTCTAAACTTTGTAAAGCCTTAAATTACTGTGGAAAAAGCAACTAATACATGGAGAGTTGAATTACAAATTTTAACTCTGTGGAAGACATAGTATAGAGGAGAGAGTATGAAAAGAATGTTGGATAAATTTACCTTCCCCATATGTAAAGCAAGAATTAAAAATACTACTTCTCTTAGTAGTAGTAGTATAAGATGAATGTATAGCACAGTTTGGCACATAGTAAGCCCTCAAATTTTAACTATTGGCATTATTTTTATCAGTAATACCATCAGCATTTAAAAATTTTATTCAGGTTCATTTCTAAATGAACTAAATTTATTGATAAGTCAAGTTGGAGTAAGTTCCATAAATGAGTACATTAACAAGGTGAGGACTCTGTAGAAAGATGAACACCTGAAGCTGGTATAATTAAAATCTGTATATTCCTGAGGGTATGAATAGGGTTATAAGTATTTGTTTTTCAGTTTCACAAATAATGAGACTTTTAGGTACTTCTAGAATATTTAATTTTTGATGATTAAAATGATGAAAAATGACAATATTCAAAAGTATTAAATTGATGAATGAATAGTATATTATATTTAGACTATAAGGTAGTAGAACTTTCATCTTAAGAAGTGATACCAAAAGGAAAGGCTACTTACTCTGAGGGTGTAGATCTAAAACAACATGGATTTGAATTGCGAGGGTCCGCTTATACAGATTTTTTCAATAAATATAACATTTTCTTTTCTCTAGCTAACTTGATTGTAAGATTATAATAATATGTAATACATATAACATAAAACATGTTAAGCTGATTAAACTCTGTATGTTAGCAATAAGGCTTCTGGTCAGCAATAGGCTATTAGCTAAAGCTTTTGGGGAGTCAAAAGGTATACGTGAATTTTTTACTTCATGGGGGTAGGTGCTCCTAACCCCCACTTTGCCCTACATTAATATATTGCATACACTATTTATGGATGGTTAATTGTTACAAAAATGTCAGGATGTTTTAGTGATTCTGCTACGTTGTGGGTGATACTGGAGAGGGTGGCAGCTGTCTTCTCACAAATAATAGATGAATGTCCTTTTCAGAGAAAGATAGTGAGTTGACTCATAAGGCAGTCCCATATTTTTATACAGATATTTTATACAGATATTTGATATTTTATACAGATATTTATACAGATATTTTGTACATATTTTGCATATGTGTTTTCTGAATCTTTGTAGAAAAGTAGACAAGAGATTTATGTGTTATAAAATTACAGAGGGTTGGGGAGACTAATGATTTCATCTCCAGATTTATTTTAAAGTATTGAAATCTCCAGTAATACTTCCCTTTAGACACTCTTTTATGATCTGTCTCCATTTTTTAAATGTACATTGATTTATTTCTTCACAATTGAACACATATAGACCTGCTTGAATCTAATGAGGATTTGACTATGGCTAACAGTTCTCTGCTTTTAGCCTGTTCAATGATTTTAGTCTTTGGCTGAGTCATTTTAAGTTGGAATCCTACATTATCAATAGTAATTAGCACTCTTACTTTTAAAAAGAAATCTTCCACTTACTTTAGTAAGATAAGGACAGAATTGAATAAAATTTTCAAATAAGTGCCCAAATAAGCGCTGATGTATAGACAAAGGAGGGAAAATTACATTATAATTACTCAGACTGTATTAAAGTTACTCAAATTTGAATTGGCCAAATAAAATACATTTTAGAGGTTGAAAGTATGAGAAATAGTTTGTAAAGAAGCAGAATGTATAAAAGTTGAAGGCTACTTTCTTTGATTGTTTAACATTTTATGTATTTATATTGGTGGGATCCCTCTCCCCCACTCCATGAAATAGGTTATTAGCTATTTCATATCTGCAACTAAACCTTTCATTACCGAAATGGGGGCTTATACCTATTCTAAAACATCTGGCACATTTTGTAAATGGATTGAAGTTGTTTTATACCCTTAATTCTGTACAGTAGGAGAACTGTTTTGGGAAGAACCTATGGGGGGAGAGCGTGTATCAGAACCCACATTTGAAGTGATTAAGTTACAGGAGAAAATAAATGCTTCAAAGCTTAATTCCTATTATTCTAAACGATAATTACTGTTTGCAACATTGTTCTTTTGCACATTGTTCTTAAAAAGTGTTTAGTAGATCCAACATGCCATATTTGACACTAGAAAGGAATTGCTGATGTCAGATGTTTATATATCACATTCATGTCATAGAAACTAAAGGAGATTACCATCTAGACTAATAAACTGGCCTTTATAAATTTAATTTAAAATTACTACATATTCCATTCTTTATATATAACTTGTTTGGACCAAATTGAGTGCTCAGGTCTACCGAAACATAAGTTGTACATTTTGACAAAGGTTTAATTTTAATTACTCTCTTTAAGTGCCCAGTTGGATGAATTTCTGTAACAGTTGATGATTCAGAGACATAGGATAAATAACCTAATGATGCATTTCTCTTATTCAGGATAAAAGAAGTAAATGAGACTAACAAACGAGTAGAACAGGAAATTAAAGTGGCCATTTTCACCCTTATCAATGAAATTAATAAGAAAGGAAAATCTCTCTTACAGCAGCTAGAGGTACGGTTCAAAGCCAAAATAAAACAAAAACTGCTTTTGTTGCTCTTTAGCTGTTTTTAATGTTTATTGAAAGCTCTTTTAGAGTGGTTGGGGGGGGGCATGGAAGTAAAGAAAGTTAAAAACATTTTTTAAAATTTCATTTTCTATTGGAAAATAGAGCTTTATTGAGTTAGTTAATTTGCAGCCCAATTTAATAATACTGATTTTAGCTGCATAAATTAGGAGATAGAGTTGTCCTCTTAGGAATGAAAGAATTATTACTAAAATGTTCTATAAACAAAGACAAAGCCAACCTGCCACATCCTCCCCTTCCCCGAGATAGGGCCTCAATTTAATTTTTCATGTGAATGTATAGCCTTTGTGTGTTTCACTTTTATTTTAAAAATATTCCACAGTTTTGCTAAAAATGGTGCTCATTTTGAAATTTGTAAACTTTAAACTTAATGATAATTTTGTTGTACTGTTTTTGTGTTGCATATTTTGAGATTAATATGTAGATACAAATTTTTAGATGAGAATCCAGTCAATTTGTGAAATCCAAATTAAGTTTTAAACAAAGCGTCCCCTCTACTGACCAGAGTTGATTGGTTTTCAAAATTTGGTGCTCTGTAGTAGGCTTAGATGATACAGAGTTGTGTTTTCTGCACCATTAAATGGTAGCAATTTAAACTATGTATTTGGTTTTTTTACTTCCATTACTATTAACCTCAAATTTTCCACAGTAGTGTGTTTTTTTGGTCTGTTTCATTCCTTCATAGACCATTGTAGATATATTAGACACATAGTTACACAGAAATGAAAGAAATTATGTTGGCAGTGTTATTTCTGAATTTTGTCTTTTGAAATATATTTTTTTTTTATTGAGACACAGTTGTGAGATTAAAAGTATTCTCACACATACAGTTAAAGTTGGAGGTCTCTTTCCTATTGTACATCCAGCTGATGCATTTAACTGTTAGATTTTTGTTTTCAAAAGGACTGTGAATGGAGAGTATTGACCAGCAACTGTTTTTGATAGCCTTTTAAGTTACTGCAAGTACATTTTAAGTATAGGTCTAAAATAATGTTCTTAAACTGTTTCAAGAATTTTTGAGTGAAAAGATACCTCTTAATACTAAAATATACAGAAATACCAAGTGATAAATCTGCCACATACTCCTAATATGCTGAATTTAAACAATAGATGTTTCCTAGTGTAATACGTTCTTAAACTTTGTAAAATAGAGGTTTTCCTAAGCTTTGTAAAAGGGATAATTTCCAGGGAAGTTGTGAATCAAGCTTCTATCAGTTGAATGCTTTTGTCACCTGTTTTACATTACAAAATGAGCAATTTGTTTTCTTAGGGGAAAAAAAATTGTCCAGTAAATCAACTTGAGGCATTAAGAAAAGGCTAAGTACCAAGTAGATAGGTTGTTTGGCATGCCAAATGTCAAAGTGTATATAGAACATCACCTGTTGCTTCTAGGAGTTTCGTTCCCAGATAGTTTAACTTTACTTTGCAGCATTTACCCCCGAACTGGTCCTTCAACTTTACTGACTTTCTTGTTCTTTTATGAACTTTTGTCGTTTTAAAAGTTTCGCTAACTCTTCTCTTAGAACTTTCGAATTAGTTTCTCATTTTGTCTTAAGTATTTAAAGGAAGAGATTTTAACTCCAGCTTCATGATGCACCAGTAGATGGCACTTGCAACACAAAATTTTCTTTTGTCTTAAAAGTACAGAGTTGAGTGTATCGTATTTCTAAAGGTCAGCTCATTATGCGATAGATTCTGTGTATTGCATCAGCCTAATAGATACTGTTTTTAGTAAGGACATTTTTATCTTCTGAAGGAAAAGAGAGACATCAACTAACATTAATATCTGTATATGGAATGTCCCTTGTTAGAGAACTTAAGTTTTAGGTCGCTTTTGTTAGTGAATTTTTTTTTTTGATCAGAGACTCATTAAATAATGAGGTGCTTGTCAACTTATCCTAATTTTAAAAAGTAATGTAGGTATTCTCTTCATTTGCAATAAAAATTGTGAGTTGAATTTTTCACATAGAATTTTTCATTAAATTCTTGTTTTGTTTCAGAACGTTACAAAAGAAAGACAGATGAAGTTACTGCAGCAGCAGAGCGACATCACAGGCCTTTCCCGGCAGGTGAAGCACGTTATGAACTTTACGAACTGGGCAATTGCGAGTGGCAGCAGCACAGCACTACTGTACAGCAAGCGACTGGTGAGACACATAGTATATTTATGGTCTTTAAGTTGACTTATTAAGATATTTCCTTCAGGGAACTGCACTTGTATGAAGTATAGATTTTGTATTTTTACAAGTGTAACCACCACCATGTTAAGGTACAGAAAAATTACACCACCCGCAAAAGTTTCCTTATTCCCCTCTACTCCTGACCCTAGGCAACCACTAGTCTGATTTCTTTTATTTTCTAGAATTGCATATGAATGGAATCATAAAGTATTTACTGACATGAAGATACCTAGTATCATAATGTAGTTTATCACCAGAAATATCAGAAGTTCAAGCATGTGCATTTGATTGCTTATATAGTTAGTCTTTTAAACACATACTGTCTCATCTGAGATTGACATTACAGGGCTACATGAGCTTTTATGTCTTTATCATTTATGTTTTGTGATACTTATAATTTTTAAGACTAATGTGAATTTTTTCCCTTTAAGATTACTTTTCAATTGCGCCATATTTTGAAAGCACGGTGTGATCCTGTGCCTGCTGCTAATGGAGCAATTCGTTTCCATTGTGATCCCACCTTCTGGGCAAAGAATGTAGTCAATTTAGGTGAGAAATAATTAGCTTTATGAATGTAACTGGGAACAGCGAATTAGGAGGAGAAAACATCTCAAGCAAATTTTAAATACTTAAAGCTTCACTCTAACATGTAAATTTCTTGGAAAATATGTTCCTCATTGGAAACTCACTTGAGCTATGTTCATGACATCTATAAGGATGTTGAGAATCTCCTATGTGTATCATTGCTAACGTTTCCTCCACATCTTTTAAAATTGATAATGACTATTTCATGTCGAAAACTTAGCAAACGGGGCTTCTTTCTCTGGAGGAATTTATTAGATGCTTAGTAGTTTGCATATTAATTGTACCAACTTGTCCACTAGAGGAGGACTTCAGGATGCTGATGTGTCTGAAAGTCATGTACTGAGGAAGGTTTGAAAGTTAAGAGTAGCTCTTTTCCACATGAAAGAGAAATGGACTTTACTATTGTTACTCCACAATGTGGACCTGCTGACCATAGATGAGGGTTACAGGGAGACAGACAAACAACTCAATTTACAACAAAGGCGAAAAACTTCTCGACAGAATTGTCTGCAGATTGAGTAAACTCACTTTCAGCATAGGTCCTCACCATTGGAAGTTGTAAAAGCAGTGGTGGATGAATTTCTGTAAAAAATGTAGTCTTTGTGTACATTAAAATTTGGTTATAGCCTTAGATCAGGCATTAGCAAACCGTTTTTGTGTGGCATTGTTAGCTAAGTTTGTTTTTTAAACAAACTTTAAACAAACATTTTAAAGGGTTGTAAAAACAAATGAAAATGAAAGAACATATGATAGATCTTATATGGCCTGCAAGACCTAAAATATCTGACGCATTAAAGGAAAGGTTTGCCAACTCTGCCTTACATCAGACACTCCTAAAATTTGCTTTCTGTTCTAGAAAACAGTGGGCTTTGTGAGAGGCAAGGAAAGTGTTCATTTTTAGAGACATAAGTGGTTAAAACATTCCATGTTTCCGCAGACAGTTTTGGAGCAGTGTTATACTCTGCCCTGCAGGCTGTGGCAATTCAAAAGCAGATGGCATCAGCATTAGCAATCTTAGGTATCCTTGAATCAGTCTGGGAGACTTGATTTTGACTGACTGAATGGGCCTCTTCTGCAGATATCTCTTTCAGATTTTTAATTTTCTATGCATGTATGTAAATGTAAATAAAGAATAAGGGCAGGTAATATATTATTCTGAAGAATCAAAAGTCAATTATTTGTCTTTGGACTGTTTCTGATTTTTATTATCTTTAAACCTAGCTCCCATCTCTGCTGTACTGTCAGAAGCTTTGAGTGCTGATAGTGTTAAAGGAGAGAGGAAAAGATAGTGACTAATCCACAAAGTAGATGATTTAATCATTTATATGCAAATTATTCTCATTTTTTAAATCCTTCAGGTAATCTAGTAATAGAGAGTAAACCAGCTCCTGGTTATACTCCTAATGTTGTAGTTGGGCAAGTTCCTCCAGGGACAAACCACATTAGTAAAACCCCTGGACAGATTAACTTAGCACAGCTTCGACTCCAGCACATGCAACAGCAAGTATATGCACAGAAACATCAGCAGTTGCAACAGATGAGAATGCAGCAGCCCCCTGCACCTGTATCAACAACCACAACAACAACACAGCAGCACCCTAGACAAGCAGCCCCACAGATGTTACAGCAACAGGTGAGTATTACAACATCATGGCATGATTGGCAAAAATTATGAAGGCCTTAAGATTACACTCTGTCCTGTAAGGATGATGCATTACACATTTCAATGTTACTAACAGGGACAGAGCTCAGTGGTTAGAGTTTAAATATTTGCTCTGGGTTTGGCAGGGATTTGGGGAAGATGTGAGAAAAGGTGTTAAATAAAATACTTAACATGGGAAACGAAATTAATTCACTAGTACTATGGAGGAGCAAAAGATTTTGTTCCTCCAGACCAGATATTTTTTGTTTTTCACGTGTGGTTTTGGGCCAGAAGGCCAGATAACTTTTGCCTAGGATCTGATAAGTTCTTACTTACTTACCTACTTACTTATTTATTTAAGAAGGGGTTGGGGGAGAGGGAATCTGGAGCAGATGCCACACTGAATGCGGAGTCCCACACAGGGCTTGATCCCACGACCCTGGGATCAAAACCTGAGCTGAAATCAAGAGTCAGATGCTTAGCCGACTGAGCCACCCAGGCCCCCCAATCTGATAAATTCTTTAGGTATTCGTTCAAATCATTTGCATCCCTGTATCTCTCCTGATCTCCCCTTCCCCATCCGAATCAAAACCATTAATCCAGGGTTAGATAAGTTAATGTTAATAGGCTTTAAATACACACACACACACACACACACACATATACTGAGAGTAAGGGATTGGGGCTAGAGATGGGGCGAATGTGACTTATACTTTTTACTTTATGCCCTTCTGTCCTGACTGAATGATTTTTATCATAACATTTTATAATTGAAAGGTAAATTTATAAAAAATATTATTACGTAAATTCAATTTCTGCCTTTTGTAGCCTCCGAGATTGATCAGTGTGCAAACAATGCAAAGAGGCAACATGAACTGTGGAGCTTTCCAAGCCCATCAGATGAGATTGGCTCAGAATGCTGCCCGAATACCAGGGATACCCAGGCACAGCGGCCCTCAGTATTCCATGATGCAGCCACACCTCCAAAGACAAGTATGCCTAGAGTTACATTTGTAAGAATCATAAAATTTTAAAACTAAAAGACATCATGCTTCTTAATCAGTTGGTGGTGGTGGGGGGGGTTGCTGTGTGGCCATTGATAGCCTTGAGAATTTGATTGATGCTGTGTATCTTCTTGTCCCAGAAAAATACACGTACACATGAATTCAATTTTAAGAGTTTCTTTACTGGGATTCAACTCATTATATACTGTGGGTTAAGAACCTCTAATTTAGTCTAACCAATTCATTTTACAGAAGTAAAAAACAAAGGAGCTTGTTACTTATCCATAATCACAAGAGGTAATGGTAAAGTTAAGATTAGAACCTTAGTGTCCTGAAATTGTTCCTCTAACGTTTTAATGTGGTATTTGGAACCTAATCTATAAAAGGGACTTTGAAAACAATAGAGCTATGCTATATGTTATTTAATTATTTAATCCCCCCTCCTTCTCTTTGCTTATTTTTCTTTTAAGGATATAGATGTGCCTACTCTTAAAAATAAATGTATTTAGAAACATGTTTTCTAATTTTTGCCTGAATAGCAGGTTATATTCGAATAGAAGTTAGGATTATAAAATCAGGCTACTTTTACATGTGATTTCTAGTTATAAAAGAATAAAGTTAATTTTATAATGTTATAGTGATATTTCTCAAAGCATCCTTCAATGACCATCAGAATGGCAGGGGTCGTTGTCAGAAATAGATTCTGAAGCATAGTTACTGAAGCAGAATTTCTAGGGGCAGAATACTTAGAAATAATAAATTTTTACTTAACTCTCTGATTAATCTGTATACTAAAGTTGGATAAACAGTCTCAGAGCAGTGGTCCTTCAACTTTTAGGCCGAAGTACCTCTGGAAAGACTTGAAAAATGAGTACTCCCTCACGTTTACAGTTGACATTTTAAAGTTCTATTATAAACTTAAGTTTAAATGGTTGCTGAGGATGTATTTTCTGGCATATTGTAAGTATTGACTTTATAAAGTAAAACCTTTGTATCATTCTTATAAACCAATCCACCAGAATCCCAAATACTGTAGCAAGCTCTTTTTTGTTTTGTTTTGTTTCTTTTAAAGATTTATTTATTTGACAGAGATCACAAGAAGGCAGAGAGGCAGGCAGAGAGAGAGAGGAGGGGAAGCAGGCTCCCTGCTGAGCAGAGGGCCCCATGCGGGGCTCGATCCCAGGACCTTGGGATCACAACCTGAGCTGAAGGCAGAGGCTTTAACCCACCAAGCCACCCAGGCGCCCATCAAGCTCTTTTTTTGAAGTCAAAATTTTATTGTCTTTTCTCCTTGGACTTGAATTGATCTTCTATTTTTTCTACAGAATTTTATTTTAATGTACTTACGTTTGATAGACTTACAAATCAGTTAGTTGCAGTTTTCTGTGGGAAAAATGTCTCTCAATTTTAAAAATTCTTAAATTTCCAGCGACAGTAAGACAATATATTAAGCTTAAAAAGATTTTTTTCAGGACCAGATTTTCATTACAATAATTCCTAAACAATTGTTTAAGAATATTAGGAAACATAGGGGCGCCTGGGTGGCTCAGTGGGTTAAAGCCTCTGCTTTCAGCTCAGGTCATGATCCCAGGGTCCTGGGATCGAGCCCCGCATCAGGCTCTCTGCTCAGCAGGGAGCCTGCTCCTTCCTCTCTCTGCCTGCCTCTCTGCCTACTTGTGATCTCTGTCTGTCAAATAAATAAATAAAATCTTAAAAAAAAAAAGAATATTAGGAAACATAAAAGTAAAATTCTTTTATGTATGCATTTCTTTATGAGATAGATGGAGTCTTTTTCTCCCTTCCTATTCATTTATATATACTTGCATTTCTGTCACTTTTAGAGTAAGTTAGAATTCAACATTGATTTTCATTCCTGTTTTTTTTCTGGTTTTGTTTTCTCATGATCCTCAGGAAATTTGTTCACAAAAGCCTGTATCTGGTAATTAAAAGAATTTTCTCATTTTCCTCAGTTGTTTGAACTTTTTTCCAGTTTTATTGATTAATTATCAACATATATCACTGTATAAAGGCTTACAGCATAATGGTTTGATTTTACATATATTGTGAAATGATTGCCACAATAGGTTCTGCTAACATCCATCATGTTATATAGATACAATAAAAAGAAGAGAAAAAAATTTTTTTCCTCCTTATAATAAGAACTCTTAGGATTTATTGTTTTCATGTTTTTTATTTAAATTCTAATTAGATAACATACAATGCAATATTGGTTTCAGGAGTAGAATTCAGTGATTTATCACTTACATACAACACCCAGGGCTCATCACAAGTACCCTCCTTTAATGCCCATCACCCACCTAGCCCACCCCCCACCCACCCCCCTCCTCCACCCTTAGTTTGTTCTCTGTCTTTAAAGAGTATCTTATGATTTGTTTCCCTCTCTCTCTTTTTTTTTTCTATTCTTCCCCCCCCCTTCCATATGTTCATCTGTTTTGTTTCTTAAATTCTACATATGAGTGAAATCATATGGTATTTGTCTTTCTCTGACTGATTTTGCTTAGGATAATATGCTCTAGCTCTACCCACATCATTGCAAATAGCAAGATTTAATTCTTTTTGATGGCTGATTAATATGTGTTTGTGGGTATGTGTGTGTGTGTGTGTGTGTACGTACCACATCTTCTTTAGGATTTACTTTTAACAGCTTTCCTGTATATCATACAATGGTGTTAAAACTATGGTTGTATTGTATATGTCACATCCATAGAACTTTTTATCTCAAATGGAAGTTTGTACCTTTTCCCATTGACCACTTTCAGTTCCCCCTTCTCTCATCCTCTGCCTTTGGAAACCACAAATCTGAATTGTTTTTCTATGCAATTGCTTTGTTTTAAGATTCCACATATAAATGAGATCATATAGTATTTGTCTTCCTCTGTCTTATTTTACTTAGCATGATGCTTTCAGGGTCCATCCATGCTGTGGCAAATGATTGCCTGTTTTTTTATAGCTGAATAATACTCTGTATACAAACACACTCATGTACATTTTATACATGGCCAGACCCACATACATACCACGCCTTCCTTGTCCATTCATCTGTGCATGGACACAGGTTGCTTCTTTGTCTTAGCTATTGTTAAGATAGTGTTAACTTCTTTGTTTCTCAGTCACAGGTGTCAAACATTTGTGAATCTTCCCTAAACTAAAAAGTGTTGTGAAGGTATAGTTCATATTAGGATATCTTGGCAGACCATGTAATGATAACATCTTTTTTCTTAACAGCACTCAAACCCAGGGCATGCTGGACCCTTTCCTGTTGTGTCGGTGCACAACACCACAATCAATCCAACCAGCCCTACTACAGCTACCATGGCAAATGCAAATCGAGGTCCCACCAGCCCATCTGTTACAGCAATAGAGCTAATCCCCTCAGTTACCAATCCTGAAAACCTTCCATCACTGCCAGATATTCCACCCATACAGGTTTGTATCTAAGTTGAATGAGAGATTTAAAACTTCATGTTAATTAAGGAGCTAAGGGTATATCTTTTCTTTTTTTTTCTTTCTTTACCTTCCCTTCCTGTCCCTTCCCTTCCCTTCCCTTCCCTTCCCTTCCTTTCCCTTCCCTCTTCCCTCTTCCCTCTTCCCCCTTCCTTCCCTCTTCCTTCCCTTTCCTCCTTCCTTTCTCCTTTCCCCTTTCCTTTCCCCTTCATTTTTCAGGAGAAACATGTTTTGAAATTTCCAAAGAGTAGAGTATAATATTTGATTTTTAAAAGTTATATATGCTAAAACCAGCATGCCTCAGTATTTTAAAGTTTAAAGATCTCGGCTTTGTTAATCTTTCTGCCACTTGCCAACAAACAAACCTTGTGTTAGACAAAGTACTTGGTCTATAAATTTGGATCCAGAGAGGACATGCAGGACCAAAATGTGGTCATGTATTTGCCAGTCTTCTGTTAAGTCTAAAAGGGATGGTGTACCCCTTGTGCAAACAGGTTGGACTAAGAAAGGAAGAAGTTGGAAAGTCTAGAAATTAGGCACTTTGGTGGAGGTGGTGCATAATGAGAGAGAAAGTGATGGTGAAAAGTAGAAGATAAAAAAGGTGAAGGTCCCTCTGAGGCTTCTGTCCCTTTCACCTGTAGCATTTTCCTGAAGAAAAATATCTTATAGTGCCTTCTCAAATTTCATGAATTCATTTGAATTAAAAGCATTTTATTTTTTATTTTTATTTTTTTAAGATTTTATTTATTTATTTGACAAAGAGAGACACAGTGAGAGAGAAGAAACACAAGCAGGGGGAGTGGGAGAAGAAGCAGGTTTCCTGCTGAGCAGTGAGCCAGATGCAGGGCTCAATCCCAGAACCCTGGGATCATTACCTGAGCCGAAGGCAGCTGATTAACCAACTGAGCTACCCAGGCACCCCTAGACGCATTTTATTAAAAATTTTTTTGCGGGGGGGGTACCTGGGTGGTCCAGTTGTTAAGCACTGACTCTTGATTTTGGCTCAGGTCATGAACTCATGGTCCCGTGTCAGGCTCTGTGCTGAGCATAAAGACTGGTTGGAACTCTCCCTCTGCCCCTCCCCCCTACATGCTTCCTTGCTCTCAAATAAATTATATATATATATATATATTATTTATTTATTTTGGATGCACCATACAAACTATTTAATACAAAAATAGTAGACAAAGTCAAACAGGCACTTATTAATAAGAGAAAAACTGACTAGAAGAAATTTATCTTAAACGCTTGGTTGGCTCCATCCGTGGAAATTGCAATTCTTGGTCTTAGGTTGTGAGTTAAAGCCCTACATTGGGTATAGAAGTTACTTTAAAAAAAATTAAAAAAACAAAAAACCCCACCTTATTGTTACTTAATTCCAGTTGCATTTAACTGAGCTCCGTTGCTGAGAATACAACTCATGCACAGTTATGGATGAATGATTTTTACATTTTCAGATATTCACTGAATACTACCTTACATACACATATATAGTAAATTTGAAAAAAGTTTAATTAATGATCCCCAGATATACTTCATTTTTGTTGATATTTTGGAAGAGGTCATTTAAGAGAACAGTCCGTGATTCTGGCTTATGGGTTGTGTAATGAACCCAACTTAGACTCTGTTGGACACCAGGTCTCTTCCACTTCCCTTCAGACTTCAAATGGGTTTTGGGTACTTGTTTGGAAAGTTCTCTGTGTAACATGACATGCCAGTACTCTCGTCAAAATACTTGTTCAAGTTGGTAGATTGGCTTGTGGGCAGGGTGGGTGGAAGCACTAAGGCACTAGGAGTAGGCACACCAGACTGCTTGTTCGCATCAAGCCAAGGCAATGACTTGAGAAACAGCACTTTGTTTATAAATTTAAGTATAGTCTTTGAAGTTATACTGAGTCGTCCTCACATGCATTGTATGAGTTATTCAGAGTCAAGCAAGGGTCACCAGGGGAGCAGGGAGCAGTGAAATTAATAAGACACTGGGGCCCTTGATTGCATTTTAATATTTTTATGTATTTAATGGATTTTATAAGAGTTAGTTTTAAAGGATGTTTCTTTAACTTCAAAATTGCTTCAAAATCACTAGCTCATTGTGAATTCTTTAAATCTTACTGTTTCCCTAATATTAGGAGACCTCTTTTTTGGCTGAGTGAATGGAAGTTGTATTGGTGCTGAAAGGACTGGACAATATAGAATGGGAAATTTGAGAATATATCTATAAAAAGTGGAATTTCTATTTTTAAGATTTATTTATTTGAGAGAGAGAGTGTACGCACGAGCAGGGGGAGGGGCAGAGGGAAAAGCATCTCAGACAGACTCCTTGCTGAGCATGGAAACTGAAGCAGGGCTCCATCCTACAACCCTGGGATCATGACCTGATCTGAAATCAAGAGTCAGATGCTTAACTGACTGAGCCACCCAGGCACCCCTCAAGTAAAATTTCTAAGTCATAAGCTTACAGCTTACAAAGCATTTTCACAGGCAGTATATCAGTTTTTTATGTAAAATCATCTTGTGGTAATGTGATACCCCTATCTTATGGATGAGAGTAAGAAAAGTTAGTGACTGGTCACCCACTACATGGAAAAGTTGGAATTCAAAGCTCAGACTCCTGATTACAAGTTTGGTTTTCTCCCCACTATCCATAGAGATAGTAGGGAGATAGTTCAGGATTGTAGGCCTGGAAAGGTTTAGTATTGAGAGGTTTTGGGCAACTATAGAGAGGTGTGTATAGTGTTAAAAGAATCATTCAAGTTTTGCTAAATACTTAATATATGCTAAAGTCCTTGGTGATTGAGAATAAGAAGATAAATAAAACTTGGTTCCAGGTCTTAAGAAACTTCCAAAAGGAAAAGAAGTTTGCTAATGTCTTATTTAACATAATTTGCTAGGCTGTTTTGACCTTGGTTTGGTGTTTTCTGACAGAGACCAGATGGAGGAAATATAGATGCTACATATCTTTGAAAAGCTGGGCATTATAATCAGACTTTCCTTTTTATCACCTACTTTTTTTTTATTAAAGATTTTATTTTATTTGACAGAGAGATCACAAGTAGGCAGAGAGGTAGTGGGGGAAGCAGTCTCCCCTCTGAGCAGAGAGCCCGATGCAGTGCTCGATCCCAGGACTCCAAGACCATGACCTGAGCTGAAGGCAGAGGCTTAACCCACTGAGCCACCCAGGTGCCCCATCACCTACTTTTAAAAGTTGAGATATAATTCAGATACCAGAAAGTCCAATTTTTAAAAATATACAATTCAACATTTTTAGTATATGTACAAGATTGTGAACCATTACCACTATTTCTATAACATTTTTATTACCCCAAAAGACTATCCGTTAGCAATCACATTTCCCTCTTTCCCAATCTCCGGAAACCATTAATTTACTTTATGTTTCTATGGTTTTGCCTCTTCTAGACATTTTGCATGTGCGGAATTATATAATATATGGCCTTTTGTGCCTGGCTTCTTTCACTTCGCAGTGTTTTGTAGGCCCATCCTTGTTGTAGCCTGCATCAGTACTTAATTCCTTTTTATGTCTGAATATTCCATTGTATGGATATGCCGCATTTGTTCATGGGCTTATCAGTTGTGGACATTTGGGTTTCCACTTTTTGACTGGTAAGGAATAATGCTATGAACTTACTTATACAAGTTTTTGTATGAACACAGGTTATTGGTTCTCTGTGGTAAATTTCTAGGAGTGAAATTACTGTGTCATATATTGTATAAGTTTTTGAGGAACTGCCAGACTTTTCCACAGCAGATGCACCATTTTACGTTCCCACCAACAGTGTGTGAGGATTTCAGTTTCTACACATTCTTGCCAACACCTGTTACTGTCAGGTACTTTTAAAACTAGAGGTGGTTACCATGAAAGCACAGCTGTAGTAGGAAGTAGTTAACCAAACGAACCAAGAACAGAAAGGGAAAGAAACCTGTCCTCTCTTTAAGAATCACTTACTTTCTCTCGTAATTGCCATGGTGTAGTAAGAAGAAACCTTGTGGAGGCTACACAGGAAGTAGACAAGGTAGCATTAACTATGTAATGCAACTCAGAAGTAAATTCAAAGGCAGTTTTGGATATTTGTTGATTTATCTTAATATAGTAGTCATGACAGCCATCCAGGATTAGAAGGTGATCTAAATAGAATTCTCTCAAAGTAAATTGTATTTTATTTTGCTCTACTGTCCATTTCCAGCATAGTGATAATGAATGTTTGTAATTTATACCTTGAGGTGATAGATGATGAACCCAAATACTTTTTGAATTCATAAATGAATATTAGATTCTGTTCAGATTAGATTATATTAATAGATGTAATGTTCTTTTTTTAAAAGATTGTATTGAGAGAAAGTGTGTGTGAGTGGGTTGGAGGGAGCAGAGGGAAAGGGAGAGAAAATCTTAAGCAGACTCCAAACTAAGCGCAGAGCCTGACAGAGGGCTCAATTCCAGGACCCTGAGATCATGACCCTTGGCGCAATCAAGAGTTGGATGCTTAACTGACTGAGCCACCCAGGTTCCCCGATAGATATTTATTCTAATGGTTTATTCTTTTTTTTTTTAAAAGATTTTATTTATTTATTTGATAGAGAGAAATCACAAGCAGGCAGAGCAGTAAGCAGAGAGAGGGGGAAGCAGGCTCCCTGCTGAGCAGAGAGCCCGATTCGGGGCTCGATCCCAGGACCCTGGGATCATGATCTGAGCTGAAAGCAGAGGCTTAACGCACTGAGCCACCCAGGCACCCCTCTAATGGTTTATTCTTTATAAAGAATTTTTTGTATTTGGCATACGTAGTAACTATTTATCTGGATACTGTATTGGATATTATGAAGTTTTGGGGAAACTATGTATTTCTGATATTCATATGTAAACTTAAATGTTATGGGGTACCCATTTCTGCACTGTGCTCTTAGTACTAACTAAATGAATCAGTCTTTTCTCCCCATCTTTACCAATCTGATAGGTAAAACAATGTTCTTGATTTCTTTTGATTACATTTCTTTTATTTGTATGCATGGTTGCCTTTTCTTAGGTTCACTGATGATTTGTATTTCTTCTCTGGATTGTCTTTTTCCTTTTAATTTATAGAAGTTAGTTATATAACACATGTTCAAAGAACATTGAATTAATAAGTGAATTAATGTTTTTCCAGTTAGACTTTTTTGTTCCAGTTAGACTTATAACTTTATTAATGCTGACTCTTCACCCATGTCTAGCGAAGCCTGGGAGTGAATGCGTCAGCTAGCATTTCCTTATTGGGGGCTGTAGTGATGTCATGGGGGCCCTTTTATGTACTTCCAGTTTGCCTCTTCAGAATCTGTCCACTCTTCTAGCCTTAGGCCTATCTATCTGGCCAGAGATACAAATTGCAGGTAAAGTTTAGGACTGGTGGTAGAGTTCTAGGTAACCTGGGATTTTCATGTCTTTTTTTTTTAAGATTTTATTTATTTATTTGACAGAGAGAGAGAGATCACAAGTAGGGAGAGAGGCAGGCAGAGAGAGAGGGGGAAGCAGTCAGAGAGCCTGATGCGGGGCTTAATCCCAGGACCCTGAGACCATGACCTGAGCTGAAGGCAGAGGCTCAACCCAGGTGCCCCTCATGTCTGTTTTAAATCATCCCCTCCTCCTTTGTGTTCAGGTGTGACATTGTACAGCTTCCAGCTGTGGCCCATATTAGGCGCTCCCCCTCTTTAGAAACCCCACTTGATTAGTTGCAGCTAGGAATTCTCCTATAGTTACAGCTTACAAGTGAATTCTTGGCCAACAGCTGTGATCACCAGATAGGCACAACTCCTGATATTCCTTAATTGCCTCCCAATGAGCCCACTGCCTGCTATCACCTTCAGCCCTTTATGTTTCTGACATGAGGGTTTTTAAGGGCTTTAATGAGAAAGGCTTATTTACTTTTCAGAGTCCTCCTCCCTTGCCTGTGATATATTGTGACCTGCTTTGATCATTTTTCTATCAATCCAGTTCTACCTTGCTATATTTCTATAATTTTCTTCAAAGTTTCCACTTTGACGGCATCCTTTCCTGTTTTTATAACCATGAAATCAGTGTAATTTTGAGAGGAAAGGAGAGCAAGAAGTAAATGTGTGTGTTCAGTTTTCTGTCTTGAACAAGTAGTAGATTTGTATAAAAGGTAATCTGCTTCTAGTGGGAGAGAAGCTTAAAAGCGGCAAGTATGGGCACAAGTTAGACCATATTCAAGATTGGCATTATTTAGGAGTAGTTTGACCATCTCTTACAGAGTAGTGTAAGTAGTAGGTAGTGTAATTTTTCCTAAGGTAATTTTCACAATTAAATAGTATTTACTGTTTCTTACATAAATATTTCCTATTTCGTCATTACAGTTCTTCAGTGTAGTGGGAGGTTTTAAAGAGAGGAAACTGATGTTTAGGATGCTTGATCCTCTGGCTTTAACCTACCACTTTGCCTGTAAGTGAGAAAACGGCTCAGTTCTTCTGTGGGCTGCCCCAGGTTATAAGGGGCATTATATCCCAGGCTGAGGGCCTTATTTTGAATCTAAAATCTTTTTGTTTTTTATTTTTTATTTTTTAAAAGATTTTATTTATTTATTTGACAGATCACAAGCAGGCAGGGAGGCAGGCAGAGAAGAAGGGGAGCAGGCTCCCTGCTGAGCAGAGAGCCCATTGCGGGGCTTGATCCCAGGACCCTGAAATCATGACCTGAGCTGACGGCAGAGGCTCAGCCCACTGTGCCACCCAGGCGCCCCGAGTCTAAAATCTTTTCAGAGCTTTCAAGTTAGGCACTGACGTGATTAAATTTCTGTTCAGGTGGTGATTCTGGCAGGACTGTGAATGCTGAAAGAGAGAGGAAGACCAGATGGAGGAGGATGCTGATAGATAGGGTTCTTCATTGAGAAAAAGCAAGAGTCAGTGTGTCAAAGCGATTTTATTTTCATAGTAGAGCATGAAGGATTTAGTGAATTGTTAGGTTTTGTCTTGAACTGCCCCAGGTATTTGCTAAAAAGTATTAATTATAACTTTGTTCACAAAAACTTTAAACTATGTGCGTCCTCAGGAGAGGCTAAGGAAGCAACAAGTAAGCCAAGTTTGATCAAATGATCTGTTTGTTAGTAACTTTGAACATAAGCAGTTATACTAATGAAAATTAATAACTTCTCCTCTGCTTTAATCAAAGCAAATTTATCATTTCATTCTTTCTTTTTAGTTGGAAGATGCTGGTTCAAGTAGTTTAGATAATCTACTAAGTAGATACATCTCAGGCAGTCATCTACCCCCACAGCCTACAAGCACCATGAATCCCTCCCCAGGACCCTCTGCCCTATCTCCAGGATCATCAGGTAAAGCCATCAAAGGCACTGGCTTGTTTCTTTTGTTACAGCTGACCCTTGAACAACACGGGTTTGAACTGCACAGGTCCACATATCGTAGATTCTTTTCAGAGAATGTAGTACTGTAAGTGTATTTTCTCTTCCTTATGTTTTTTTAATAACATTTTCTTTGGCTTACTTTACTGTAAGAATACAGAAAATGTAATATACGTACCATGCAAAATATGTGTTAATTGACTGTTTATATTATCCTAAGGCTTCTGGTCAACAGTAGGCTTATCAGTAAAGTTTTTAGGGAGTCAAAAGTTATATGTGATTTTTGCACAATTGGGGGGTAGGTCAATGCCCCTAACTCTCACATTGCTTAAGGGTCAACTGTATACGTATTAGGTTCTCCAGAAAAACAGAACCAATAGGAGGGGTGTGTGTGTGTATAGAGAGATTTTAAGGAATTGGCTTACATGATTGTTAGGACTGGCAAGCTATAGGGCAGGTTAACAGGCTGGAGACCCAGGACAAAGTAAATGTTATAAGCTTGAGTCTGGAGGCAGAATTTCTTCTTCTGGGGACCTCAGTCCTTTCTCTTAAGGTCTTCACCTGATTGGATGAGATCCACCCACACTGTGGAGCTTAATTGGTTTAGGCAGAAACTCAAGTGATTAAAATGTTAATCACATCTAAAGATACCTTCACAGCAACATCTAGATTGGTGTTTGGACAAACAACCAGGTAGCTATATTCTAGCCAAATTGATATATAAAATTGACCATCATAGTATCAAATCATACTTTTTTTTTTGATGGCTCTTTCTAACTATATTTCTTCAAATACGGTTGACTGTTTTCAGCTAACTGAAGTAATATATGTATCTGTAGTATACACTGTTCAGAGTTATTAATTACCCCTCCCTCAACCCCCAGCTGTTTTCAAATTCTTTGCTAGGTATGTAGATGCATTTGCTTGTATTTTACGATACAGATGGTCAGTTGAAGAGTTCTTTGGTTTCATCCCATGTTTATGATTTATAAGATAGTGAAAAAATTAAAAAGTTGAGGAAAGACAAGTAAATTTTCAAATTGTGATTTTAAAACAAAAACTTAAATTTACTGGAAACTATTAAAGTTGTGATTAATCAACTCTATGAGATATAAATCTCTTCCAAAACCTGGTTGTTTTGTTGACCCAGTTATGAATGAATGATTAAAGCAACTCTGAACAGATTGACAGTGCAGAAGTGGTTATGGAGTTTATTTTTTTGGTTTAAATTAAATGTAACTTACTTCTTACTGAAACAGACCACCTTATTATTTCTTGAGTAAAAATAGTTCAAATTTAGATGTCAGTCTTTCATGAGATGCACCATTAATATGATTTTTAGTTGTAGAATTTTTAAAGTTTAATATAATTAATCCAGGGCTTCTAAAAGAATGAATAATTACTGGGACTCTAAGTAGGAGATTTACCAGATGGCTTATGGCAAGATGGCAAATAGCTTTCTCTTGACCTGGTAGTTCTCATTGATTGGATATTGTTGCTCTGAGGAGGATTCTGAGAATCCTGTCTGGGCTCAGGTGACAGAAACTGGTTGATGCCTGCCCTGCCAAGGGTTATACATGCCATCCCTGATTTTGACACTAAGGCTAGGTCTGATTTATAAGAATTGCTAAATTGCATTATAGTCATCTTTAATTCTATAAATACTAGGTGGAATTCTGAATATTCTTATCTGCATTGATACTCATTTTGATGTATTATTTTCTAGGTTTATCCAATTCTCACACACCTGTGAGACCCCCTAGTACCTCTAGTACTGGCAGTCGAGGCAGGTGAGTATTAACATTATTAGTAATTTTTTTTCCCCCTTAAGAAAAATTTTGAATATGTATTTTAAAAAGTAGAAAATTGCATTGAACTCTTATGCTTATCACCTGGCTTCAACAATTACCAAGTTATAGCCAGTTTTACCTCTTCTGTGTTCCCATACATTCCTCCCTGGTCTGGATTATTTTGAACCATTGCCATCTGCAGATATATTGACATCAAAATCTATTTATATGTTGAAGAAATATATTGTTTCCCATACAGAGTTTTCCCCAGCTTGTCATTTAAATAGAGTATATGCTATTTTTTTCCTCAGTGTTGATAATTTTGATCAGGGGGAAGTTGAGGCAAGAAGAATACTTCATTGATGGTGGCATGTACGTCCATCAGGGACATCTAACATTTGGCGGTTTTTGTTTGTGACAGCCACCGTTAGTTGATTTTTGCCTAGCTCTTTTTTTTTTTTTTTTTTAACTAGTTGAAAAATAGTGTTATTTTAATTATTGTGTTATTTCTTTTTGTGTACCAGTTTAGAATATCTCTAGAAAGAGAAACTTTTCTGTCACCGGCTATTTGGTTATAGGACAGGCAGAAGAGATTCTTTCTCTTTATTTCTGTTTGCATAATAGTTGATTCCCAGCACCTTCCAACCAGTGAGTTTTTATTATCTCATGAACTCATATATTTAAACATTTTATATATTACTAACTATTAAAGATGTTATTTTTATTGAAGGGTTATATTGTTCAGTCTTTGGCCTATCAGAGCTTTTTCAGTTTGGCTTCCTAGGCCTTTGGTATAACCCCAGTAGTCTTTGAAAGCTTCCTTATTTCTTGTTCTGAAATGATGTTCCAGGTTTGTCTTAACATATTTCCTGCCTCAGGCCTAGAGCCCACCATTTTTCTAAGAAATCTTGGTTGTATTAGTGAGGAAATAGTGCTTAGAGACAGTCTTCTGGGCACTAGGGACACTAGCTGCTGCTGATTTTTTTGTTATGCCTTTTTGGTGGACATAGCTAAGAAATGGGATGGTATTTGGAGTGTATTAACATAAGATAGAATAAATGTGTAAATGTTGCCTGATTTTTATACTTTAGTTTGAATAACTTAGTACGATGCAGGAAAGATATAAGCTACATGGTTTTTGTTTTTTTTAAATTTGGGTTTGTGTGCATTTTGAAGACTAGTGCTATTAAATACTTGCTTGACTTTTTAATTATACCTTAAATAAATAATCAGTACTTTGAAAAGTACTTTGAGTACTTGAGTAATTGAGTGAAAAAGGTGTTCATTCTCAGTAGCACTGCAGTCTTACCAGTTACTCACTTCTCTCGGTAGTGGTTTTGCTTTGTGGTCTAGATAGAACTGATGAGTCATAGACCTGTCCTCTTAACCTATCATTTTGTTGATTCAAATAAGGATATTCTGGGTTGTTGACTACTTGTTATTCTCTTCTCCCAATTTCCTGTCCTCAAAAGCTAAAATAGAGTTTACTTTGAGGAGGCTTCATGAACTACTATTATTAATGCTGTTTTCTTCATTAGTTGGGGGCAGAGAAGAATCGAAATTACTTTTATAGAGAAAAGCAATTGCTAACATTCTATATTAACTAGTCTGGGAAAATGGTTATTTACTGGATTTCTTTAATGACTTAGTATAAGTGCCTCACAGCATAAAAATGTTTTTAGGTTCTTCTGAAAGTTTGATACACGTTTTTAAAGAATCTGAAGCTATGCTTATATCACACTTCTTTTACCTGCATTATAAGGTGTCTATCTTCTAGAAAGTTAGTTCTTTTCACTTTAATGAATATTAGTTTTCATATAATTGATTTTATGTATATTATACAAGCACATTTGACTTTTTAAATTGTTTTTTATTAGCTGTGGGTCATCAGGAAGAACTGCTGAGAAGACAGGTCTTAGTTTCAAGTCTGATCAAGTGAAGGTCAAGCAAGAACCTGGGACTGAAGATGAAGTATGTAGCTTTTCAGGAGCTGTGAAACAAGAAAAGACAGAGGACGGCAGGAGGAGTGCCTGCATGGTAAGCTCCCACTGGGGCCTGTCAGGGATTCAAGGAGGCCATTTCATGGATTCTTCCTTCTCTGCGTGTTAGACTGAATAGTGGTTCTACGGACACTTAATTATTTCTGGATATTTATGCCTGGTATAATCCAAATATCTCTGTAATTCAAGTTTTTCTTCTAAGTGTCAGCTGTAATTTGTCACAAAAGGTTTAATTGTATTAAGGATTCATTTGAAATGATCTTTTAGTTTGTTATTGGTCAGTATTTTTGCCATGATTCTAAATTGGGTTCTATTTTGTTTTGACTTCATTAGTCATCTCAACAGTCACATTGAGTCTCAGGCCACAAAAGATCCTTTACTATTTTCCTGGATCTGTGAGTTCAGGATTAGGACTGTTGACGTGAAAGAAGTTTAATGATCAAAGAGTTGTGTGATGGGAAGATTGCCTTTGGCTTATGAATTATTAACCATTTAAGAGTTTTTCAGGTAGAACATTTTATAAAATTTATAATATAGAATGAAGGAAGGCCTCCTTCTCTTCCTCCTCCTGTGCTGACACCCCCCACTCCCCAGCAGTAAATTTTGATCTTGTTTTTTTTTCTTCCTGCCCAGGCTTAGGTGTCATTTTCTACTTGGTTAGCATAGAGACATTTCAGGTTGGAGTATTAGCATATTTAGCACAATATATGTACACTTGAGAGTAAAGGGATTTAGCCTTGTATTTGGAGTAGTGTCCCATCATCCAGTATCCGATTTAGAAAGTGCCCACAGAAAACTGGGTGCAGAAGGGTGGTGAAAGATTTCTTTACCATTTTCACAATCTTCTTACTTTAGTAAAATGATGATAAGTAGGCAGAATAACATTTCTTAAAAGCTATGCAACAGACTCTTGGGTGAAAAATAGGGTATCATAATCAGCTCTTTGTAGGAAAAGTATAACCCTATGCTCACTTAACAATCAGTGTGTTTAACAGTTTGATTAATTTTCTTATTATCCAAATGAACCAATATTAGAGTGTGCTATAAAATCATAAATTAACATGCCTAATAATTTTGGGTTTATTTTCTTTCCTTTCTGTCACTAATGTAATTTCCAAATTAATTTTAAGTTATATATCTGTGTATTGACATAATTCTTAAGTTACACGTACACTGCATACACTAAGGATTAAATGATTGTTTAAGAATTTGTCCTCGTTTTGTTTTAGTTGAGCAGTCCTGAGAGTAGCTTGACACCACCTCTTTCAACCAACCTGCATCTAGAGAGTGAGTTGGATGCATTAGCAAGCCTGGAAAACCATGTGAAAACTGAACCTGCAGATACAAATGAAAGCTGCAAACAGTCAGGGCTCAGCAGCCTTGTTAATGGAAAGTCCCCGATTCGAAGCCTCATACACAGGTCGTCAAGAATTGGAGGAGATGGCAGTAGCAAAGATGATGATCCAAATGAAGACTGGTGTGCTGTCTGCCAAAATGGAGGGGATCTCTTGTGCTGTGAAAAATGTCCAAAGGTCTTTCATCTAACTTGTCATGTTCCAACACTTCTTAGCTTTCCAAGGTACCAGTGAAATAGTTGATTTTTTTGTTCTTGTTTATTTTTATAGGCTAAAATATAAACAAAGTTGTCCCTGCAGATGGCCTTCCTAACCAACGCATACTGTTTCTGTAAAACAGGGAGCCTGTTATTCCTTTCATAGTACCTTCTAGAGAAACTGATAGCTGAATGGTGAAACGTTCAAGATTTAAGTAGTGTATGAATGATAAAAAGTAGACTGTTTCCTGGCCTTCAGTTTATACTTAGTATAAGCAAAGTAGATAAAACTCTAAATTATGAGAGAGGTCTGGGGTGTTGGAGAAGTTAGTCAATTTCCTATTGAAACTGAATTTTTTATCTATTGCCATCAATCTTAATAGGGTCTACAATAATTTCACTTAAGAATACTATTCGGTGGGAGGCAGTTCTGTTGTTTCTCACCTAGAACCCATTATTCTGAAGTTTGAAAGCTCTTGAAAGGCATTTCAAAGGAAAAAGTACTTTGTAAAAAAGCTTTTCACAGCTTGAATATTTTTAGGTATTGCTTCCTTTTGACCCCTGGAAGCAGTTAATTGGTAGTGCCAGCCTGGGGCACTCTGTGCACATTTCTCATTTAACAAGTTGTGTTCACACATTTTGTCTCCAGTTGATTTTGTAGACCAGTTTCCCTCTTCCCAAACCCTTACCCCCAAATAACCCTTTTAAGTGACAATAAATAGTGTTCTTGGGAAAGCCCAACTTTTTTCTGCCTGTAGATAAAACATTCACATTTCCTCTCAGATTCCTGAGAAGCAGTGATTTTAGTTGAGTAAATGCTATCCATTTTGAATAATTTAACCTTTTGGATTAGAAAAATACTGGCTATATAAACAGTGCCAGAATATTTTTCTGAAGAATCATAACTCTTACCTAGGTCTTAAGAGAGGTACAGTCATTTGCCAGAGATGTAACAAGGGCCTTCTTTTATTTTACTCTTTTATAGAAAAAAGCATTGACATTTTAATGTTGTAATTAAGGTTTTTCATATTTTTCTTCCCTTTGGGTAGTAACATCTGCTGGAATGTTAGAATTTTGCCAGTGAATGCTTCCTCTCAAAGGCTGATACTTTGGAAGGAATTGGAACACTTGGAAAAGACTAGGATGGTCTCAAGACTTAGAGTTTCTTTATGGTGGGGGAGAGAAGGGAAGAATTACTGGGAATGAAACATTTTAGAATTTATGGTTTGATGGAAATCCTGATGTAAACAAACTGTAGACTGAGCAAATTTAAAAGGTAAGGGGTATATGTACATGTTTTGTACTTATGGAGATGTGTATTCTTGGCTTTTGACTGGTCATGAAGAAGAATTGTTTTATTTTTGGCATATTTAATACATGCCATACCAGTATGGGATACCTGAGGAGTTCCATAACCCGTACTCTTTTTACTTTTTTGTGAGTGTGGGGTTATTGTGAGATAGTAATGGGGTTGACAATCAGTCTTATGCTGTAAGTACTAACCCTCAACTTGGTGTTATGAAGAGATTGCTTTTGAAATGCAGGGCTACAGTTTTATAAAGCATTCTAGAAAGTAATTAATTGAAGACTGGGAAAAGTTTTGGGAAGCTTTTATCAGACAACTTTGAGATTTGACAAGAATGGAGCCTTTCTTCCCCTCAAAAACCGTGGAAGGAAAGAAAACAAACTGGAGACTTACTTCCAAAGAACTAGCTTCTCTAGCATGGGTTTTGCTATAATTACAGGGACTAATTGCCTGTTTCTCTCTTTAGTGGGGACTGGATATGCACATTTTGCAGAGATATTGGGAAACCAGAAGTTGAATATGATTGTGATAATTTGCAACATAGTAAGAAGGGGAAAACTGCACAAGGGTTAAGCCCCGTGGACCAAAGGGTAAGTGTCATATAAGTTGGATTTATTATTAGGGATTCTGTAGTTGTCTGGCTATACACTGGAGACTTTACATCCAGCTTCCTCATACTTAACATGTCCCAACCAAAAGCAAGATTTCAAAAAAACATAAATAATAAACAAGCAAATAACAATGTAAAAACTGCACTCTTCTCCGGTATTTCCCATCATTAAATGGTACCACCATTTATTTCTGTTGCACAAGCCAGAAATCTAGTGAAAGATAAGGAATGACCATAATACAATTTTCTTACTTGTCCTCACCATCACCTTCTGAGATAGCCATCATGGTGGTTCATCTGCACTGTCATAATAAACTTCACTCAGACTCCCTGAGTTTACTCTTGACTCTTTATACTGTAGTTTTCTGTACTGTATGTAGTATTCTTTTTTTTTTTTTTTTTTTTTTTTGGTAAGATTTTAGAGAGCACAATGGGGGGAAGGGCAGAAGAAGAGGGGGAGAGAGAATCTGAAGCAGACTCCATGCAGAGCCCAACCCAGAGCTTGATCCCACAACCCTGAGACCACGTCCTCAGCCAAAATCAAGAGTGGGACACCCATCTGACTGAGCCACCCAGGCGCTCCTACATAGTATTTTTAAAAAAAATACAAACAAGTCTGTCACTTCCTGTAATAGCTTTCTGTCATTAAAAATGAAATCCAGAATCCTTTCCTCATTTCGCTCAGATTTCTGCTGATGTGGTCTATAGTCTCTTCTCCAAAAACAAAATCTCTCTGGTCATTACAGTTATGTTTGGCTCTGATCTGGGGTATGTACTCACGGAATCCCCCTCTAACATCCCCCCTTTAACTTGTATTAAAACAAGTTTAAGCAAATGAAAACTATAAATGTAAAATGCATTTCAGTTTACTTTCAACCGTATAAAAAATTCTGGAATTGTATTGAGAAGACATAGTTTGTATTTAATTTTAGACCTGCATGGAGTCATTTCAGGAAAAGAAAGAATAATATGTGTCCTTCTTGCATCAGAAAATAGCAAAAGCAGTAATTTAAAGATTACTATAGATAACGAGGTAATCCTGGGGTGCCTGGGTGGCTCACTTGTTAAGCATCTGCCTTCAGCTCAGGTCATGATTTCAGGGTCCTGGAATCGAGACCTGCATCAGGCTCTCTGCTCAGCTTGAGACCTGCTTCTCCCTCTCCCATTCCTCCTGCTTGTGTTCCCTCTCTCATTGTTTCTATGTCAAATAGGTAAATAAAATCTTTTTTTTTTTTTTTTAATTTATTTATTTGACAGACAGCGGTCACAAGTAGGCAAGAGAGGCAGGCAGAGAGAGAGAGGAGGAAGCAGGCTCTCCGCAGAGCAGAGAGCCCGATGTGGGGCTCGATCCCAGGACCCTGGGATCATGACCTGAGCTGAAAGCAGAGGCTTTAACCCACTGAGCCACCCAGGTGCCCCGGTAAATAAAATCTTAAAAAAAAAAGGGGGGGGGTTTACTAGGTAATCCTAATTACTAGGATTTAGAGGATAACCTAGTAATCTATGAATTTTTATGCAGAATGCTATGTTGCTTTTATGACTCCTTTCCGTCTCTGTAAATAGTCAGTAGTAGATAAATTACCTTAGTCATCGTCTAAGAATAAAAGCCACCCTCTGTTTTCAATAAATTCTCTAAAAGTAGAACAGAAGGTAGTCTCAAAACTAAATGGGAGGGGTGCCTGGGTGACTCAGTGGGTTAAAGCCTCTGCCTTCCACTCAGGTCATGATCCCAGGATCCTGGGATCAAGCCCCATATCAGGCTTTCTGCTCAGCAGGGAGCCTGCTTCCCTTCCTCTCTCTGCCTACTTGTGATCTCTCTCTGTCAAATAAATAAATAAAATTTAAAAAAAAAAAAAAAACCCAAATGGAAAGCAAGGGAAACAGATGGTTTTCTTTGTATTTAGATAAGTCAGTATATAGGAGGCATATGTTGAGTTTATTGTAATAAGGCTTTGTAGTGATGGAAGTTCTCTTAAGAATATCTTATTAGGGGAATAAACATTTCATGTGTTTTCCTTTCTTTGTTTTGGTCCAGAAATGTGAACGACTTCTGCTTTACCTCTATTGCCATGAATTAAGTATTGAATTCCAGGAGCCGGTTCCTGCTTCGGTGAGTTGTTCACTTTATGACCTCTCTAGTGAAGAAGGTTGGTATAAGACTTGAGAATATTGGCTCTGGTCTTAAGACTTCTCATCTCAGTCTTCTTGCATAATCTCAGCCTCTCCAAGGTTCAAGTTTCCTTCTCTAATGCTATTTCTTACCCCATTTTGGATATTCCAAGAACACATAGGATACTTTTATAGAATATTTTAGCATAATACCTGCTGTAATTATCAGTACCTGATAATGTTGTAAGTATTTATTAATCCAAAATTTTATTAGGGCTCTTAATGGATGTGTGATTCACTTGTCAAAAATTGCATTTTGTTTTTTAAAGGTTTTGTTGCTGTCATGAAAAACTAATGAATTTAACTTCTGTGTTCTCTTTCACTTTTAAAATGGACATAAGGGATATAGGTGTAATGGAAAGAATCTTGGACTAAGAGTCAGAATACTTAACTTCTCCCAGTTCTGCCATTAACTAGCCGTAAAACTTTGGGCAAATTTCTTAATTTTCTGCCTTTACCTTTTTAAACATACAGTGGGAGTACTGGACTGAAATATTTCTAAAATTCCAGTTCTATGATTCTAGGCTCTGTACCTTGGGAAGAAAACAATCTCTATGTAAGTATTAATTTGAATAAAAATGTAAAATTGAAGCTTTCACACTGGCTCTTATCTTATGAAGATAAGCCCTCTTTAGGAATAGTCAAGATTAAGAAAGGACTGGAAATTTTGCAAGTCAGTGCTCTTTGTTTATCTTAAAGGAGACTTTTGTTAGGAATAAAAGCTCTAAAGTCCCATAGGAAAAGGAGTATCATGGGTGCTCAGGCTTCATAAATGGAATGAGAATATGCTATATACATTTGCTCACCATCATTTGTTGAATTAAGACATTGTTGAATGCCAGGCCTGTAAATATTAAATAGTAGACTTGTTTACTGGGTAGGCTCAGAAATGAATTTTAAAACACAAAAGCCCTAGACACAGGAATATGTTTTGTACAAATAGTAACCATCTGATACTAGGAAGTTTGTCTTCAAGTATAGGCATTTTACAGTAGAAAATAACTTTTGAATATTTGTTTTTGTGAACTGTTTAAATAGCTTCTCCAAGTTCAGTTGTTTCTCAAGAATACAACTTTTTGGCTAAAAGTTGGGGCCAGAATCTGTCTGGCATGATCATTAAAGGGTTAATAAAATTTTTCTTGTGTTACTTAACCTCTTTCTCCCTCTGTTGTTTTATGTCTAGAGTTCTTTGTGGTATAAAGTTACAGCCTCTAAAAGACAACATTCTAATGATAATAAATTTTGTTTTTATATTTTCTTTTCTTTAAAAAAAAAAAAAACTCTTCAGGTGTCATAATATTCTGATGAGCCAGATGTGTCCTTAACACTAATGTTGGCTAGCCTTGCTGATTGCGTTCTTTCCAAATCTCCTTATCACAGATAGAGCTTTGAGGCCTTCATAACCATTAAGACTGCCACAGATTCTGAATATGATTTGGTTTCTATGATATATGATTGGGGCATAAGATTTAAAATACCTTCACTATACCTAAAATTTGCAAGTAGCTGGCTCAGTAATTAATATATGCTGTACATTTTCAAATAAAACAGTTTGGCATTTTTGGAGAATCCTTAGCTATTCTTATTTATTTGTTTCTTTAGATACCAAACTACTATAAAATTATAAAGAAACCAATGGATTTATCCACCGTGAAAAAGAAGCTTCAGAAAAAACATTCCCAACACTACCAAGTCCCAGATGACTTTGTGGCTGATGTCCGTTTGATCTTCAAGAACTGTGAAAGGTTTAATGAAGTATGTTAGCTTCCAAACTATAAAGTCTTGGATTATTAGTTTTTGGTTTTTGCTTGTTTATTTTTTTATTATATTTTTCCTGCTAAGAGATTTTCCTAATTTGATTGAAAATTCTTTTTCTCCTGCAGTTGTGTCAAAAGTAAAATTTGATTGCATCCACAGTTCTAATGAAGAAAGTTTACTGTGTATAATTGGAAGTATAATGGATATGCCTTTTTGAAGTTGAGGGTTGACATATACAAGTATAGAGAGTAGGCTGTAGTTAAGTATATGGAAAATGACTATTAAGTAGTCTATATTTGGGGTTCATTTAGGAAAGGCACTTGTACTGGTTCCTTTGATTTTATTATTAATGTAGGTTAATAATGTTAACCTATTAAATGCAGAACCCTGAAATCATAAACTAATTTCTGGTGGCTCATCTTGAATAGTAGCCCAGAGTATATAGAGTATATAATGTTGAGTTTTCTAATCTCAGCAATACGACTTTTATTAACTTCGGTTGTGTATTTTTTTTTGAGGATAAGAATGGGCTCTCCTTGAGGAAAAATATGCTATATGACTCACTTCTTCAAGGAAATTGTTTTGTTTTCTTTGAGAAAAGGCAAGTCTCTTACTGTTAGAGAAGATTTTCATTATTCTATGAGAAGAAAATGGAATTAGATAAGAATCTACAAAATCTTTAGAAACCTCAGTAGTAAAATATCTTTATTACTGGTGAAATTTGGTGCCATATGACTATTAGTAAAAGGACATCATTTAACATACACTCATAGCTACCTCTGGAAGCATCTAGATGATCTTTTCAATATTTGGGAAAAAAAATCCTTAAGGTTAAAAGTATAGTGTAGCAGTATACCACAGAAAGTATAGTAAAACCTTACTCACTTGAACTTAAAATTGATATAGTTCCACTTTTTGTCTTACTTTCTAATCCAGTTAGATTATTTTCAAATAAATGTGCTTTTATGAATTGTAGCTAACATCTGCAAGGAAGAAGACACTTTTTATCTGCTTTAGCAATGATTAAATAATTTATGGTTAACAAATTGCCATACAGATAGAATTCTAAGTGGTTTGTTGATGGTTTGGCAGTTTTTAAAAAGCAACATTTCTTATATAATTAGTTTTTTTGTCTTCGTGAGATTGATGTATTCAGTCAACCGCCATTTCCGATTGACTTTACTAATTCAGAATTTGAAAGCATTCTTGAGGTTTCACAGTAGGTTTAGTAACAGAACTTTGTAAAGAAAGTGGTTCCATGTTCTATAGAATTTGGGAAAGCACTTAATCTGGTTATAGCAATTTGTTCCCCCTAGTATGGCTGACTTTCGTCGCCAATCCTATGCAGTTTCATAACTTTAGAAAGGATTATAATTTCCCTTTTTTTTTTTTGACTCTGGTATCCTTTTTAGATGATGAAAGTTGTTCAAGTTTATGCAGAAACACAAGAGATTAATTTGAAGGTAAGCTTTTCAGACCATGCAAACTTGGTGAAGGAATATGCATTACCAACAGGTGAATATTCCTATCTTTTGCTTGCAGGCTGATTCAGAAGTAGCTCAGGCAGGGAAAGCAGTTGCATTGTACTTTGAAGATAAACTCACAGAGATCTACTCAGACAGGACCTTCGCACCTTTGCCAGAGTTTGAGCAGGAAGAGGATGATGGTGAGGTAACTGAGGACTCTGATGAAGACTTTATACAGCCCCGCAGGAAACGCCTAAAGTCAGATGAGAGACCAGTACATATAAAGTAAAGTGACATGAACTTAAATAATTGTTTAAAAAAAAAAAGAGAGAGAGAGAAAAGAAAACCTTTTATTTAAGTGTTGCTGGAATATCCTGCCTACAGTGGGCACCTCCTTGAAGAAGCTGATAGCTTTTACACAGTATTAGATTGAAGTAATGGACAGAAGTCACTTCTTGTCAAGAAAGGGGGAGAGAACTCTGTTTGCAACTTTAAAAGTAAAAACAAAAAGCAAAAGTGAAATGATGTGAAGATTTCTGTAACTAAAGAGGATGGTTCTTTAGAATGGCAGTTGGTGATCATGTGGTATTGATTGGTGCAGGATGCTGGGCATACAAGTACATACTTGTCATGTCGCTTGATAAATTATTTCTTTGGACAAGAGTGCACAGATACTAAAAACAACTTTCACGTCTCCCCTTCCACACACATACATACTGGTTTGTTTTCTAGCTAAAATCAGAGTTGCTCAGATTCCACTTTGATGTCATTGCAGATGTGCATTGAATCATGCCATGACATTTTTTCTCACTTTGATGCTGTTGGGCCTTAGTTTTTATATTGGTTTAAAGAACTCAACAGTAGTTTTATTTTCTGTTTATACCTAGAGTCTAGGAAACATCAGTGATCATCATTTAATCACTTTTAATGGTCTGCTGAAATAAATACGGTAACTTTTCAGCAGCAGATCTTATAGTAGTCATTTCCAGGAAAACACTTCCACACAATTGCACTTCCCAGTCAGACCATCTGATCATACAGTTACTCCCATCAAAGGCAGAATGTTTGTTTTAAAATTAATCTAGTTTTCTGTACATTTGAATTTGATTGAGAAGGTGACAACTGGCTCTTATCCAGTCTTCCTTCATATCAGTTTTCTGATAGACCACTATTGGCAAACAGTAATCTGTCAACTACCAAATGTGTAAAATTTTCTGTATTTCACTTTGTCTTATTTGTAAATAGTGAACTAAAACTTCTGGCAGATCAGCAACATTTGCTGAGCCTGTTTTTTAAGCTAATGTGTATTCTTACTAATGTTCCTATCAAGAATGGATTTGTAATATATGCTGTCTATTTCTAATGTTCACATTCATATTTTGAGGTTCTATCTTATTTTAATAGAGAACAGACTTCTCAGAAAATCTTCAGAAGCAGCTTATTATTAAATATCAAACTATTGAAATAAACCCGGTGGGGTTAGATTACTCATCTGTCCACCAAGTGGGACATTTGCATGGACTGGGGGCTTAACGGACTTAGAAGAGGCCTGTAAGTAAATCCTGAAAATGAGCCAATCCCCACTTGAATGGTTACTGGAGTAAACCCACCTTTACTACCCTGAGTTCAGCCCCTGAGGCAGATAAACCACCTTGGCTTGGTTTCATTTTTCTTCTCTTCATTTGTGATGCTCAGATCCAAGATGTGTGTTCTAGACTGTGTACAGGCTTCTCTTTTGTTGGATTAAAAATTTAGTCCTACTTTTGTATGGACACCTTAGAATAAAAGTGACCAAAATAGAAGACTTGCCATTAGATATTTTTCAGACGTCAGCAGATTTGTGGCAAATCATTTGCCTTTTTAAAACTTTGGCTTCTGCAGTTCAGACAGTAGACTACTCAGTAAAAATTATTTGGCATAATTGTCTGAGGTAAATATTTTTTAGTGCATATTGAATCAAATAAAGTGCTCTAAAGAAATTATTATACAAATTCCTTTGGGTTGTTTTTCTTTTCTTAACAAGCATGGGGGGTAAACATGAATATTAATCAGGCCTTCTGATGGTGTATGTAAGTGGTGTTGATTTTATTACTGCTGTTGACTTCATTCTGTGACTTTCTTTTAGCTTCTCTTTCAGTTTTGTTATAAGTTCAGCTTTAAAACTTACATCGAACTGTTTTATCATTTTACTCACATTTCAGATACCTAAGAAGAGTTTTCTTAAAAGAGGGAGAGAATCGTTTTAAAATGCTTTATTTATGTGCATTTCCCTCTTTCCCACAACGTTTATGATTTGAGTTTATCAGACATATCTAGGGCACATTTGGGAAAGTGAGGAGTAGCAGTATATCTTCCTTTTGTCAAGCCATTGATTTCTAATATTTTACACTTGTTCTTCAGTTGAGTCCTTTTCATGTTTCTTAGTTAAGTCTTTTATATAGGTTCTACCAATGGGGGAGAAACTAAATTTTAAGTAAATAATTATTTCTTGATATTTGGGGCCTTAAAAAATAATGTGTTCCCTTAAAGATATTTCTATGTTAGGTGAAATTTTTTTTTTCTTTTAAGATTGGTTTTTGAAAAGCCACTTTACTGTCAACATTTAATAGGCTCCGTTTCTGTTAACAGAAGAACAATTCATACTACTGAGGATTTACTATTAAGTAAATAGCTATCAACAAACTACCCTTAAATGCAAGTTTAGATTTCATGGAAGCTTTTTTCTTTTACACTGATCCGTGTGTTCCTAAGCTGATTTGTTCAGCCACTATCTGATATAACCATTAGAAAAAGTATAAAAGCTTAAATTGATATTCAGATGTCTTCATGTTTTTTTATTAATTTATACTTCAAAAAAACCAAACATTTAACGTCAATTCCTAAAGGCAGTTTAATACTCTTTCTTTATTAAAAGTATTTTAGACTCAGAGATGTTAAATGTTAACTTAAAAACTCGGAAAGATTTGCAATACTTCATTTCCGATCTCCCATCAGAACACTAAAAGCAAAGTGTTCCTCAGTCTGTTCTGATGGCCTAAATTTTTTTTTTTTTTTAAGCACTTGGCTCAGCTAATTCACTGAGTAAAGGAATTGTTTTGCAAGGTGAAGCATGTACGTGTCCCAGAGTATGGTTAGATTGTAGGTCATGATCTATATAGAAACATCGAATCATTACCACAGAGATAATAAGGCATTGGATCTCTTGTTGAAATTATTCTTTTTGGAATCAACGAGGTACTTTCTGACTTCTATGTCTTATATAAAGGAATTTTAAGTAATATTAAAGTCAGTTAATTCTCACTTTTTGTTGTAACAATTTTTGAGGTTTTTAGTTAATCCAAAGAAATAATGTTTTTAAGTAGAAGCAAGAGGTTTACAGTGAGCAAATTGTTGGTTTTACAAGTTACCTCAGCAGGTATCCTGCCCATGTAATTATTAGTGATGAGTGTTAATAAGCCGGTAGATTTAGATCTTCTGACTGTGCCCTCAGATTTTGGCCTACCACATGTTATTCAGCAATCTCTTGTATCCAAATTGGGAATAGATGCTGTGGCCCCCCTCTCCCTTGGCCTTTTAAGTCCCTTAGCTATTCCCACTCACAACACAGGATGTATAAAGATCTCGTTTCTTGTTGAAGTCAAGACTGCTTATTTGCATACTCAGCATTGGATCGGTGAGTAGTTTTATAAAATCCACCCACTCTAACTCCCTTAATTAAAACAATCAGATTCTTAATTCATATCATCTGTATTAATAATCTGCTGAAGATGATCCAAGGTTTTCAAGGTGTATCAGTTTGATCTTGAATTGAACCTGGATGCTTTCTTTTATTTTTCTGACAGTTCTCTCCTCCTCGATAAAGCAATAACACTGCTTTAAGTCTGTTGCCTAATGGGCACGTCATAGTCCTCTCCCAGATGGTGATTTTATAGGAAAGTTTGTATGCATATCACCCAGTCTATCTTTTAAAAAATAAGAAATTTAAATGTATGCTGGAGCTTATGACAATATATTGTGGCATTTTATTTTAAAAATTGGGGAAAGTTGCATATTTTTTTAAAAGTAGGTATTTGAGTAAAAAAAAATTGAAGGTACTTTTTTAAGAAAAAAAATTTATATGCCACAGTTTACATAGACATTTCAGATTTCAACATGTACTCTTGGATATGATGGTTTCTTTACTTGGCCAAAATGCATGTAAAACATATCTTCCATCTTAGTTCCTTGTGTTTGCCTTCGTGGTCTTTTATATATTTTTTATTGTATCTGAGAAAATTATCTTCAAAAATAGGTCAATTTGGACGTATTTGTCATAATCATACTACAAAATGTACAAAATTAAGTTTAGCCCTTTTCTAGCAAGTAATCTGTAAAAAATGCTCTTCTTTAGAATTCACCAAATTTGTATGTGGGAAGGCACTCAAATGATATTGTAGGTGCCACTGCAATATTCCCTTTCAGGTGTGGCCTAAATTTCAGTCTTAAGAAGGAAGTGCTTATCTGCTCCTGGTCTGAAAAATGTAGGCATTTACTATGTTTTAAATCACAGTGAAACATGTATATAAGCCTATAAAAACGGTATGTGCAATCTGAAAGCCTGTTATTTTCTATGTAGACATACACACGAAAGGGTTAAATTCACAGCCTTACTAGTTCCTTGCTTCCAGTATTTCAACTGGTCTCCTCCCCTCATTATTATTATTATTATTATTACTACTACTACTACTACTACAACTATTATTTTTGCACATAATTACCCTTCAATATGATTCTTAAAGAAAAAGTGCTGTTTCTGTGGTATTGTATTCTCTAAATAATCATATTTAATTTTTTAAAACAAGGTTGCAGTTTCTAATTGTTCCGTTCCTGTGTTTTTTGCTGGTGTGTATTAAAAGCAAGATTTTCTTTTTCATGGTTATTTAATACATTAGCTGCCTGTAAATATTTCTTGTTATAATGCTCTGGAATGTGTTGTAGAAGTTGTATTAGATTAGTTTAAAGCCTTGTTTGAAAGCCACATTGTTTTGGTTATTTCTATTAAATTAGAAAATTGAAAAAGTTTGCAGATGAATTCCTTTTTTCTTCCTCTTTGAGTTGAGATGTAATCATTTTAAGTTTATTTGAAAAATGTATACTGTGTGTCAGGCACTGGAGATACAGAAGTGTTCCTGCCTTCACAAGTGTTGTTTAGACTGTATGAGAACAATGCGTATTACAATAGGGATCAACACAGAATACAGTAGGAAAATACAGGAAAGGCTCTAACACCTAACTTCGTTGGTCATGGAAGTGATCTCTTTCACTTAAAAAAATATGATAGGGCGCCTGGGTGGGTCAGTGGGTTAAAGCCTCTGCCTTCAGCTCAGGTCATGATCTGTCCTGGGATCGAGCCCCACATCAGGCTCTCTGCTCCGCAGGGAGCCTGCTTCCCTTCCTCTCTCTCTGCCTGCCTCTCTACCTACTTGTGATCTCTGTCACATAAATAAATAAAATCTTTAAAAAAAAAATACAGTAACAGGGAACCAGCCAAGGAATGAAGAGAGAATAAAATATAGAAAAGTCTGAAAATGAAAGGGAACGTATATATTTATATTCTGGGACCTGAGAACTTCAGTTTGGAGTAGAGTGTAAGCTGGAGCAGTAAAATATTAAGCTGGAGAACTGAGCCAGGGTCCTTTTTAAGCAGTGCCTTGAAAGTCATGTTAAAGGGTTTGGGGCTTTTACTGATGGTAACAAGGAGCCCCTGAAGAATTTTAAGAGTTCTTAAAGAATTCCCTAAGAACAGGGTTTGGAGAGCTGATACAATCAGACTTGCCTTTTTGAAAGTTTATTTTAAACTGTGAAGAATGGATTATGGAGAATATAAGAAGTGGAGAGAGAGTTGTAGGCTGTGAGTAATCCAGAATTGCCCTAAACTAGCTATCTGGCAGTGGAGATGGAAACTGGCAGTCAAATTTTAGAGAGATTTAGAAAGTAAAACAGACCAATACTGGTGGCCAGGTGGTCCTTACCTTAGGCTTTTATTATATGATACCTATTAACATCATAGTGGGAGAAAGGAATAGATTATGAGTGGAGGGGAATGAGTTCAGTTTGGGGGGTATGTTGAGTTTAAAGTATCCATGGAAAATTAAGGTGTGGGTGTCCATGTTTCTGGTGCTTATTACAAATAACTGGGCTGTAGACAGAGCCTCTAAGATCCATCGAGAATCCTGTATTATTTGTCACCAAAAATGGCTAGTTCATGATAGGCATTCAGCAAACACCTGTCAGAAGTTCAGCCATTAGTATAATGTTGTTAACTAAAACAATGTAGGGTATGATATTGCCTAGGAAAGTTTTATAATGGTAAGAGTAGGATACTTATGATAGTGGAAGAAACATTTAAGGAGTATATATATATATAAAAAAAATTCTATGAGAAGACTGAATTAGTCATGGAGGAAAGGCAGAGGAGCCATAATGGAAGATGAGAGAGATTTCATAAGGGATTTCAAAAGGAGTATCATTGAAATCAATTACTAGAGCAAGAGATGAAGTAAAGGTAAAGTGGCCACTGAAGTAAAGGTAAAGGGCCATGCCAATATAGAAGCCATAGATGACCTTAGGAGACCAATTCCATTTTGAACAGCAGTAAGACTAGAGTGGGTTAAGTAATGGAGTGTAGATTGTTTTTCAAGAAATTTGACTGGTTTTTCTTTAGGTTATGCAGAACTATGGCCATGAATAACCAAGTGAAGTATCAGAATGGAACTGCCAAATTGTTACCTTTCTGGATGCATTTTGTGTAGTGGAAAAAATCATGAGTTTAGACCATTGGGCCACTTGAACACTTTGGTTTGAACTAGTAAGCTTTGTTTAACCAGTTACCTGTCTGAACTCTTGAGTTAATTATTTGTGAAATGAGGGTAGTCCTATCTAGCTCTGGGAATTAATATGGACAAGAAGTTATTTATAGCACAAGGTTGATACATGGTAAGTTGTGATAAGGAAACATTTTAATTTCCTTTTCCCTATTTCCTCTTCCTGCTATTGCCATGTAAAAGGGGCAGGTTAGAAGTGTAATTTCTCCCTTTTTACTAAAGAGGTGAGAAAAATGTAGATGCAGGACCCCAAGGCTTTAAAATCTCTCCTCAATGGGGTGCTTGGGTGGTTCAGTGGGTTAAAGCCCCTGCCTTCAGCTCAGGTCATGATCCCAGGGTCCTGGGATAGAGCCCTGCATTGGGCTGTCAGCTCAGCAGGGAGCCTGCTTCCATCTCTCTCTTTCTGCCCTCCTCTCTGCCTACTTATGATCTCTGCCTGTCAGATAAATAAATAAAATCTTTAAGAAAATAAATAAAATCTATCCTCAACTCTTGAATATTTAGCTTGTCCTTCACTAATTTGAGACTTGAGTTCTAAACTCTAGCAAACACAAAAGTTAGACTCTAGATTTTTAAGAAATAATACATGCAAAGATAAATTGGTATTATACAACACCTAATCCAAGGCTTTGTCTCAAGCATCCCCTTTTTGTGGCCTTAAGTAAATATATGACTATTCTTTCATTTATAAAGTTGTTACTGTTGATCTGGAAAGGCAATATATGGTGACAGCTGTTTCTGATCATATGATAGACTGTATGCACTGAGGAACCCTCATGGTATAAAATATCTGAAATGCTGGATAAGATTCATTAAAAAAAAAAATCTTAAAATGTATTGCTGAGCTAGCAAGGAAGATACTCACAGCTGCAGTTGAAGCCCTGGGTTTGATATTTTTTCCCTTTGCATTTTGTTTTTTTTTTCTTTTTTTGTAAGTGTCTGGCTTAAGCTTTGATTACCAAGGTATCCATTTCAGAGAGGCATCCACTTCAAAGACAGCTCTTGTTGAACAGCCCGTTCTCTTGTTTTGAATTCACCAATAAGAAGTGAACCCATGGAACCCTAAACCTCCCCCAACCTTGGTAAACAGGGACCCCTGGTCGTGTGTGTGTGTGTGTGTGTGTGTGTGTGTGTGTGTGTGTGTTTGTCCCGCCCACCACCCCATCTCCCTCTGCAACCTTGCTATGTGGGCCCAGCTGTGCTGTGTAATTTCCAGGTCTTGTAAGTAATAAACCTTTATTTCTTTTGTTTCCTGATGGTTGTTGCTGAAGTGTCTTGCAATCAAAGTAAGAACCGCAGACGCCCATCCAGTCACACCATTAGTTATTGGTGGGTTGAGACCAGTACAAAACAAAGCTCCACTTTATCACCTGTAGCATTTTTACCAAAAATATTTGACAATGTAATCATGAAATAATTAGTCAAAAGTGCAACATAGGACATTTACAAAGATGCCTGGTGTGAATTTTTAAAGTGCTATGTAAAACAGGTGGGGAGACCGTTACAGATCAAAAAACCACATGTAATGGGAGCACCTGGTGGCTCAGTCAGTTAAGCATCAGACTCAGTTTCGGCTCAGGTCATGATCTGAGGGTTGTAAGATTGAGCCCCGCATCTGCTCTGCACTCAGTGTGGAGTCTACTTGGCTTTCTCTATCCATATCTCTCTGCCTCTCCCCTCTCCCCCTGCCCTCTCTCTAAAATAAATCTTTTTTTTTTTAAATCATGCAATGCATTAACTTAGATTTCATCTTGAATTAAATAAACCTAGCAATTAAAGCCATTTTAGAGATATCTGTGGAAATTTGTATATGAATTCTTAATGATATGAAATGTTTAATTTTCTTAGGTGACAGTGTTTTTTTCCTTATACAGGCAGTGTCCTTTTTCTTAGGAAATGCATGCTGAAATATCTAAGAATGAAGTGTCATACTACTTTCAAATGGTTAGGCCAAATGGGTGTGTGTAAAATATATATACAAGATCATGTGAATGGCAGGATAACAACTGGTGAATCTTAGTGAAGAGTAAATGAGGTGTTCATTGTTATTAGAAGTTTTTGAAGACTTCAGAGTTTTCAAAGTAAGGTTTAGTTGGGTGAAACAAAAAGTGTGAATCCAAAGAAGTATTGAAAAAGACAGTTGCTCCAAAGATTCTGCCAATCCTTGTATCCTAAAGACTTTGGAATGGGCTAAGTTTTAAAAGAGAAACTGATCATAAGGCCAACATGAGGGTAAGTTCAGAATGAGATAATCTCCCAAAACCTGGTACTTCAAAATATGATTCAGTGAAAGAAGGAACCAGAATACCCTATCTCAAGAGAGGAGAGAGAGAAAACTGGGTGGAGAAAAGGGGAAGAAAAGAAGAATCTACCCTCAGAATTGGTGTCTATAAGCTGACACTTAAAACGGGTTTGGAAGCAGACTTAAACTACCTATTGGAACCAGACTTAAACTACCTATGTCGTCAGAAAAACCAAGACTTAAAGGAGTATCAGGTTAGAAGTGTTTTCCAGGCATTTAAGTATTAATACAACTCTTTGAAGGAAAGCACTTCAAATCCAATCTTGAAGAATTTTCATAGTGTTACAATAATCTTGGACTCATTCAAGGTCACAAAAATGAGAAATAAGTCATTATTTTAAAAAATAGGAGAAAGAGTAGAAGCTAGCCTGTAGTGATTGAAGACATTGAAATTATTGGATGAATGTATTCAGACATTGAAAAGATTTTACTATCTCTAAAATTGGGATGGCATTGTAGTGTATCAGTTATGTTACTGGTATAAAAAGTGGTGTATCCTTTAATACTTGATGGCTTAGATTCAATGAAAAGCAAAATGCATAAGGAATAGAAGAATGTCCAAAAGTTGAGAAAGAATGAGAGACTATTAAAAATGGCAGGGGTGGGGATAACGGGTGCATGGGAAGAAAATGATCAAATTTGAGAACAAAACATCTAGAAAAAAACATACAGATAAAAGACCAAAATGAAGAAATTACACAGAATGCAGTATGGTACAGAGAGAATGTGTGAAGAAGTTAAAGGTCACCAAGAGCACATGGTAAAGTCCAACAAACATCTTATAGAGAGTACCAGAAGGATGATACAGAGAATGGTTATGGATGGTCTTTGAGGGTACTTCAGCTGAGAACTTCACACATTTGCCTAAAGTCATACATCAGCTTTAAGGAGTTTAGAAAATATATCAACATCTAGATATACTGATCTACGTTCTGGAAGATAGACAAAATCTAGGACATACACCAGTGGGAAGTCAGAGTTGACACTTCTATGAAGCAAACCACCTAAAATAGGTCCTTAAAAGAGCAAGAAAAGACTTATGAAGTTCACTGTAGTTACCACTGCAGTTACTTTAGAAAAACAATGAAAACCAGAAGACCGTGGGATAATATTTTTAGATAGTGAGAGGAAGATGTCTAGAATTTTGTAACCACAAAACTACCAAGGAAAAAGGACAGTGTCCTTTTGGATAAAAAGAGCTTACTATTAACATATCTTCATTAAATGAATTCTTGGTTTATTCCTGGAAAAAGAAAACAAAAGTTCTAAGTCACAAGAAGGAATGGTGATCCAAGAAAATGGTTAATGAGGGTAAACTAAACTTTATAAAACAATAATGTCAATTTTTGAGTGAAAAAGTGAACCAGATGACTCCCAGCGTGACAATGTGATTCTGCTCCCCTGCTTCCAGGGAAAGTGGTGAAAATTTACAAAACAAAACCTGGGAAGCCTCTGGAAATGGACCTATGAACAAACAGCAGATGAAGAAACATCTTTTCAAGAAAACCTGTGACAATTCTGTAGGGATGGTGAGAGTCTGTGACATTTGAATCAAGGCTTCTCCCTACCTCCTTACTCTAGCTCAGCAATGTGGACACTCTAGACTGCTACAGCCAAAATCACAAGGCTTTGTCTTTCTCAACTCCCAGTTGAAGGGCTGGGAAAAGCAAGACATCAGTCATTCTCATCCTGTCCCAGTGCCTGTTGCTGTGGTGAAGTTTTAAGTGAGTGTGGTTGAGAAGTGTGTGTGTCTGGGGGCTCTGATTCTATCCAGCCCCCACTCAGAGAATGGAGGCTCTACCTTGGGTGTGGCATGCTTGGAATTACTGGGACACTAACCACCTTTGCCCTAGCACATGAGGTGGTGGTTCCATGCCAGGAAAGACAAACCAGAAGGCCTCAGGCTGCCTCCCCACTTCCTCCACTGAGCACTTAGTGATGCCACTTTCACATTGTTGCAGCTAAACCCTGGCTTTGAGATTTTAGCTTGAGAAAGAGGTACTTTATGAAACTAATAGCCCCTAATCTCTTCCAAAAGGATGGACTTAAGTTGTAATAGAATGTGGCCAAATTCAAACATGAGGGCACAGCACTGGAGGTTGTGACAAAAGGTAACTGAAGAGAGATTCAAGATAGTCTTAAACTGTAGGTTAACTAGTTTGCCAGAGAAAACTGGGAAATAAGCCCAAAGGAGCCATGCTATAATTATAAGAATATCACACACAGATCTCAGTAACTATGCATTTAAAGGAGCCAGAATATGATTAGATGAGTGTATAGAGCAACTTGGGCCCCACAGCATTGTTGAAAACAATATAGCAGCTGACAACTATGGGAGTTGTTAAAACTCCCATAAGGCCTGGTTAAAAAAGGTGGGGGAGCCCTATCAAATCCACTGTCATCCCAGGGAAATTTACCCAAGCTATGCATCAGGGGCTTAATGCTGGGAGAGAGGAGGGAGTACACTTCACTAAAATAATTCAGCCAGTCACTAAGCAACAGCACCTCAACAAATAACTTGAGGTGGAGGAGGGGAAGAACCAGCCGCTATGTTATCTAAAATCTCCATTCCCCAACAAATAGTCATGCAAAGAAATACAAAAGTGTAGCTAATATGCTGGAGATAAAGAAGGCAATAGAAGCTATCTGTGAAGGTAACAGGATGTTGTATTTATAAGAGAAAAACTTGAAAGTAGTCACTGTAAACATGTTCCCAGAACTAAAAGAAGCCATGGTTAAAAAGTAAATGAAAGTATGATGTCAATGTCACATTAAATGGAGAATATCAATATAGAGATTAATATTAAATGAAAATTCTTCAGGGGGATGCCTGGGTGGCTCCGTTGGTTAAGCGCCTGCCTTCAGGTCAGGTCATGATCCCAGGAACCTGGAATCGAGGCCCACATTGGCCTCCTTCCTTGGCGGGGAGCCTGCTTCTCCCTCTGCCTGTCACTCATCCTGCTTGTGCTCTCTCTCTCTCTGATAAATAAAGTCTTTAAAAAAAAATTCACTAGAGAGACTGGACAGTAGACTTGAACTGGCAGAAGAAAGAAATAGAGCAATAGAGGTAAAAAGAAATGGAGAAAAATGAACACTGCTTCAGAGAAATATAGGATGCTTTTAAGCACACTGACACATGCATAATGGGAGTACCAGAAAGAGATGAGAAAAATTAGTAAAAATATTCAAAGACATGAAAAAATTCCCCAAAGTATTGCAAAAGCAATAACCTAAGACCACATAAATGCTTATTTCCCTTCTCTTAATTGATACAAAATTGGGACTGTATAAAACATTATGGTGTATCATTGGGGCCATACAGAAATGTAGTATATATGTATTTGCTAATAGCATAAAGGAGGTGGATAGGAGTGAATTTGTGCAAACCTAAGGAAATTACTATAATTGGTAAGTTAATAATTATAACTTTTGTTGGGTTTGTAACATCAAAGGAAGTTTATATGTAACAATAATATCACAAAAAAGGAGGAAACCAATAGAGCTACATAAGAGTAATATTCCTATATGGAATTAGCCTAGTATAAATCAATAGGTCATTCTGATACGATGTATATGATAAACTCTAGAGCAACTTAAAAAAAACAAAGCCTAAGAAAATAAAAGTGAAAAGTTAAATTAAAATAGTTAGAAAAATATACACTTGAAGTGAAAGAAAGCACTAAAGAAGGACTATAAGAGCAAAGAAGACATGAGACAGCAAAAATTAAAATCGTAGACATCAACATAATAATATTAAATATGAATGGGTTAAACACTTCAAATCAGAGAGATTGTCAGACTGGATAAAAAGACCTGATTCAAGTATATACTGTCTGCAGGAGACACACTTTAGATTAAAAGATACAAATAGGTTGAGAATAGGAGGAAATAAGACATAGCCTGCAAAGAGCAATCACAACAAAGCTGGAGTGGCTATATTTTAAGAGAAAATAGGCTTTAATACAAAAATTCGAATGGGGCACGTTTTATAATGATGAAAGTGTCAATGGACATCAGGGAGATTTAATAATTCTAAACAAACACGTAACAGCACCAAAATACCTGAAAACAAAAACGGATAAAGGGAAAGTAAATAGAACAATAATGGTTGGAGACTTCAATATCCTAGTTTTCAATAATGGATAGCAAACTAGACAGAATAACAAAACAGAAGATGAACAGCACTACAAACTAACTGATCAAATTGACATTTGTAGAACACTCCTCTCGACAGTCAACAGATAAACATTCTTCTCAAGTGCACATGGACCATCTCTAGGATAGGTCATGTGCTAAGCCATAAAGCCTCAATAAATTTAAGAGAATAGAAATAGTGCAACATAGGTTCTTCAGCAACAGTGGAATGAAATTAGGAGCCAGTAACAGGAAAAGGGTTGAGAAAATCATAAGTGGAGTTACTGAACACAACACTCCAAATAACCAATGGGTCAATAAAGAAAACAAGGGAAATCAGAAAACACTTAGAGATGAATGAAAGTGACACAGCACTACAGAAGTTATTAGCTTCAGCTACAGCAGTGCATAGAGGGAATTTTATAGTTGAAAATGCTTATATTAGAGATTTTGAATCAATAACCTAACCTTAGAAATTATTCTTCAGAAATAAAAGAATTATAAGAGAATACAATGAACAGTTGTATGACAACAAATGAGATAACCTAGATGAAATGGATAAATTCCTAGAAAGACTAAAGCTGACTAAGGAAAAAAAAATAGAAAATGTCAATAGATCTATAGCAAGTGAAGAGTCGGAAGTAGTAATTAAAAAAAAATACCCACGAAAAAATAAATACCCACGGGAAAAAAAGCACAGGCACAATTGGCTTCACAGCTTAATTCTACTAAACATTTAAAGAAGATCAGTTATTCACTAACTCTCCCTAAAAAGAGAGAAGAATACTTCCCAACTCATTTTATATGGACTGTTTTACCTTGATGCCAAAACCAGATGAGACATCACAAGAAAAGACTACAGACCAATATCTCTCAGGAATATGGATGGTAGATCTTCAACGGACCCTAGCAAACTTTATGAAGCAGCATAAAAAAGAATTACATACCATGACTGAGTAGGATTAATCCTAGGGATCCACAGTTAGTTCAACATCCGAAAATCAACATAATACATCGTATGAATACAACAAAAAACAAAACTTACAGGATCATCTCAGATTCAAGAAAAGCATTTGATAGAATCCAATGCCCTTTTGTGATAAAAAAACAACAACAACAAAAACACTCCACAAAGTAGGAATAGGAGGGAACTTCCTCAATGTGGTTAAGGGCATTGATGAAAAATCTATAGATAACAATTTAGGTAAAAGATCGAATGCTTTCTCTCCATCATTAGGAAAAAGGCAAGGGTATCTGTTCTTCCTGTTGTTCCAACATTATGCTGGAGGTTCTAGCCATGACAATTAGGCAAGAAAAAGAAATGAAAGCCCTCCAGATTGGAAAGAAAGAAGTAAAATGATCTCTATTTACAGATGACAAGAACTTATATAGGGAAAATCCTATGAATATACTAAAAATCTATTAGAGCCAATAATCATGTTCAGCAAGTTTGCAGGATGAAAGACAATATAAAAATCCAAGTTTAGGAATCAAGTTTAACAAAAAGTGCAAAATTTATACTCAAAACTACAAAAACATTGAAAGAAATTAAAGGACATTTAACTACTTGGAAAAATCTCATGTTCATGGATCAGAAAACTTAAGATTGCAGTGTTCAAACTGATAATGGATTTGTTGTAATCCTATCAAAATCCCAATGAATTTATTTTGTAGAAATTGACAAGTTGATTCTAAAGTTCATTCAGAATTTCAGGGGACCCAGATAGCTAAAACAATCTTTAAAAAGAATAAAATAAGAGGACTCACCCTTCCCCCATTTCAAACCTATCTACAAAGCAATGCTAAGACACACTGGTGCTGGCACAGGACAGAAATAGATCAGAGGAATAGAACTGAAAATCCAGAAATAAAACCATACATGTATGGCCAACTGATTTGTTAACAAGGGTGCCAAGACCATCCAACGGGAAAGGAGCAGTCTTTTTAACAGATGTTAGTGGTTCAAAAAAATGTTAATGATTCACCTGGGTAGCCACATGCATGTAAATAAAGCTAAACTATAAAACTTCCGGGAGAAAAAAACTTCCAGGAGACAACAAAGGGGGAAATCTTCATTACCTTATGGTTGGCAAAGGATTCTTAGATGTGATGCCCAAAGCACAAGGAACAACAAAAAGATACATTTGACTTACCAAAATTAAAAATTTTGTTCACCAAAGAACACCATCAAGAAAATAAAAAGACAACCCTCATAATGGAAGAAAATACATACAAATCCTATATCTGATAAGGGACTTGTATCCAGAATGTATAATTTTTTTTTTTAAGAGAGAGCAAGTCCATTGCAGAGCCTGATGTGGGGCTTGATCTCATGACCTTGAGACCATGACTTGAAATTAAATCAAGAGTCGGATGCTCAACCGACTGAGCCACCAAGGCACCCCTGTATAAAAATCTTTTGCAATTCAATAATAAAAAGACAACCCAATTTAAAAATGGGCAAAGGGTCTGAATGGACATTTCTCCAAAGAAGATATATAAATGGCCATTAAGGACATGAAAAGATGCTCAACATCATCAGGGACATGCAAAACAAACCATAATAAGATAGCACTTCACACCCACTGTGATGGTTGGAAGTGAAAAGTCAGATAATAACAAGTGTGAGAGAGCACGTGGAGGAATCAGAATCCTCTTATACTGCTAGTGGGAATGTAAGATGGTTCAGCTGCTTTGGAAAACAGTCTAGCACTGTTCAAACTATTAAGAGTAGTGTTACAATATGATCCAACAATTCCACTTTTCGTATATAACCAACAGAAATGAAGACACATATCCGCACAAAAAGTTGCACACAAATGTTCATAGCAGCATAACCAAAAGTTGGTATAATTCCAATGTCTAATGATCAATGACTAATGTATAAACAAAATGTGGTTTATTTATTTACTTAAAGATTTATTTATTTGAGAGATAGAAAACACAAATGCAATTGAGGGAGGAGCAAAGGGATAGAACCTTCAAATAGACTCCCCACTCAACTTGGAACCTGATGGGTGGGGCTTGATCTCATGACCCTGAGATTATGACCTAAGCTGAAACCAAGAGGTGGACCCACTCAACCAACTGAGCCACCCAGGTGCTCCAAAATGTAGTATATTTATATAAAGGAAAATTATTTGGCCATAAAAAGGAATGATGTATTGATATGGATGAATCTCGAAAAAGTTAGGGTAAGTGAAAAAAGCCAGTCACAAAAAATCATATTTCAATATGATTCCATTTATATAAAATGTCCAGAACAGGGAAATCTATAGAGACAGAAAATAGATTAGTGGTTGCTTGGTGGTAGGGATTGATGACTACTGGGTGTGGAGTTTCTTTTGGAGGTGGTGAAAATGTTCTATAAATGATGGTGTTGATGATTGTACTTATTGTTAATATGCTGAAAACCCTGAATTATATACTGTAAAAGGGTGAATTGTGTGGTATTTGAAATATCTTAATAAATGTATTTAAAAAAAACCATGAACAATAAAACTACTGACCAAAAATTGCATATATGTAGGAAAGGGGTACTCAAAGCATTTTAAGGGCCTTGAGTTGTTTGACAGTGGAGTGAAGATTGGTCACTGTTGGACCTTGAGTTAAAACATGCATGCTGAAACTTCAAAGGCAACCTTTTAAAAAGAATAAATACAGAGTGTGAAATATCCATATAAGGAAAAAGGAGAGAGGGAAAATCTAAAAGAAGGCAGGGAGGGAAGGAGGGAAATAGCACAAATCATAATACGTTAGAAATAGGGGCGTCTGGGTGGCTCAGTGGGTTAAGCCTCTGCCTTTGGCTCAGGTCATGATCTCAGGGTCCTGGGATTGAGCCCCACATTGGGCTCTCTGCTCAGCAGGGGGTCTGCTTCCCTGCCCCCACCGCCCTTTCTCTCTGCCTGCCTCTCTGCCTGCTTGTGATCTCTCTCTCTCTCTGTCAAATAAATAAATAAAATCTTAAAAAAAAAGCTTTAAAAAATACGCTAGAAATAAATCCAAATAATCAGTACATGTAAATAAACCAAAATACCTAGTACAAAGAAACTGTCAAACTCCATGTAAAAATCCATACTCCTGCTGTTTATGAGAGCTATCCCTAAAACACGGCTCTCAGAAAGGCTGAAAGAAAAGTTTGCAAAAAATACACCCCATGAAAACTAACATTCACCACATAATGACAAATAATAAATACAAATGGTAAACTTGCGAGCACATACTAAGTTCAAAACATGAAGGATTGGAAGAACTACAAGAAGAAATGGAAAACTTCGCATTTTAGTGGTTGGTAACTGATAGGTCAAACAGATAAAATAGTATCAAGTTCAGTGAGGATTTATAGAACCCATTATCCAGGGCTAGCTAATCTATGGTAATGGAAATAGAGTAGAGGTTGCTTCTGGTGGCGAAGGTAGGTTTACTGAAGAAGATTGTAAAAGCATTTTCAGGCCATGAAAATGTTTCATATCTTGATTGGGATGGTGATTATAAAAATGTATACATTTGTCAAAATTCATCTATGTATTTTAAATGGATGCATTTGATGTAAATTACAACTCAACTTTATTTTAAAAGAATATATTCTTAGGGTTTTATTTTTCTCCCTTAACTGTTCTACTAAAGATGTCATTATATTCAAGCTACTACCAATTCCTAGCTCGTGATGTGGCCTTGAAATACTATTCCCATTAAAATTAATCAGATTTTCAGTGAAATGATTGATTCCAGGTTTGGCATGGGAAATATATAAGACAAGTCTGGGCATCTTGTCATATAAATGAATAAAGGAAGCTAACCACTACTATTTTCATGTCATGAGGATTTAGAAGCCACTGTGAAGAGGTTTTCCCTTTCCAAAAATGGCACAATTTTAATTTAAAAAATAATAATTGCAATCGATTAAAGCCCATAACATATACTTATATTTTTGAATTTGTAATGATATAAAAATTAAGGTGATGAGCATCTACACTTACAAGATTATGGGAACGGGGGCACCTGGGTGGCTCAGTGGGTTAAAGCCTCTGCCTTCGGCTCAGGTCATGGTCCCAGGGTCTTGGGATCGAGCCCCGCATTGGGCTCTCTGCTCGGCAGGAAGCCTGCTTCCCCCTCTCTCTCTGCCTGCCTCTCTGCCTACTTGTCTGTCAAATAAATAAATAAAATCTTAAAAAAAAAAAAGATGATGGGAATGAATTCATTACCTTACAAAAGGGTAAATAGGTAGAAAGAATCGAAAACATTATTCTGTCTTTCCCTATATGAACTGTATCACGGGATAACCAAGTAGTAGATGAGGGAAGCATTCCTTTATAAAATTATAGTTGTTAGTGAATGAACATGAAATTAAAGAATCAAAGTATCATTTTGCAACCGTCAGTGAATTAATGGATCTCTGCAATGCGCCATCCATGGGGGGAGGGAGGGGAAGCATGCTTCCTGATGAAAGAAAACAGCCCGACCTATAGACCAAAGGGATAGAACCTGAATCTGAGGCCTCTGGATCCAGCTGCTAACCTGTAGAAATTACAGGGCTGAGAAGAACATGTTGAGCTGCACCATGATTATGCTATAAGCAAAATCCAGGTTGAAACTCCATAGGTGAATTTCCCTGTGTTCATCAGCAGATATATTGTGAGGGAAATACAGATGGAAGTTGTAACCTGTGCAGTGAAAGGGGCTCCAAAAACTTGCAAGTTAAAAAAAGATGGACAAGGATAAATTATATTGTTTCAGGATATGTTCTTGGGTTATAAAAACTTAAAAGACTCTTGAAGAAATGATTCTCAGAACTTGGGGTGGTGGTTGCTGTTGCAGGGAGGAAGTGGGCTGTGATAGGAACAAGGCTTTAGGTGTTGTGGGGTGGCTGCCAGGGTTCTATTTATGGCTTGATCAGTTAGTTGCAAAGGTGTTAACCTAATCAAAATTCACCAAACTATATATTTGTGTGAATTTTTCTATATGCATATTTTATCTTATGATTAAAAACTTAAAGGGAATTTTAAAAATAGATATTATGGACAACTTTATGCCAATAAATTAGAAAATCTAGATGAAACCAAATTTCTAGAAAAATAAAAACTGATGTAAATTCCTTTTTTTAATAAGAGATTTATTTATCTATTTTAGAGAGAGAATGCGTGTGTGGATGAAAGCAGGACAAGGCAGAGGGCAGAGAGAGAGGGAGAAGGAGAGTGAGAGAAACGGAATCCCAACTGAGCATGGAGCCTGATGTGGGGCTGGATTCCATGACTTTGAGATCATGATCTGATGCAAAATCAAGAGTTGAAGCTCAACAGTCTGAGCCACCCAATCGCCCCAAAACTGATGGAAATTCTTACAACTTTTAAAGAAGTTGGATTGATAATAGAAAATTTTTCATTAAAGAAAACTCCAAAGACATCATATGAGGAAGTTATGCTTAATTTACTAACTTCCTTCCAAAAAATAAGAGAGGGATTATTCATTAACTCATTTTGTATCCACTATTTTTTTTTCCCCAAGACGGGAAAACACAACTGAAGGAGTATATTACGTAACGTTGTTTCTTTCTTTCTTTTTTTTTTTTTAAAGTTTTAATTTTAATTCCAGTATTGTTAACATACAGTGTTATATTATTTCCAGGTATACAATATAGTGATTCAGCACTTTCACATGTCACCTCGTGCTCATCACAAGTGCCCTCCTTAATCCCCATCACCTGTTTAACCCATCTCCCCATTCTCTCCCCTCTGGTAACTATCAGATTGTTCTTTATAATTAAGAGTCTATTTCTCGGTTTGTCTTTGTTTTCCCCCTATGATTGTTTTTGTTCATTTGCTTGTGTCTTATTCCACATATGAGTGGAATCATATGTTATTTGTCTTTCTCTGACTTAGCGTTTTACTCTGTAGCTCCATCCATGTCATTACAAATGACAAGATTTCATTTTTTTTATGGCTGAATAATATTACACACACACAAACACACACCATCTTCTTTATCCATTCATCTATTAATGGACTTGGGTTGCTTCCATATCTTGGTTATTGTTGATAATGCTGCTATAAACGTAGGTGTGCATGTTTCCCTTTGAATTGGTGTTTTTGTACTCTTTGGGTAAATACCCAGTATTGCAATCACTGGATCATAAGGTAGTTCCATTTTTAACTTTTTGAGGAAACTCCACACTGTTTTCCCACAGTGGCTGCACCCATTTGTCATCCCACAAACAGACCACAGAGTCTGGTCTTTGAAGATGAATTTCCTTTTTCTCCATCAACACCTCTTGCTTCTTGTGTTTGTTTGTTGTTGTTGTTGTTTTTAATTTTAGCCATTATGACAGGTGTGAGGTGATATCTCATTGTAGTTTTGATTTGCATTTCCCTGTTGATCAGTGATGATGAACATCTTTTTATGTGTCTGTGGCCATCTGTATGTCTTCTTTGGAGAAATGCCTATTCATGGCTTCTGACTATTTTTTAATTGGGTTATTTGTTTTTTGGGTGTTGAGTTTTTTAAGTTCTGTATATATTTTGCATAGTAGCCCTTTATCACATATGTCATTTGCAAATATCCTCTCCCATTCAGTAGGCTGTTGTTCAGTTTTGTTGTTTTTTTTTTCCTTTGCTGTGCAGTTTTTGATTTTGATGTAATCACAATCACTTATTTTTGCTTTTGTTTCCCTTGCCTTAGGAGACATATCTAGAAAAAAAGTTGCTATAGCTGATGTCAGAGAAATTACTGCCTCTGTTCTCTAGAATTTTTATGGTTTCACGTCTCATATTTAGATCTTTAATTCATTTCGAGTTTATTTTTGTATGGTGTAAAAAGTGGTTCATTTTCATTCTTTTGCATGTTGCTGTCCAGTGTTCCCAACACCATTTGTTGAAGAGACTGTCTTTTCCACATTGGATATTCTTTCCTGCTTTGTCAAAGATTAATTGACGATATTATTGTGGATTTATTTCTGGATTTTCTATTAGCATGTTTCTTTCAACACACATTTTCTTTTTTAGTCATGACTATTCATGTGCTAATCTGTATGACAGGTCAGCTAATGATGAGCCCCAGTCCTACATGACACTCACTTTGGGTTGTGCTGGAATTTCAAGGTTACCTGTCATGGCTGAAAGACTGATTCCTTTTTCTTTCACCCAATAAACTGCTACCTACATTTAAATAAACCACAGAGTCTGGTCTTCGAAGATGAATTTCTGCCTCTTGGCATCCTCCCTTCTCTTGGGCATCAATGGTCTCTATCACTTAGCAATCCTTAATCTCTTCAGCTTGTCTACCGCACTCCTCTTCAACTGGTCTCCATCAGGAGGACTTCTTGAAGGGCTTAAGCCAGACATTTCCTGGGGGCATGTTTCATCCCATCAGGAGGCCCAAAAGCTTTAAAAGAGATGTGCTTGAGGCTTAAAAAGCAAAGGATAAGGGCAAGGTACATGAGAGGGTAGATTTGGTGGGGTGGAAGTAATAGCCAGGGCCTTGGGGAAGGCAAAAAGAGAGGGTTCTCCAAGACCAGGCTATGATATACTTTATGAAAGCTACCTCACTCTAATAGGCGTCTAACCATACTTATGATGCTATTGAAGGTTACAGTAGAATGTGGTTTGTTGGTGATGGATTCACCAATGCTGAATTTATCCTACCTGGTAGGAGAATTTCTACCAGTACTTAGGGAACTGCTGTCATCTCTTCTCCTGGAATTACAAAGGGAACTTGAGCTCTTGAGAGATTTTAGAGGGACATAATATCCTATAGGTAGTGAGGGTGAAATTCAGTTTGTGGATGACAGATGCTTTCTTGGGTTTGAGGCTGGGACACCAACTAACCAGTCCACATGCTAAGGCATGGGTAGTAGGAAGACCCTGTTACTACTTTCTTTTGAAGATTTCTGTTCATGTGAAGAGGCTGCTGAACCTAAAAATTGGCACACTCCTCTTCAACCTCTTCCGAATCGAGAGGCAAAAGATACCATCCTTAGGGAACTGAGGAAGGCCTTTAAGTGATCATACCTCTGGATCAAGAATGTTCATCACTGTGGTTAAACAAGCCAATGTTAATCTTGTAGTTTGTGATCTTTTGAGGGGCTTGACAATTTGGAATTTTGCTGATGTGAAACCTTGAAGGGACTGGTCCCCCTGAGGACTGTGATCCCCATTGAATTGGTGCAGAGAAAGGCAAAGCTTTCTATGGTAGAAAGGTAGACCCCTTCTTTGTGGCCATCCAGAGCCATCTTCTGCTCCCATTCTTCAGCATGACTACAGTAGCAGAAGAATTGGTTGTAAGGCAGACAATATAGACCAGGTTTTAGAGATATTTGGCCCCGATGAGGAAGAGACAGAGAAGAGGGAAATACAGATGGGATGGTTTGTTTTTTAATGAGAGATACTTAAGCAAGTTTGGAGCTGTTATGAAAGACTCAGCAGAGGAGAAGTTCAAGACTAAAGAGAGCTGAATAACCAATAAAGGGTCCCAAGGAAAAGGAGGTGGGAGACGGAATCTAGAGAGGAAGAACATCTCCTCTTCTCACTGAGTGGATCTAGGAGAGGATGGGTGGAACACGGTATTCATGGATTTGGTGCAGGGAAGTTGAGGGCATTCATGTTTGCTGACTTTCTTTTTTTCTCTGCATTATTTTGGAAGTCACCACCTGTGAGTGTGGGGTCATTGAGAGGCTTGAAACAGCAAATCAGAGACTTGAGAAAAACGAAAGTTTAGAACATCGCATAGTGGAGGAGAGAGGAGTAGGTGAGTTTACTTTAGAAAGACAGGATTATCAGGTGTCGCTGAGGCGCTGTTGGAGGTCAGTGACCATGAATTTATATGTCGGTAGCAATCTGATTTTCTGTGAGACTTTATCTGAGGCAATTTTATGTAATGATTGGGGTTCAGGCTTTGGAGACAGAGAAACCTGGACTGTGTGATTTTTTTGCATATTACTGAGCCTCGTCTCTCTAATGAGAAGAATAATCCATATCTTATAGGATTGTTGGACGAAGTGAATAAATTATTACAGGAGGAACACTTAGAAAAGTGCTTGATATATGGTAATGCATTAACAGGTATTAGTGTTAGCTATTTATTTTTTCTAGCTTTTGCTCACTGGCTGAGGGCAGGCAGAGTTATCCAGGGCTGGGATTTTGCTAGACTCATGCATACAAAGACAGGAGGCAAAGGAGTTTAGAATGCTGACTGAAAGTAAAAATGTGATGAACCATAGACCAAGATGAGCCATTGATGGAGAGGAAGAGGTGATGAGGGGAAGACGTAAATATTTCCTGGATGGACAAGATATTTTCAAGATGTTGAGGACCTGTTATAGCCAGAGTAGTAGAATAGACAAACTGGGAAGATAATAAGATATATGACTTAGTGATTTTTCAAGGGGAAGAAAATTAGGGAATAATAATATCCCCACTATGAATACAGAGGGGCTAGAAAGGGAGGGGAGGAGGTCAGGTGGCCAGAAACCAGGGATTGGATGGCTTACCCACATGGACAGTGAAGTCTTCCAGAATTACAGTGGCAAGAATTAGAGTGAAGAAGAAAGGGCCAAGACTTCATGGCAATTACCTATGTAACACCATGTGCAGGAATTCACCATTGGGGTATCTTTCCACAGGGTCGTGTATTATCCTATTACTTTAGTAAAATCCCAGAAAGGTAACAATAGCCAACATTTATTGAATGCTTTGTTCTAGGTATTTTTTTAAACACCCCCCTTTTGATATATAGTTGACACATGTGTCACATTAGATGCAGGTATACAGTATGGTGATTTGAACAGTCTACACATTAAGCTGTGCACACCACAATTACATCATTGACTGTATTCCCTATTCTGCACCTTTCACCCCAATGATTTACTCACTCCGTAACTGAAAGCCTGTATCTCCCACTCCCCTTCACCCATTTTGCCGGTCTTCCCCCACGTCCCCCACTCTGGCAACCATCAGATTGTTCTCTATCTTTATAGGTCTGTTTTGGCTTTTTTGTTTATTCTTTCTGTTGCTTTTTGAGATTACACACATTGTTTTAAGCTCTTCTTTTAAAAGAGATTTTATTTATTTATTTATTTATTTATTTACCGAGTGTGAGTAGGGGGAGGGCCAGAGGGAGAAGCAGAGAGAGAGAGAGTCTTAAGCAGATTTTGCGCTGAGCGTGAAGACTGACCCGGCACTCATGATCTCACAACCCTGAGATCATGACCTGAGCTGAAACCAAGAGCCGGACACTTAACCAACTGAACCATCCAGGCACCCTGTTTTAAGGACTTGTAATGTAGCAAATCTCTCAGTCCTCTCTGTGACAACTGTGAAGTAGGTCTCATTATTAGTGCTATTTTATAAATGCAGGGACTGAGGCTCAGAGTGCTTAAGAAATTTGCTCGAGGCCCCAGAGCCAGGAAGGGGCAGACTTCAGATTTAAACTCCGTTAACTTGGCTTTAGGTCCATGCTCTTAAGTACTCTACCACCCTGCCTCTCAGCCCGTGAAGTCACTATTACCTCAGTCTGAATTTGTGTCTCTGGGGCCTTCCTCCACGGCAACTTGAGAGCAAGTGTTGGTGTGCAGGTGTGTGTCTACAATAATTGTGTGTTTGTGTGTGTGTGTGTGTGTGTGTGTGTGGTGAGGGGCATCCCTCTGCCCACTGCTTCCACTTCCTCTGGGCCTGGCACAAGTCAGAACCTTGTTCATCCCCTCAGGGCTGTGACATCTGCCTGGGCTTGGGAGCCAGTGCCTGAGGGTCCCCAGGACTGGCAGGGGTGGCGCTCGCTGCGGAGACCAGCATCTGAGTTGGGTGGGCTGGGGAGACGGGGTGGGTGCCTGTCTTCCGCTGCTTGCTCTGAACCCTGAAGAGAGTGCTCCCCACCCCCGGCCTGACCAGTCACTGAGCCCAGAGAGCCACCCAGATGGGCGTGCAGTGAGGGGGCGTGCTGCAAAGTTCAGCATGAAATCAGTGCCCTCTGCTCCCAGCTGACTCCACAGCTCGGCCCCGTGGGAGGGAGAAGAGAACGAGCTGTTTGGAGGAGGCTGGGAAAAGTCCTGGGGACAGTGGCCGGCCTCAGTATGGTCCAGTGCTCCCACAGGCCCAGGGCGATGCCTCCTCACCCTACCTCGACCCTTTGGAGGGAGGCGGGGGAAGGCAGACAACTGAAATTCAGTGACAAATGACATAGGCGGGCACGGACAACGGGGTGGTGAAGGACACTGCAGGGGGAATGTGATGAAGCAATCCCTCATCATCGTCACCAGCAAGACCCCTGCCAGGATCTCCATTTGCCTGGGTGCAGGGAGGCTCGAGAGTTCAAATCCCTGATTCCTTTAGAAGGCCAGGACGGGACAGAGGGGAAAGGAGGCATTCATCTGGGAATTCAAGAGGCTCAGAAAATGAAGACCATGCCTCCCAGTGTTGGGCTCTGTGCCTCTGGGCTCTTCTCTTTCCCACAGTAAGACAGGTTCACCTGGGCCTGTGGCCACCAAACCAAGGACATTTCCCAGACTCCCTTGCACAAAACCAAGTTCTGCCACCAAAATGGGAGCTGAAATGACGTATCTTGTTCCCCAGTCATGCACTTAAAGGGGCTGAGTGTGTGCTCTCGGCTTCTCCCCTTCCAGTTGGCTGGGGCCTTGGCAAGAAACACATGCGCCATTTGGATTTGCAAATGGCAACTGTGTGCTGAGGAGGGCAGAGCTGCCCCCCTGGGTCACCTGTCTGCCTCTGGACTGTTCCCTGAGAAAAGAGAAACTTCTCTCCTGTTTATGCACTCATGTTTTTAGAGCTTTTTGTTGTAACAGTTTATCCTCTGCCCTAAGACATGGTCTTCTACTTGAAGAGGTGACGGAAGCAGGAGCTGGGGGAGGCTGTCTGATGCTTTGAACCCTGGGCCAGGCTGACCGTATGAGGGACCTTTCTCAGCCTGGGAGCTGGAGCCGCCCTTTGCCTGTGTGGGCGCCAGGCAGGTGCCCATGGTCCCTGTCGGGGGAGAGCCCATGGCTCTCTCTCAGCTCAGAGGACCCGGGCTGAGGGCAGCCAACCCAAGGATGCCCAGGGCCTGAGCTGGGCCTCAGCCTGCAAAGACAGGCTGGGTCAATCTGACCCTCCTTCTTGGACCAAGTCTGTAACAGTCTGCCTGGACACATATGCTGGAATCACAGACACGAATAAAGCAGCTGCAGAGCTAACAGGAAACCATATTTCTCCCAAGGACATGCTGTCTGTAAAATGTCATAGCTCTCTTCTTTTAGTGTATCCTGTGTTTTCTTTCTTTCATCTTTTTTTTTATTTTAAGATTTTTTTTAAAGCCATCTCTACATCCAATGTGCAACTCGAACTCACAACCCTGAGATCAAGAGTCGCACGCTCCACTGATGGATCCAGCCAGCTGCCCTTATACTGTGTGTTCATTCACTGGAAAACTTTGTCCTCTAAAATCATAGGTGGTCAGAAATTGCACTGTTTGAAGTTCTATCAGTATGAATGAAAGGGCCCCCTCTTGCCTGGAGGGTCTAAATCATTTTGATGCAAGGAGGCAGCCCTTGTTTATAGCCCAGGGCAGAGCTACGGATAAGGGCTTTCTGGACACAGCCATCCACAGCTGTCCTGGCTGTATCTCCGAGCACTTGTTCACTCTGCAGCCCAGACCTCATTTGAGCCCTTCACACTCAACCTAGCTTTGCCATGAGCCTCGCAAAACACCCCACTAAACTCTTTGCTAGCCCAACATTCTCCTAATCACTCCATCTGCCCGCACCATGTGACCCTCTGGGTGCAGGCTCCTTCACTGCCAGAGGTTCATAAACCTGGCTTTGTAGAGTCAGGACACCAGGTTTGTCCCTGGGGGCCTTAGGCAGGTTGGTCTAAGAGAGACATTTATTTGAATTCAGGAATATGGAAAAAATCAGGTAGCCCAGGGACTGCGGTTGAATGGTCAGGTGGTACAAAAGCAAGAAACAAACAGACTTAGGGCTTTGAGGGGCCGGGGCACCTAGCTCATGGGGAAATGTGAATGAAGAAGAGGCAGAAGCTACAAGAGAGAAAAAGTAAGTAAAGAAGAGGAAAAGGAGCAGCTGTGAGTGTGGGTTTAAAGGAGAACAGAGCAGACATGTAGAGATGAGACCTTGGCCCATGAGACAGTGGGCTGCTGGGCTGGTCCAAGGGCGGCTTCTTCCCATTCCAGTTCGGGACTCCAGAATTCTGTGGCCCCAGGTTCCCTGGAGAGTCTTTGTTCTTACAACCCAAGCAATTAACTGAAGCCTGTTGCCTCGACTGTGCTGCCAAAAATCTCCGTGGGGAGGCTGACCATATTCTGAACAGAGCCAAGGCTTATGTGGGAAGGGCCCCATCCATCCATCCATCCATGCATCCATCCATGCATCTATCCATCCATCCACACATCCATCCATCCATGCATCTATCCAACCATTCATGCATCTATCCACCCATCATGCATCCATGCATGCATCCATCCAACCATCCATCCATCCACACAACCATCTGTCCATGCATCCATCCAACCATCCATCCATCCACGCATCCATCCATCTATCCACGTTTCCATCCATCCATCCACCCACCCATCCATCCATCCATCCATCTATGCATCCATCTCAACATATATATTAAGCAGTCTCCCAGACACAAGCTTTCTTAGCCCTGTCTTTTCAACATACTGGCACCTTGGGCAGATAACCTGCATCAGCCAACACCTTCACTGTCAGTAATGGTTCTACTGAAGATCCAGAGTTATACTAAGAAACTCAAGGGAAAGGGAGAAAAGGTCTGGTAAGGTGAGGTGGGCCAGGAAAGTAGAACCCAGTGACACTGGGGTAGGTGTGCCTCAAAGACACCCTCAGTGCACTGGACTCAGGAAGGGAACAAATCTTCCCACTCAGAACAACGGCAGGCAGTTTGCAGCCACAGTTCCTGTGGGTTCCTAGGTGTGACCAGGCTTTTCCCGGCATCTAGTTAGGAGTGGACCAAATGTGAACACTCGCCACGAGGCCAGTGGCCCTGCAAAGAGAAAGAACCACAGCTTCTAAGGAGTAGGGTAGAAACACACAGAGGAGGGGAGCAGTGCCCACCATGGCTGTGCAAATACCTGGGCTCTTCTGGGGACTGGAGCTCAAGCCAACAGCAAGAAGGCTCCTCTCGGAATTTTAGATTTCTGTCTGGATGTTCAGTGGGGCTGCCTCTGTGTGTGGACTCTCCCCTGCCGGTCTCCTCCCCTCCTCCCTGCAAATAGTCCTATTTAGCAAGTTTCTCGGGGCACTATTTAACTGGTTAACTCCTATTTTGACTCCCAGATGTTTTCCTTTCTTGGTGACGTATCTTCAGAAGTACAGCCTGGTAGTTAGTGTGGGCTCATAGCCAGATAGCTGGGGTTGAATGCCAGCTCTGTGGCCTGGGGCACGTCACTTGTCCTTTCTCTGCCTCAGTCTTCTCATCTGTAAAACAGGAATACTAGTTATAAAAATACCTGCCCCACAGGGTCCCTGTGAGGATTTCATGAGTAAAAGTGTTGGGATCACTCCAGTAAATGTTTAGTGCCTTTCTTCGAGAAACTTTATTCATTTTGTCTTTCTGTTGTAGAGATGTCCCTAAAAATGATTTCTTTTTATTACTGACATACAACATTATGTTAGCTCTAGGTGTATAACATAATGATTTGATATTTGTATGTATTGTGAAGCGATCACAATAAATCTTGTTGACATCTGTCACCATACATAGTTACAGAATTTCTTTTCCTGTGATGAGGACTTTTAAGATCGACTCTCTTAGCAAATTCCAAGTATACTATACAATATTAATAACTATAGTCACCATATACATCACATCCCCATGAGGCATTTATTTTATAACTGGAACTCTGTATCTTTTGACCCCTCTTCTCCCATTTTGCCCAATTTCCAACCCCCACCTCTGGCAACCACCAATGTGTTCTCTGCATCTGTGAGCTCGGCCTTTCTTCCTTCTTTCCTTCTTCCTTTCCTTTCCTCCTTTCCTTTCTTATACTTTCCTTTCTCTTCCTTTCTTATTTTTTCTTTTCTTCCTTCCTTCTCCCTCCCTCCCTTCCTCCCTTTCTTTCTCTTTTTCTCTCTCTTTCTCTTTCTCAATTTCTGTCATATTCCATATATAAGTGATATCTTACAGTATTTGCCTTTTTCTGTTTCATTTGACTTAGCATACATGCCCTCAAGGTCCATCCATCTTGTCACAAACAGCAAGATTTCATTCTTTTTCTTTGTGGCTGAATAATATTCTACTTTATAGATACACGATCTTTTCCTTATGTATTCATCCACTGATGGACTCTTCAGTTGTTTTCCATGTCTTGGTTATTGTAAATAATGCTACAGTGAACCCAGGGTTGCATATATCTTTCTGAGTTAGTGTTTTTGTTTTCTTTGGATACATACCCTGAAGTGGGATTGCTGGATCATATGGTAATTGTGTTTTTAATTTTTTGAAGAACTTCCATAACATCGTCCATGGTGACTGCACCAATCCCACCCACAGGGCCTGAGGGCTCCTTTCTCTCCACATCCTCGCCAACACTTGTTTGTTGCATTTTTTATTTCAGCCATTCTGACAGGTGTGAGGTGATCGCTCACTGTGGTTTTGATTTGCACTTCCCTGATGGCGAGTGATGTGGAGCATCCTAGAAGTGATTTCTTTTCAAATAAAGCACATATTATAATATCTAGGGGCTAAGGGGAAGCATCGTCTGGTTTTGTGTGTGGATGGGAGTTCTGCAACGCGTGCCCTTTAGGCTGAACCTGGCCCCGTCAGCCCCCCACAGGCGTTTCACCCAGGCCCTCTTGGATGAAGGTGGCACTCAGGGACCCTCTTGGGGTGGGCCTGGGAGAGGAGGAGACGGGCAGCTTCTGTGAGCTTCCTGGACTTGGAGTGGGAAGCAAGTCCGAAGGTTCCTGGTTATGTAGCCTCAGACCTGGGTAACTTCATGAGTTGGAGACATCTCACGTGTGAGAAACACAGTGGGCACAATCTCAGCATCTTACCTGGTTCACAGGAAGCACGTGAAGACACAGAGGGAGAAAACTACATGGAAATTCTTAAGAAACCAGAAATTAAAAGTGAGGTGTGGTGTAAGCTCAGGGGTGGCCCTTCCCCCCTGCTGTCGCCCCGGGCTGCCCGGGGTCAGGCTGAGTCCGGACTCTGATGTGTGCAGACCGCCGAGGGCTCCATGAGCCCACAGACCACTGACTCTGGAGAGCTGGGAGGGTTTTGGCCTTGCTTCTGACAAGCTTCCTGGAGGATGTGGAACACGCCTGGGGGCTAAGGCATCTGCCCCACAGAGGAAGACACACTTTGCCAGCGGGGGCCAGGGGTATGAGGCTAGAGGGTGCTGGAGCAAGTCAGCACCTGCCGCCTCAGGACAGTAGGGCTTCAGGACAGGGACTGACTGCCCCTTTGCTCTGTGGCAGCTCAGGAAAAATGGCAAGTCCCCACTTGGCCAGACTCCCTGTCTGCAATCCTGACTCACCCTGGCGGGGACACTTGGTGCCCAGCCCACCTGATGGCCTGAGGGCACCAGAACTTTCCCCTCAGGAGCCCCTGGGAAACTTGCCTAGGACTTCAGAGCCTGTGGACTGGCTGCAGGTCTGAAATAGCCCAGCCACTGGCCCTCAGGCTCCAATCTTCCTCTTCCTCGATGTCTACCTTCCTCCTGACTCTGCAAGAGAGACGCATGCTAAGTAAAGGTGCAAGGACAAGCTTGAGGACAAAAAGATCCAAAGCAGCTTGGACACGGAGCATTTAGGAAGCTGGGAGGCAAGACACCTGAGGAGACGCCATGAATAACGCTGTGTAAGGACAGCACGTGAAAGCAACAATATTTGTCAGGAAAAAATAAATGAGCCAAGCTTTTGGAAAGCCACCTGGCTTCAGTCTTCAAACCCCACTCACATGTTTCAGCAAACTGCAGAGAGCTTTGGTTCTTGGAATACGTGAGCTTCCCTCTACCTGGAGTCCACTGGTGGGTGAGGCTTCCGGTAAACACCAGAGTTTACTAAAAGTAAAAAGACAATTTTTGAAATTAATCTTCTCATCACAACAGGCTCATTTATTGTATTTCAAAGTTCTCAGGAGTGGCATCTGGGGAGAAATAAGACAAAGGAAGCTGGGAGCTGCTCCACTGTAAGTGAGGCTTCGAATCCTCCCAGCCCTGGGGTGTGTGAGGTTGAGGTCACCAAGTAAAGCCGCTGACATGTGGAGGAAGCTTCTGAAACACAGTTTGCTGCAGCTCCTGCTGCTCAGGGACACTCTGGCATGGCCCTGACTGCCCGATATTTAGCTCTTATGAGTAGTCATCAGACAAAACCACCCAGTTTAGGGATGGGAGATTCTGGCTCCTGAGAGGGGGTTTGCTGGCAGTGAGGGCTGAAGGAAGAGCCTGAGCTCAGGGCTGACTTTGGTGGAAAGCTTGGTGCTCAAGGTTGACTAATAGATGGGAACATTCACCCGCTGTTTACCACAACACAACACACCACACTTTCTCCTCAGTGACGGGCTTTGGCTTTCCCCACAGTCACCATTCAGGAAAGTTAGAGTTGTGTGGGCCCTCCTCAGAGACCACACAGCCGGGGAACCTCCTCAGCATCAGCTTCAGGAACTGAACGGACTGGTGTGGTGCCCGAGGCCACACAGGTGGTGACAGGATGGGGACCAGAACCTTCATCCTCAGATGCGAGTCTGAAGAGCTTGACAGCCCATGGTCTCCTTCCTACACCTGCTGGCCCAGCTGCTGTGGGGAGAGGGCCCAGTACTCCCAGCCAAGCCCGTCCATGTGTGACTGTGGCGCGAAATGCTAAGAAAAAGGAAGTGCTAATATTGGGCTGTTAAGCATCAACAAGTGGGTAAGCAAAGAATTTGGGGAAGTGAGGAGAGTCCATGTGTAGGAGTGGTTGCTAGCTGAGCATACCTTTCCAACAGTAGCAATGACCTCTGCAGACCTTTTGGTTCATCTTTATTTATTTATTTTTAAAAAGATGTGTTTATTTATTTATTTGAGAAAGAGTGTGTGAGGTGTGGGGAGCGGCTGAGGCAGAGGGAGAGGGAAACCTAAGCAGACTCCACGCTGAGCACAGAGCCTGATGCAGGGCTCAGTCTAAAGACCGTGAAATCACGACCTGAGCAGAAACCAAGAGTCAGGTGTCTAACTGGCTGAGTCACCCAGGTGCCCGGGTTCATCATCTTTAAAGAGGGAAATGAAAGTTTTTTATGAAGTCCAACTGAAAGGTTTTTGAAGATCAAAAGCTTGGAAGAGTATGCAAATACAGGCAAATATCGATTAAAATTCTGCATATCTGAGAGGTAATAGTTTAGCACCCCCCCCCAAAGGTTATCCCTCTTCAGGAGCAGCCCAGATAAGGGGCCATTATAAATACAGCGTTATTTATTATTATTATTATTATCATTATTATTATTATTTTCTGGGAGGGGCTGCCACAGTTGTGTAAAATACTTCCAGTCTAAAAAATTCCTTGGGGTGCATTTTCAGATAAACGTATGATCTTGACCTGTGACCTCTCCGTCGTGGCCTCTGTCTGTATATGCACATTACGACTCGGGGCTGCATCCGTGGAGACGGCCTCCGCGTCCCTCTTCTGAGGAGCGCTAGTGCCCTCTGGTGGACACTGCCGAGCAGGACACCTCGGCGCCGCAGAGGCGCAATGGCTGGGAGAGGCCACTAGGGGCACTGCAGATGGGCCGGACTGCAGGAGCTGAGATGGGTTTCCAGACCTCTGGACGGATGAAAGGCAGGCGGTTAGGTTTCTTTCCTAAGAAAGAAACGTGTTTAGAAACGTGTTACGTGTTTAGAATGAGAGCCAGAGGTTTTATAAATACAGGGAAATCTTACTGGTTCAGTCCTAATAATTTAAGACGTGCAATAATTCCTAATTATCCAGGGAGAAGCTTCTCTGTTCCATGAGTAGCAAAAGCATTAGCTAAACAAATTAAGTCTATTGTTCCTTCACATTCAGGCATCAGTTCTTAAAGTCCCTAAAAACCTTGAGAGGAATTTGGAAGCAGCAGGTGGAGTGGGAAGGAAGGTCATGAAGGGTGAGGAAGTCCCATGTTCTCATGGGGCTCATTCCTCCCAACCAATGTCCAGGGTTAGCTCTGGACACTGTCAGGAGTTGGGCCCCATAGGGAGGATCTGGCTGTGAGTCCCCCCTGCAGGACAGGTGATTTCTGAGGGGCAGGCCAAGTGGCGGTCTCTCTGCAGGCTGGACCTGCTCTGCACAGCCCAGGGTTGGGGGTGTGGGTCTCTTTGGGGGCAAGCTTAGCCCATCTCTGTCTGACTCACCTAGGCTTCTGGCACTCAGATCTTTCTCTTTATCTGTTCGCTTGGCCCCAGAAAGAAAGGGGCCACCTTCCTTAAATAACTTCGTGGGGGGTGTGTGTGTGGGTGTGTGAGGGGGTCCCAACCCAGGAGTTTGATCCTCTGCAAGGGCCTCACCCAATCAGCTGCCCTGTGCCTCCAGCCCTTCCCCAGTTCCCTCCCTCATCCTTGCACCCAGACCTCCCACAGAGAACTCGGTTTTCCTGGCACAACAGGCCTTGGCCTAGAAAACTGGAGCTCAGATCCTCGGCATTCAAAAATCAGTCCCGTTTAAATTGAGCAAAGGGGTGCTGGGTCATTCCTTCCAGCTGCTAGAGTGGACTAAATCCTAAGGCATTCAGGAAAAGAAATGAAAAGAAGGCAGTTGATTTCCAAATTAAACCAGATTGAAACTCATATTAAGCTACACTATTAATCACAAAAAAGCTCTCATTTATTGTCTACTGTACACCAGGCACTGGAAAAAATAGTTTATTTATTTGAGAGAGAGCACAAGAGCGGGCAGGGGCGAAGGGAGAGGAAGAAGTGGGCTCCCTGATGAGGGAGCCGGACATGGGGCTCAATCCCAGGACCCTGAGATCAGGACCCGAGCTAAAGGTAGACACTTAGCCAACTGAGCCACCCAGGCACACCCTCACCGGGCACTTTAAATTCAGTATTTCTAATCCTTACAACAACCCAGCAGGTTAAGTCTATTTTCATGAGAAAACCGAGAATCAGAGAGGTTAAGTGACTTCCAAGAAGCCACACAGCTCTAGGAAGCAATTGAGATAAGCAGGTTATGTTGTGGTAATAAGCAACCCACATTCCAGAGGCATTTGTGAAGCTGGTAAATGTTTAATCCCTACAAACACGCCAAGTTCCTCAGTGTCCCTTATATTACCTTGAATCTGAGTCCTAGACAGATAGGCGGCCTGCCTCGCCTCAAGGCACTGCTGGGTGCTGGGACAGAGGTCCGAGAGCTCTACAGCTCTGGGTGGCGTAAGAGCAGCTCAGGGTTCCCTGCCCCAGGAAGCGAATCAGCCCTCCAACAGCAAGGGGCTGGCAGGGGCCCCTCTTCATCTGCTCAGGGGTCAGGGGCTGGAGATGTAGGGGATCCTCAGAACAGACAGGGATGTGACGTGTTGGTGCCGCGCACCCCCACCCCTAGTTTCTGGGTCTCATTCGCTTTCCCCTTTCTCTCCCCTCCTTCCTTCCTCAGTCTCTATGCTTCTGAGTCTTAAAACTGTTCACAGTATCCTCATGGATGAGCCAAGAAATAAGCACCTGTTCTCATGTATTCGATTCATTCTAAATATTACAAGTGAAACTGACCATGGTTGAAAGCACCCCCCTTCAGCCTTTGTCACTGACTGAAAGTTAACAGAAGAGTAAGTCTGCCTGACGAGTTTTCAAAATTTGATTACAAAAAAAAAAGGTGGCAAAAGAAAATTCACAGTTGCAGATGCTCTAATTGGAAGGATATATGCATCAGAAGCTGATGATGAATCAACCTTATGATGTAAAATTTAAGTGGAAAGGAATTGTTGCCAACAAAATTTCAGGAATATAAAAATGAAAAATGGGAAACGTTGGAAAACTGTCTTAACTGCGCAATAGGGAGCATGCATTAAGAAATTAAATTGGATCAAAGAGTTTGCTCTGAAAAATCCTTGCTCAGCAAGAATCCATCCAAGTTTCCATCTTCTGTGACCCCCACGTCCATGTCAATGACCCTTACTGGCTTACAGCCCCCAGTGGCTTCTGTGGAATGTTGCCGACCCACTTTGTGCCTTATTTACACATACGACAACTCTGGTTCCAAATATCGACCTGGGAACTCTGTACACCAGCTCTCTGTACACAACCTCTAAATTTTCCACTTGTTCCATTCTCTCCCACCTCCCTTTTGCAGATTGCTTTCTTTCCCTCCCTTCAGTGTTTGCGTGCCCGCGGCATCTGTCTCCCTCTTCCTTCTCTTTCCAGAAGCTTTCCCTGGGCCGCTTCCAACCATCTTGGGTATTTTGTGCTGATGGCTACAAAATTGATATCCTTAACTGTCACAGTCATGCTTCTTAGCATCAACTAATTATGACAAGAAGACTGATTACCTTAAGCAGGAAGAGGAATTTATTGGGAAGATACTACATTTCTCAAGAAGTGACCAGAAGGCTGAAGAGACTGGGTTTAGGGAGAGGGAGAGTAAGAGGGAGAGCAGAGAAGCCAGAACCCCTGCCAGGGTCACACCACAGAGCCTGAGCTGATCACACAGTGGGGGCCGCTGCCACTGCCCGCCCTGGACTTGGGCGACACCAAAGAGTTGCCTGAGGGAACCTAACTGCCCAGCTTGTTGGCGTCAACTTGCCCAAGACTTGGGCTCCCCTTAGGCCACCTGCACACACTCTGCCTCCCAGGGTGAGGGGAGAGGAGGTATCTGGTCTTGGTGCCGGGAGGGCCCCTCTCACCACAGTTCACCTGGTGGCAGATTCTGTAAACAGGAAGTGGGTTCAGGGCCATGTAATCCACAGAGTCTAAAATATTTACCAGATGGCCTTTTATGTAAAGGGAGGGCCAGCTCCTGTCTGAGAGGTCACAGACTTGGCGGTTGACTGGTCGTAAGATATTTCAGGCCAGCCTTGTGTTATCTTTGGTGTTCTATTTGCTTCTGGGGTTCCAGGTGCACACACCAAAGGCCAGCTATGTGGTCTAGATACAGATTTTAAACCTGAAGGCTCTGGCCATTTGCTTATTGACCTTTGTGCTGGATTCACCTTATTTAAGGGCAGTTATTTTGAGGCCATCGGAAACTACTGGCCTGTGGGGGAATCAAAGCCCTTAATCCATTCCTGGCCACTGGAGTGGTTCCCTTGTCTTGAAGAGAGATCTTAAAGCAAAATGCCTGAGAAAGATTAGGGCCGCACCCAGACTGACTTCCTGTGACAAGGCTGTCTCCTAATTTATGAATGCTTCAGTTCAGTGACCAGAATCAGTTAATTTAGCTTTTCTTGACCCACAAAAGCTCCACATTCTTGGGGCCTGGTGCAGCTTGGTTGGCATGCTGCAGCCAGGGAAAGCAGCGTTCTTCAGACAGAGAGTTCTCTCCCTTCTCCCCTCCATTGCAGACGGATGAGTTTCCCCTGAGGTTATTCTAAAAGGGGCCAAGAGGACCCCAAATAGGCCAGTATTCTGACTTTCTCCTTAATGACTTCCTCCAGAGCCGCCGGCTGGGTTCATACCTCCCAGCGTGTCGTGGGTGGTGAGGTAACCAAATGTTTCGGCACGGCAGAACACACAATGATTCAGATTCTGAGGGGTATAAGGGAGACCCCAAATAACAATGACTTTGATAAGTCATGGAAGCCCTGCTTTAAGAGGTTGTCCGGGGCCAGAACCTTTCTATCTGGTCACTCCCCCTGAAGGTGAATGTCCCCCTGCCCATATTTTGGGCAGTGAAATGGTGGTAGTAAACGTGACATTGCCCCTGCTCCCTTTAAAGGCATGCCCGGGAAATGGCCTACCTCCCTTCTTCCCATATCTCACTGGCCAAAAGTGAGTCCTATAACCACATATAGCTAAGAGAAGGCTGGAGATGCCATCTTTACTAGAGAGAACAAAGAAATCGCATATTGGTGGCCAACTCTTCGCTCTACCCCAGACTCCATAATGAATTAGTCCCCACCAAATCCGACCATTTTGATTGCGACTCTGACTCCATTTTGATTACCTTGCTTTTTGCAGTCAAATGCCTGAAATCACCTTCTTTCATTCTGACGTTTTGCCTTTTCCGTGAGAATCAAGGATCCCACTTCAGTTGCCTCCCATTGGATCACTGGTTTAGGGAAATCAGTCATGAAATTGCTGTTCGGAGATGCTGGTGCTCCCCTCACCAGAGCACTTCGGTCTTCTGGGCCCTCTTGAAGATAGAACTAGCAGATGTATGGGCAGGGCACCTATGATAAATCCCCTACAGCATTTTATGTCTCTACGTATTGGATTCTTTGCTCCGTGATTTCCTGGAATTTCATTTCACATGAGTCACTGTTGTGTCCCAGTTTCAAAGCAACAACTGACACGATAATGAGCACTTGGGATGGCTAGAACTAGCACACTGACTCCTGATTTCTGGGGAGAGTGCTCCTGATTAAATAGTGATGGAAAATTATGTAGTCTTGGCAAACACTATGATGCAAGCCGCACTTGCCTCCTCCGTCCCTGCCCCATGCCCCCAAAGAATGAAGGAATCATTTCCCCAGCTGCTGGGGATGTTGTTGACACTGGGACCTCAGGTGAAGAAAACTATATTGCCCAAGGCCATGCCCCTTTCCTGGAGCAGCCACATTCAGTGGCTGGTCACAGTTGGGTTATAAAGGTCTGGACCCTTGGCCCCTACTTGGGCAAGTCGCCGAAGCCTTGGCTGCTGGTGCACACAGCTTACTGTGCCTGATTTCCCTCTGCCCAATTTTGCTTCTGTCCCTTCTATTCCACAGGAGTGGTTGCAAGATTCAACATGCCCATCTCCATCTCTGAGTCTGCTTCTCTGAAATTCTTTTGATGAAGATTTAACTTTGTACATAATTATGCCCCCTGCTTCCAGGTTGAGCTGGGGTCTGACTCTATTATAGACTATGCACTTATCATCAATGAGCAGTGAAGTGGGGGAAGGAGGCATGAGTAGAACATTTTCTTCTGCAAGGAAATGAGTGAAGAGAGCTCCAGCATTTTCAGACTGGTCATCAGATAAGGGAGGGGTGAAAGACCTAGTGAGGGTTCAATGTTCAATGTTACTGTGAGTGCTTCAGATCTTCCCAAGGGTCTTTATTACAATTTGGGGGGGGGGGGCTCCAAGTCTTTCCTGAAAATGCCTTAACCTTCACATAATATACCCAGGAAGTTTGTCAATTTAATAGATGTTGAAATTTGGCAATGCAAATATGGGCTTGGTTTTCAGTTATTTTAGCCTGCAAATGATAAGAGATTGCCTTAACACATAATTAGAAAGTCTTTGGGTTGAAAGTTTAGAGATGTAGGCTTGTCATTTTCTTTTTAAAAAAGGTCCAGTGCTCTCAGGAAAAACCATACCTAACAATGGTCTTTATGACTCGTGCTTTTCATTTTGTTCTATGCAAGTAGCAATATGGTCTTCAAAGTTTTGCTTTAATGAGTTCGTTGTTCCAGGTGACTGTCGGTGATAACTTAATTTTAGCAGTTTCACACTGAGGGCCAGGGGCTGCCATCTTCCCTTCCTAAACATTAACTGGAGTTTATTGCTCTCTCCCCTGACAGGCCAGAGAAACAGCTCTCCCTCACACCCCTATCCTATTGATTTCTTTACTAGTTGGGTTTTTTTTTTAAGTTGGGGTTTTTGATGTAAACAATAAATGATGTAAACTGGTTGACTTAATCAGAAATAGAGTTAATTTAGGGAGGATATTGGGTATCTAATGGAGTCCGCAGAAGGGCTGGAAAACCAAGTTTAGAGAATAAGCAGGAGTCTGGGTAGGGGGGAGTAGAGAGTTCCATGGCCACCAAACAGGATGCTGCATGTTGCTACTGGAACCATCTGAATGAATTTCAACCATCTCCTGCTATTTGTTTCATTAATGAAACAGTGTTGAGTAAAAGTAGTTGATGGGTTGCACTTGGGTCATGTGTCCCATGACCCCAGTGTCATGGAGAGTAACTATCTGGCCCCTTGGGCTTTTGAAGGATCAATGGGGCATTACCTCCCACTAAACTCATGCAATGACAGATTCTATTCTCTAACATAGAAAGTGGGTTCTGATGTTGGACAGCAAAAATAAAACTAAACCCCAAAACCCAGTTCATCACATGAACCTTCCCTTGTCTCTGTTTGGACACCCTACAGGCTGCTCAGGGTCCCCATATCTAAATAAAAGTCACCATCCTCACAGCTACACACACTCCTGCTGTATCCCCCAGCTCAGCTGGTAACATTCTCTCTATCTGTTCAGTTGTCTAAGCTAGAAACCCATGAGGCTTCCTTGGTTCACTCTTATCCCCACATCCAATCAATTACCCTGACATTTAGGTCCTGCTTCCCAGGGAAATCATGAATTCATCTCTTCCTTGTCTTTATTGCCACTAGTCTATTTCAAGACTGAATTTTCTCCTCATTGAATTATTTCAGTAGATTATTTAAAAAAATAATTTTATTTATTTATTTGTCAGAGGGAGAGCATGAGAGAGTGAGCTAGCACAAGCAGGGGGAGAGGCAGGCAGAGAAAGAAGCAGGCTCCCTGCTGAGGAGGAAGATGACTCAGGACTCAATGTCAGGGCCCTGGGATCAAGACCTGAGTGGAAGGCAGACGATTAACTCACTTAGCCCCCCAGGTGTCCCTTTAATAGCTTCTTAACTGGTATATCAATTAGGGATTGAGGCAATAATTCTTGCAGCAAACTATCCAAAAACCCAGTGGCTTTCAACAATGAGCATTTGTTTCTCATTCATGTGCTTGTAAGTTGGCTGTGGTTCAGTGATCTTGAATGGGTTTGGCTGGACTTGCCTTAGCTGCAGGTTGGGTTTAGGTCTATTTCACTTGTCTGTCATCCTTCTGACAACTGTTGGCTACTAGAAGAATGCAGGGCCATGTTCTTCTCAATGCAGAAGGTGGGAGCACAAGTGTGGTAGTTCAATCACGCCAGCATATTTCAGATCTCTGCTCATGCCATGTCTACTAACATCCCATTGGCCAAATCAAGTCCAAGGTCAAAAAATGTATTGCACCCACTGTAAAGGGCATGGACGCATAATGCTATGCAAGTGGAATAAGAATTGGAATGAAAAATTCAATCTATTAAAAATGGATTCCCTGCCTCCAGTCTTGTCCCCCACAGATTTATCTATCATATTGCTTCCAGAGGAATATATCCAGAATGGCAATCGGATTTTGTAAGTTTCCTGTTTTAAATTCTGGTTTTTATAAGAAAAGTACAAGGATGTATTAATTGGTCCTTCATGATTTGGCCACTGGCTGCCTTATCAGTTTTACCTCTTGCCACATCACCATCCATTCCCTGACTCCATCTTTAAGATTTGGAAATACCAAGCCACCATGGTTTTACCTTCATGCCTTAGCTCATACCATTTACTGCCTCCCCGCCTCTTTTCAATGGGTTAATGGCCACGTGCCGTCAGCCCTTAGGGAAAGCATCATTTCCTCCAGGTTGTTCTCTCTCTGCAACTGGATTGCCCTCTCCCCCTTGCCTTTGCTTCTGAGCCCCTCTTGTGGACCGAATATTTATCTTACCCTAAGATCTTTGTGTTGAAATCTAACCCTCAATGTGGTGGTATTTGGAGGTGTGGCATTGGTAATCAGTAATTAGGTTATGATGGTGGAGTCCTCACAGAAGGAACTATTGCTCTCATACGGCAGCAAGAGGACCAGAGCTCTCTTTCTACCATGTGAAGACACAGCAAGAAGTTGGTAATCTATAGGTTGGAAGAGGGCCCTCACCAGGACCCAACCATGCTGGCACCCTGATCTCAGACTTCCAGGCTCCAGAACTGTGAGAAATAAATATTTATCATTAAGTCACCCAGCCAAGGGTAATTTGTTATAGCAGCCTGAGCTAAGACAGCCCCACAATGTCACCCCAGACATTTGTTGGTTTACTTGCCATTTTCTCCCATCATTCCATAAGCCCTTTGGTTTGGTCTTGTACTCAGGTTGGTGTCTGGCTCACAGAAGGTGTTCAGTAAATGTGGTTCTGAGCTGAACTGCCTCACATCTATTCACTTCTTATCCCCCAGACTGCCTGTGTTTTTATTATTATTTTCTTGAGGCCACTGAGACCTAGATAGGAGGGAATAAAGATTTGTGACTTCTTCAGTGAGGAAGGATGAGAGGAACCCTAGAATGGCTGGGGAATAGGTCATCGGATAAATTAGGGCTTGTTGAATGGAAGTCTGATAATGGATTTTGATTTAGCAAGGTGGGTTTCAGCTAGTCAGAGCCTAGTGGAAACGACCGTCTAGGAACCAGAGGTAGGAAATAGGTTGGGGCTGGAGATGTATATTTGGTATCATCTCTTTGGAAGAAGCCTCTAGGGTTACCTAGAGAGAGAACAAATCTCTGAAGAGAGGTCTTTGCAGACAAGAATTCTCTGCAGTGTGATGGGGGAAAGAAGTGAACCAACGATGGGTCAGATGAACAAATAGGTTCTGAAGCGTTAGTAAATCTTTTTTTTTTTTTAAAGATTTATTTATTTGGGGGGAGGGACAGAAGGAGAAGGAGAGAGAGAATCCTCTAGCAGACTCCCCATTAAGTGGGGACCCTGACCCAGAGCTCAATCTCAGAACCTTGAGATCATGACCTGAGCAGAAACCAAGAGCTTAACTGACTGAGTTACCCAGGATCCCCTCCATGTGCTAGCAAATTTTAATGTTACCTGTGCAGCGGTGGCATCTGAGCTGTAACAGAACCTTCTGAAGAGACTATCTCACTCAGAGGGGTATCTGATGGTGGACAATCTGTTCCTGTGATATGGTTTTTGCAGCCCTCTCAGATCCCATCACCTAGGTTGCTGCCAGCCATAAACATTCACGGAGGTTCCTACAAATAGTAGAATATGAAGTTTGAAGCCCATGGATGTGGAAATGAGCTAGCTTTGATTTATTTTCCATGAGCTTAGAGATCCAGTATGGGCATTAGAGGCTTCTTAGAAGACTGAAAACAATCTAAGACAAACAAGAGTTTCCTCCAGCAACTGGACCATAGCAATTTACTGAAAAAATAAAACCCTAAAACTTTTTATTAATATGAATGTTTAGGGGAAACCCTGTGAACTCTTGGTGCTAGAGTCTAAAGATATGTATTGCCAGCTATTTCCCATAACAAGACTAGAAGATGTTCCGAAAAGTTCAAATGAAGAAAAATCACAGTTAACCTTGCACTAGATTTCCTCAGAGTGCCAGGCAATTCTCCCCTGAATCTATCCTACACTGAAACGCTTGTTAAAGTTGCATCGATTGTGTTCAGAGTTAGATGCTCTAGTGAAAAAGTTTGTCTGCCAACCCTGCTTTATTAGCCATGAAATGATGTTCTTTTCATGCATTATTGAAAGCCCCAGGTTTAATAAAGTCAACGCATAAATTGTTAGAAATGGGTAGAGCTGCTTTTCATGATTCAGGGGGAACTTTCAGAGCCAAGTGCGAAGAGCAGGGAGAGGCTGCATTGCTGCACCAGGGATGAAGATGGGGGATGGGCTGGCCTTGGCTACCCCTCTCCTTTCTGCACTGGAGGAAATCATCTTTTTTGGTTCATGCCACTTTTCTAATTTGATTCAGTTCAGCACTGAGATTGGAGAATAAGCCAGAAGTAAAAATGTGAGGGAGAAATAAAAAAGAGATGGAATTTAAATGAGGCTATTTTACTTCAGTTCAGGAGAGAGGAACTTACCAGTTAAAACAGACTTCAAGACAAAAAGTATTACCGGAGATAAAGGAGGGACATTCCATAACGATAAGAAGATCAACTTGCCAGGAAAACATAACAAATGTTAAGTATTCATGCATCTAAATAACAGAGCTTCAAAATACCACTGGCAGAACCACTAGGCCAAAAAAAAAATTCAGTAAAGATATAAATGATACATTGAACAGCTATGTCAACCACCTTGGGCTGATTGATATTACAGGACACTACACCTCACAAGTCTGTTCAAATGTGCATTCTACATTCACCAAGATAGACTGTATGTGGGCCATAAAACAAGTCTCCATAAATGTCAAAGGAGTGATATAGTATGTTCTCTGACCACCATGTAATCAAATCATATTAGAAATCAATAACAATATGGTATTTAGGAAAACTCAAGATATTTGAAAATAAACCACACTTTTCTAAATAATCTATGGATCATGGAAGAAATCAAGAATGAAGTTAGAAAATATTTAAACTGGGGCGCCTGGGTGGCTCAGTGGGTTAGGCCGCTGCCTTCGGCTCAGGTCATGATCTCAGGTTCCTGGGATCAAGTCCCGCATCGGGCTCTCTGCTCAGCAGGGAGCCTGCTTCCCTCTCTCTCTCTCTCTGCCTGCCTCTCCGTCTACTTGTGATCTCTCTCTGTCAAATAAATAAATAAAATCTTTAAAAAAAAAAAAGAAAGAAAGAAAATATTTAAACTGAAATAATGAAAATGCCACATGTCCAGATTTGTGGGATCCAGCTAAAGCAGAGCTTAAAGGGCAATTTATAGCTTTTCATGATTACATTAAAAAAGAAAGGTCTAAAAAAGCAATAGGTATACTTCTGTCCTCATTAATTTATTTAATTAATTTATTTTGAGCACTTAATTGTTGCGTGAACAGTACCGAGCAAACCAGACATGTTTCCTGCTCTCCTGGTGGCCACAGTTTACCGAGAGAGAAGATGATAAATAAGCAAGCACAGATAAATATAAAATTAAAATTATGATGAATGCTATGAAGGGAAAAGAAAAGGGTACTATGGAGGGAGGTAATCTCTTTCAGATCGGAACATAAAGGAAAGCTTCTCTGAGAAAGCAACATTTGAGCTCAGTGGGACTTGAGTTAAAAGCAGTTCCAGTTTTGAACAAGAGGGAATGTTCCAGGTAGAAGGGGCTGGGTATGGAATAGGTGGCTGGATATATGGGTCAGAGGCTCAGAGGAGGGACCATAAACCATCAGAACAGTCAGGGCTCTGAACTGCAAGTGTGGCTAAGAATTACGTGAAATAATAATCGATGTTCTGTGCATTTCCCTATTCTTCTGCCTAGAACTCCTGGGCAGGGGGGTGGTTTCTCTTCTTCTAGCCCACTCCAAACACAAGCAAAGATTCAGAGATGCAGCAAGGCTAAGGGGCAGATGGAAATGTCTGATGAGTGCTTTCAGAGAGGAGTTTTTGGCCTCAGCGACCAGTTAGGACCTGGGCTGGAGGAGGGTGAACAGAGGTAAAAAGTCAGCTTGGATGGGAGAAGAGGGGGGTGGAGGAACAAATTCAGAGGAAGAAAGCTCTTGTATTACCTCACAAGGGCCAGGGAGTGAAACCACAAAGCCATCTAGATGGTGGGCCTTCCACTCGCCTGGGGACCACCCATGATCCCTCATAGTTGATGCTTGTTAACCCTGTGGACAGAAGGTGGGGAACTTGGACAGAATGTAAAGCAACCGCTTTCAAATGTTTTGGTCTTCAGACCCCTTTGCACCTTAAAAAAAATTATTGAGAATCCCTAAGAACTTTTGCTCACTTATGATATCTATAGTAGGGCTGCCAGACAAAATATAGAGTGCCTAGTTAAATTTGAATTTTGGATAAATAGTTTTAGGATCACTATATGTGTCCCATGCAATATTTGTATTTTTTAAAAAAGATTTTATTTATTTATTTGAGAGAACAGAGCAAGAGAGAGAGAGTGCAAGCAGGGGTGGGGGGTGAAGGGCAGAGGGAGAGGGAGAAGCAGACTCCCGGCTGAGCATGGAGCTCAATCCCAGGACCCTGAGATCATGACCTGAGTTGAAGGCAGATGCTTAACTGACTGAGCCACCCAGGTGCCCCTGCAGCATATGTATTTTTATTTGCTAAATCTGGCAACCCAGATCTATAACTACTTACTGAATTAGAAATGAAAACTGAGAAATTTATAAAAATATATATTTATTAATTAAAAGTAACAATAATAAATCCATTACAGATTAACATAAATAACATTTTTGTTAGAAAAACTTTTATTTTTTATAATCCTAGATGGATGGATATCCAGGATGGGTTTGTTAAGTGTCTGTCTTTGGCTCAGGTTGTGACCCCAGTGTCCTGGGATTGAGCCCCGCATAGGGCTCCCTGCTTAGCAGGAAGCCTGCTTCTCCCACTCCTATTCCCCCTGCTTGTATCCCCTCTCTCACTGTCTCTCTCTCTCTGTCAAATAAATAAAATCTTAACACCCCCCCCCACACACACACACAAAACTTATATCTCCTGGGGATGCCTGGGTGGCTCAGTCAGTTAAGCATCTTTCTTCAGATCAAGTCATGATCCCTGGGTCCTGGGATCAAACCCCAGACTGGGCACCCTGCTCAGCCGGGAGCATGCTTCTCCCTCTCCCTCTGCCGTTCCCCCTGCTTGTGCTCCCCTTGTCTCTGTCAAATAAATAAATAAAATCTTTAAAAAACAAAAACAAAACTAAACAACCTTATATTCCTGAACAAAAAGTTATTGAAAAGGGCAGCATTATTTTACATTTTTGCAAGTCTCTTTCATGTCTAGCTTGACAGAAGACTTGGATATTGGCATTTGCGTTCAATCTGTTGCGATATGTTGTTTTGGTTGAAGTAGGTGAAGAAAATCGCCTTTGCTCAGGAAAAAAGAGGTGACTGTGGATACTCTTCTTTGATACAATATTAGAATTTGTTAAGCAGTAGTTTGTTAATGTTTAGTTGCAATATGAAATCTGAATCTATATTAATGAAATTTTCATACCTCGTTACATTAAATCTATTGATCTAGCTCTTTGAATAGATCTTTTACTCATGTGTGATTTTATAACATCATGCATTGGTCATTTGGAAAATACTGGCTTACCGAGTTATGCAGATTTTCTAAGTGTTGGCACATTTCATTTTAACAATATCAAAAGATCATATTTGTTAATATTACCCCCAATTTCATTAGAAAAGTCTCAACTACTGGGAAGCTATCAAACTCAAGGGGGAGGAAAAAGTTTTCCAAAATTCTCATTTTTTTTTCTTAAAAGCTCAAAGTTTGCCCTTGACTACAGATATGGTCTCACCGAAAGGACAGTCTCACTTGTTCATTTTCAGAAGTTTGACTTTCAAATACCCAATTCTGAATAACTATTGCTTGCTAATCAATCTTTCTTTCAAGTAAAAATTGGTGTTCCACAAAAAAAGAGTGGCTAGTTCAGCTTGCAACTCAAATCATCACACACATGCTTTGCCTGCAGACATCCCTCATGCCCTGGGATGCAGAAGTGTTCTCTGGGTACTTCCCATCTTGACACACAGAATTTTCTAAAAATGTGTATTTAAGGGTCAACATTTTATGGAGCTTTGCAATGTTCGTGCTTACCAAGCTCTGTTAGGAATTGGATATTTCACAAAGATACAGAAAATAATAGTAGAATATATATAAAATATATATAAGAATAATAGGATAGAATGCAGACGAAAACTTAAAAGCACATACAAAGCAAAATAAAAAGAGGCACCAATTAGGATAGTCCCTCCTCCTCCCTACTCTGGCTTAGTTCTCTAGGATGTGGAGTCCCTTGGGCCTCTCTGCATGGAACGCTCCCTACAGCCCCACCCCCGCTCCGCTGCGGGGACTGCCTAGCACATGCTCACCAGGATTCAGCGGGCATACCAGGTTCTCTATGAAAACGCTCCTCCTCAAAGCTCTGCCTAGGAATCTTCCTATGTCCTCCTGTGACGTCTCGGCTTCTCCTGTCTTACTTCCGTGACTGTTGACTGATCTTCCTGACAGATGGAGTCTTCCTTACTCACGTAGGTCTTTCCCAAGGTTGCAATCCCCAGCACCCAGAATGTATGAGATGCTCTATAAATATTTATGGAGCGAAGAAGTGAATCGATGAGTGAGTGAATAAATCAGGATCATGTAGTTACTGACAAGCCACAGCCTCGAGGGATAACGTGGACTGTGTGGAGGGGTCGGAAAGGCCCATTGAAGGGTAACGTTCTGTGCAAGCCTATGAAGGTGGAAGGCCCCAGACGGGCAGGAGCCAAGGATGCCAGATTAGACGGCTGATACCTTCCAGCGGGACATGGAAGGATTCGCATTGCCGGAGGGAGGTATCTATTCTGGGTAGTAGCTGGTTTTATGAGTATCCCAGGTGCTGCTGGGCCAGCACCCTTCTTCCAAGCCTGGGCCAGGGTGTGCTATGAATGTCGGAGCAGAACCACAGCCCTGTGCAGCCGCGCTGGGGGTTGGAGTGGAGAGCAGGTGCCCTCCAGGCGGGCCTAGCTCCGAGAGCTGAAGCTGTGTGTGATGGGAGGGATGCGGCCAATCCTTGGCCACGTGACAGGAGCACCATCTGTACCCCGGGCGCTGGGATACTGTAGCTGCCACAGCCCACTCAGGCAGATCTGACACAGCTTAGCGCATCGCTTTTCCAGGAGGTTCATCAATTTCCAATCTGCTGTGCTATGTTTCCCCCTACAAATGCCACCAACAAATGTTAATTTGGATTTAGGACCTGAAGGGTAATCAGCAAACGTATGGACTCATCCCAGAATTGGAAAGGACACTGGGGCTCAAATGACCTCTGAGTGGACTATTCCTGGAAGAAACACACACACACACACACACACACACACACATATACATGTAATTGTCAAGTCTTTACTAGTGTGTCTGTCTTTATACATAGATGTATTCCCCAGACATGGCAAGTAAATTGAACTTTTGTATTTTTAATTTAATATTTAGTACAAAATTGATGCAATCTTTTATGTTACTTTAAGGAATTCTGCAATAACTATTTCTTTTGCCAAAGTAAAAATAAGACCCTCGATTTGTCTTTTATATAAATTGTATATAAAAGTGCATAAGCTTATATTTGTGTCTATGTATCTTCTCTTGAGGATCATATCTCTTTTTGAAAATGCAGAAAATGTTGGCTCCAAGTAGCTTTAAGGTTTCCATGCCTTATTGAAAAGACAGGGGTAAGGTTGAGTTCTACACACAAAGTAGCTGGCACTAAGATGTCATCTTTATTTTTATCCATATGACATTATGCACACAACAAAAGAGAGAAATGCAAAAGTATACAGCATTCAGGGATGAAGCTACATTTTAAATACAGCTTTTTGATATCTTCATACCCATGGAGCTTAAAAATGTTTAGTGGGTTGCCTGGCTTGCTCAGTCAGAAGAAGGCCTGATTCTTGATCTCAGGGTTCCCAGTGAGCCTCACACTGGAAGTAGAGATAACTTAAATAAAACCTAAAAAAATTTATTAATTGAAGAAATAGGGGACTTTGTTGCTCTTCTTGAACAAAGTGATGTTAGCAATGTTGCAGGATATGAGATAAATATTCAAAAATCAACTCTATTTCTATGAATAGCAATGAATAACTGAGAATTGGAATTTCAAAATACCACTTAACCATAGTTAACCACTCAACCATATCAAGAGTATAAGATACCAATGGATAAATTTAACAAAATTTGTGTAAGTCTTTTTTTTTAAAGATTTTATTTATTTATTTGAGAGAGAGAGAGTGAGAGAGAGCATGAGAGGGGAGAAGGTCAGAGGGAAAGCAGACTCCCTGTGGAGCTCGGAGCCTGATGCATGGCTTGATCCTGGGACTCTGGGATCAAGACCTGAGCTGAAGGCATTTGCTTAACCAACTGAGCCACTCAGGCACCCAATTTGTGTAAGTCTTGTACACTGAATACTATGAAACATTGCTGAAAGAAATGAAAGATCCAAATAAATCCATGTTCATGGATCAAAAGACTCAACATTATTAAGATGTTATGTATTCCCAAGTTGATCCTAGATTCAATGCAATCTGAATTTTTTTTTTAAGATTTTATTTATTTATTTGACAGAGAAAGATACAGCGAGAGGGAACACAACCAGAGGGAGTGGGAGAGGGAGAAACAGGCTTCCCGCTGAGCAGGAAGCCCGATGTGGGGCTCAGTGTCAGGACCCTGGTGTCATGACCTGGGCCGAAGGCAGATGCTTAAGCCACCCAGGTGACCTGCAATCTGAATTCTTGAAAAAGCAAACTTTTTTGGTAAAAATCAACATGTTGATTCTAAAGTTTATATAGAAATGCAAAAGACCTATCATAAGAGCCAAAGACATTTTGAAGAAGAGGAACAAAGTTTTAAAACTTCTATTCCTCAAAAGTCAAGAGCACCCTAAGAGCTATGATCCTGCTGCTGGATTCTACGTGCTAAAATGAGAGGATTATAGGGCAACACGGATGTGTCTTCAAAACACAGGGCTGAATGAAAAAAGAAAGAGGATGAGCTTCTAGCACAATACCATCTATCCAACCTAAAATCATATACATGAAACTTACTTCATATTTTACAAGCCTATTTATATTTCCAAGGACATATAGCAAATACTGTAGAATGGGGTTGTTTTAGGGAGGAGGGAGTGAGAGTAGAAGTCAGAGATTGCAGTACACATGTCTTTTTATTCTGATGTTTTGACATGGGGCTGTTGCTGACCCCAGGACTAATTAATTGCTAGAGAGAGAGCAAACAACTCACCAGGGAGTGTACCTTTCACAGACAAATCAAACAATCCAGAGCCCACACTCTGGGTCATCTCCTGACTTCCAGAGCATTCTGACACTCAGGGCCATCCACCTGTGCTAATCACACAGGGACTAGCTCCCAGACAACTAGGGACTTTCCCTACTCCCCAGAGCCTGCTGCCTTCAAACTAGTCAGTCCTATGCCTGCTGACCAAGCTTGCCTTGTTTTCCCATGAAAACCACCATGAAGGTTCTTGCCCACATTGTCCCCCTGTTCCGTTGGCCTCCTGACCAGCTCTGGTGCCTTCCTGCGTGGCCCTGTGTGGCGTGGCGTGCCTCCTGTTTTTAAGGATCTGTGTGTACAAAACTTCTTCCTTCATGATGTCATTTCTACGTCTGTGTATCTTACCACATCTGATTAAAATAAACCTCAGGTAAATTTTAAAACAGGGATGAATAACACAAAGAGCAGAGGGGGGTCTTGCTTGGACCATTGTGAAAATGGGTCACGTAAAGGAAAACTTCTTGTGTCTCCCGTACCATCACGTTATGTCTAGACTGCACTCTAAATTTGTATTTTACCCACATCGAGCGGTTCTCAGGCTCTCCAGACACCAGATGGGTGTCCTGTAACTTAGTTCAGTTCCGAAACTGTTGACCTGGAAATAGTGTCGGATCCCACAGGTTATGGCTCGGTCCCACAAGATGTCCCCTGCCCCCTCCCTCACTTTGAACATCAATTGTAAGCCTAGGTTGTAGCTTATGCTTCTGACTATTTGCTGTGATTGGGAAGTTCCCACAGTCCCCCTCCTCGGTTTCCATTAATTGGCTAGAACTCAGGAAAACACGTCACTTACTAGATACCAGTTCATTATAAATGGATATAAGTCAGGAACATCCAGATAGAAAAGATGCCTACGGCAAGATATGAGGGAAGGGGGTGCAGGCTTCCAGGCCCTCCTTGGGCCCCACTCTCCCAACACCTGCACGTGGTCACCAACTGGGAAGCTCTCTGAGCTCTGTCCTTTTGGGTTTTTAGGGACACTACATTACTGAGGCATGATTGGTCAAAGCATTGACATTAAGGGTTAACTCAACCTCCAATCTCTGTATCTTGCCTGGAGGTTGGGGTTGGAGGTGAAAGTACCAAATCCCTAATCACGTGGTTGGTCTCCCTGGCAATCAGCCCCCTTCCTTATGGACTTTCTGAAAGTCACCCTATTAACATAAACTCTGCTGTGGTTGGAAGGGGTTTATTATGAACAAAAAAGACCCCTTATCACTTGGGAAATTCCAGGGCTTTGAGGAGCTCTTGGGCCAGGGAAGGGGGACAAAGACCAAATAAATATTTCTTCTCATAAACCACAGTATCACAGGTCATGAACTGAGAGTATCATTAATTCAAACTTCTGCACCTAAGAAACAAAAAAGAACACCACTGCCAGAGAAAACAAACCCCCACACGCAGGCCCTAACTCCATTCTCTGCAATGTGCTTATCCCCATGCATTGACGCTGATTGTCCAGAGCTCACCAGGTAAACCAGTGGTTCTAGCGATGTTCCTAGAACACCAAGACTGGGTGAAATGCCTTTCCTGGGGGGTTCCTCAGAGTCTTCGGTATAGTGGGTATCTTCAGGAGGGCCGCATAAGATGAAGCATTTCTGAAACATAATTTTTTGGAAGGCTTTATTTTTTTGTCAGTCTAGTGTTCTGTGAATCCCACTTTGAAGACCAGTGGGCTGGAGGAGGATACATTGATGCACGCAAAGAACTCAAACTGTGGGGGTTTCAGGAAGTCATCTGGCCAATCCGCAACTCTCAATAAGGGAGGTGCCATAAGACACACATTGAGGCAACTCAAGATACGTACAAGACTGCAAAGACCAAACTAGGACCTTGGTCTTCCATCACGAGGGAAGGATAGCATTTGATTACATGATAGCATTCTGTCCTATTTTCTCTAAGTGCATTTTATGGTATCTTTGTGAAAAAATTTCTGATTTTTTGATACAATAAATACAGACGTGTTAGCTTATATGGTCAGAAGTTAACCTGCCCTTACACAAATGTCCTAAACTATAAGCTCCATGAGAGTTAAATATTTACCTTTTTTTTTTTTTAGATTTTATTTATTTATTTGACAGACAGAGATCACAAGTAGGCAGAGAGGCAGGCAGAGAGAGAGAGGAGGAAACAGTCTCCCTGCTGAGCAGAGAGCCCGATGCGGGGCTCGATCCCAGGACCCTGGGATCATGACCTGAGCAGAAGGCAGAAGCTTAACACACTGAGCCACCCAGGCATCCAAATATTTACCTTTATAGATGCTCTTCTGTTTGTCATTTCTCTACTGATAATGACCCCCAAGTCATATTTTGGAAGTTAAAGATTTTATTTATTTATTTGTCAGAGAGAGAGAGCACAAGCAGGGGGAGCGTCAGGCAGAGGGAGAAGCAGGCTTCCTGCCAAACAAGGAGCCGGATGCAGGACTTGATCCCAGGATCCTGGGATCATGAACGAAGCTGAAGGCAGACGCTTAACCGACTGAGTCACCCAAGCATCCCCATATTTTGGAAGTTAACTTTCTATTTTTCATTTCTATCTGCTTGAGATAATCCTAAAAGGCAAGAAGACTTACATTGCAATATTAGTCCTATCCACAGCAGTAACTCACTGTTTCCTTAAGTTTGGGGGAAAGAGGAAAATATCAGGGAAATCCTATATGAGTGTCAGAATTATCGCATTAACACATGTGAAGTGCTTGGAACGGTACTTAGAACAAAGTGAATGCTATATAAAAATGTTTGTTTCATGGATGAAATAAATCAAGTTACCTAGTCTCCAGTGAATAGAAATTCCACAGACGATGCTGAGAGGATAGGCAGGTTTCTCCTTCTTAAAGAAAGAGTAAGAAGAATCATTTGATGCTGAATTTATTTTTTTTTTTTTGACCAAGGAAAAAACTCCCAACAATCCCAAAGCTTTAAATAAAATGAGTTTCTTTGAACAAGACTGGTTATTACTTGGAGTGAAAAATCAAATGGTTTTCGTTACTCACCACCAGAGAAACCACATGATTCAAGGCTATAAATATTGCCTATTAATAGTAAGTTGCTGGCCACTCTATTATTTTGAAGACGTTTGTTCAACCAGCTTTACAAACCACATCTTCCAAAGAAGTTACTTTCTTTTTTTTTCTGTTTGTCCGAATTGACATTGGGTGGGGAGCTTCTGGAATTTACCTTATAAAATCTTATAAGATGTGTCCTACGTATCTTCCTCAGTGAATTCCAGCCCAAGACTCCTCAGTTCTTGACTGTTGTATATTTACGGCGTAACTAGAGATTGAGAGGGAAGAAAACTCCAGGGGTCATGTTTTGTACAAACATAAAGATTTGTGGAATGTTGAAAAACTGGACTGGGAATAGAAAAATCATCATGTAAATCAGTTATTTCCGTTATTTTCACTTTCACCTGAAAACTTTGTCACCATAGGACTTCTGATGACAAGTTTTAATAAACAGATGTTGGGAGATGGGGAGGCAAGGTTTGATGAATATTTTATTCTGTACCCAAAAAAGGCATTTTTGAACCACCAATTCTTTCTGTGAGAAAGAAATTCTGCTTTACCAAAGGAAACATATTTCAGAGAGAAAAATTTAGGGATTCCAGGGACCTCAGAAACCATCAAAAGAGGCAAAACAGGGTTGTATAGTGACCGCAAAGCCTCTCATTGCCTTGGAGAGAAAATAGCAAATGTATTTGATAATGAAAATTAATTTTAATATGTCAAGTTTTACCCCATGCATCTTGCTTATTTTTTTTCATATTTAATGTTTTATGGAGTGAGTCCTGCAAAAAAAAAAAAAAAAAGAAAGAAAGAAAGCCTTTCTTATGCACAGATTTCAAAAGCCTTTAGGGAGAGAGAATTCTTCTGACCCACAAATCTAGGTCCAACATTCCATTTCCCATACGATTCATACAAATTCATACAAATGTGCTTTGTAATTTTAAAAAGTTTAGAATTTGGTTGCTCTTCTTAAACATAAATGAAATATAGTCTTAAAATTAGAGATTCTCAGTCTTTTTGGAGATGGTACACCCAACTGGTTGATTTGGTATCTCTGCCTCATGTCATGCCACTTAAATCCTTCATTGAGGGGCTCCTGGGTGGCTCAGTCGTTAAGCGTCTGCCTTTGGCTGGGATCATGATCCCAGAGTTCTGGGATCGAGTCCGGCATCGGGCTCCCTGCTCGCAGGAAGCCTGCTTCTCCTTCTCCCACTACCCTGCTTGTGTTCCCTCTCTCTCTGTCTCTCAAATAAATAAATAAATAATATCTTTTTAAAAATCCTTCATTGAAAGGCTCTCTGATATTTTTCAAGTTTTGTTGGTTTGGGTAGTCCCCCTTGGTGGTCCATTAAAAAACTTCATTGCAGTTATTGGTTATAATCTAAGTAGATGCAAGATTAAACCTGAATAGGGCTGAACTACTTAAAATCAAGACTTTTTGTTTTCCATTTAAAAAGCTAGATTTTTAACATGTAATGTGTTATTTGTTTCAGGCATACAGGTCTGTGACTCGTCTGTCTTACACAATTCACAGCACTCCGCATAGCACATATCCTCCCCAGTGTCCATCACCCAGCCACCTTATCTGCCCCCCCTCCTCCTGCCGAACAGTAACCCTCAGTTTATTTCCTGGGATCAAGAGTCTCTTAAGGTTTGTCTCCCTCTCTGGTTTCATCTTGTTTCAAAATAAGGACTTTCCCTACTTATTCGCATTGGGGATCTGACTGGGGTACTCTGCCTCTTCATTAACAAAACTATTTCTTTTTTTTTTTTAAGATTTTATTTATTTATTTGACAGAGAGAGACACAGTGAGAGAGGGAATACAAGCAGGGGGAGTGGGAGAGGGAGAAGCAGGCTTCCTGCTGAGCAGGGAGCCCGATCAGGGCTGGATCCCAGGACCCTGGGATCATGACCTGAGCTGAAGGCAGACGCTTAATGACTGAGCCACCCAGGAGCCCCAGCAAAACTATTTCAACGGAACTTCAAGTGAAGAGCTTTTCTGTCTGGACATTTCTGCTACCCTGGAGACCTTTCCTTTCCTTTAAAATCTTGTGGTATATTTTTATTTTAGTGGCAACAAGACATTTGTAACATTTTTTAAAGCCCTAAAAAGTAGGACTTTTTTCCTTGATTCTAAGATGCCCTTAATCATTTAATGGAAACTTATTTGGAGAACTGTACTTCTCAAATACGAGATAATCTCCCAATTTCAGAAAAGTTAAATCACGGGGAATAAAGTATGCCTTATAAAAAATACGGTATATGTACCGACATGGAGATGTGTTCGAGATATATATATATATATTTTAGATTTTATTTATTGATTTGACAGAGATCACAAGTAGACAGAGAGGCAGGCAGAGAGAGAGAGAGAGAGGGAAGCAGGCTCCCTGCTGAGCAGAGAGCCCGATGCGGGACTCGATCCCAGGACCCTGAGATCATGACCTGAGCTGAAGGCAGCGGCTTAACCCACTGAGCCACCCAGGCGCCCCTCGAGATATATTTTTAAGTGAAAGAAGCAAGTTGCAGGGCAGTATGTTAGCCAGTATAACAAACAGGCCCCAAATGTACACAGAGGAAGTATAGTTCTTGTGCACACAGCGAACCTGAGCAGGTGAACAGGTTCTTGGGGTGACTCCCCTCCAAACGGTCATGCAGTATTCAGAGTGAAAAAATCTCCATCATTTTCAACGTGGTTGCCTCCATGCCAACCAGCTAGAAGGAGAAAAGAACATGGAGCAGCAGGTATGGGAGGTCCTCCCACCCAGGCCTCAGATAAGAGCACATCCTTTCTGTTCATGTTGCAATGGCTAGCCTTAGTCAGATGACCACATCCACCCATAATGCATGCTGGGAAATATATTCTCCATGTGCTCTCAGGAGGAAGAGGAGAACACGAGTTTGTTCTAGCAGTCTCTAATATGTGTGTGTATGCATGGATGTGTGTATGTGTGCTTATGTCTCATCTTCCTTAAATATATAGAAATGTTGGCTGTGTTAGTCAAGGTTCTCCAAGAAACGTGACATATAGGGGATTGTGCTCCCTTCGGCAGTGCTAAAATTGGCACAATACAGAGAAGATTAGCATGGCCTCTGTGTAAGGATGACTCATGAAACATTCCATTAGGAAAAAAAAAGAACAAATAGGATATATATATACACACACACATATATATATGATAATTTCTTATAAGGAACTGGCTCACGCAGTTAGGAAGGGTAGGAAGTCCCACGATCTGCCGTCTGTAAGCTGGAGACCTGTGATATAATTCTGTCTGAGGCTGAAGGCCAGAGAATCAAGGGAGATCGAGATGGTGTAAAAGCTAGTCTGGGGGCAGGAGAAGATGCCATGAGACATCCCAGCTCAACAGTGGGGCAGAGAGAGAAAAGGAGACAAATTCCTGCTTCCTCTACCTTTTCTTCTATTCAGGCCCTCCGTGGATTGGATGGTGCCCACCCTACTAGAAGGACAATTTACTAAGTCCGTGGGTTCAAACGCTAATCTCATCTGGAAGTATCCTCACATAGAAACATGGAAAAGAAATGAATGGAAGTACCTATCTTGACTTCCTCAAGCTGATGGAATATAGGAAACTTCTTATTGTTTAGTGATGTCTTCAAAAATATATATTGCTTCTGGAAGCAGAAAAAAATTGGTTGTTTGTTGGGTAATGTAGAAAGTTGTAAGGACCCAGCAGTGAAATGGAAAGACCTTTGATCTGTGGTTCCTGAGGCTTGGCATGTGGTTATGACCGCAAACATGTTCATTTATTTTCAAGCCCTTGTTTTCTGGTCACTGTTGATTAGGAAGGAAACACCAGTGTTAGTCTTCCTTAAAACCCATTAAGATATTGGGGCTGGAGGGTTCAGTGGATTGAGCATCTGTCTGAGGCTCAGGTCATGATCTCAGATCCTGGGGTCGAGTCCCACATCCAGCTCCCTGCTCAGTGGGAAGTCTGCTTCTCCCTTTGCTGCTTCCCTGCTTGCGTGCTCTCTTTCAAATAAATAAATAAAATCTTAAAAAAGAAAAAAACAACCTAAACTTGGGGCACCTGGGTGGCTCAGTTGGTTAAAGCCTCTGCCTTTGGCTCAGGTCATGGTCTCAGGGTCCTGGGATGGAGCCCCAAGTCGGGCTCTCTGCTAGGCAGGGAGCCTGCTTCCCCCAACCCCCTCTGTCTGCCTCTCTGCCTACTTGTGATCTCTCTGTCAAATAAATAAATAAAATCTTTAAAAAAAACCCCTAAACTTATTAAGATATGTATATTTATGTATGTGTATTTATTATTTCTCAACTTGATTCTTTTTGGCCCCAGAAGAGAAAGTCCCTGTCAGATGTGTATGAAGAACTGATATGGGGACACCAGAGGCTAGAACATGGTAGCTTATCCCTGAGTTTCTAGGTAAAGGGACAACCTGATGTTGAGAAAGAACTGGGGTTAGGAGCCACCTACTCCTAGTTCAGTGATCTTGGACAAGTTGGTTATCCTCGGATTTTTAAACCTCAGCACAATCAACATTTTGGGTCAGATAATTTTTTGTTGTGAATCCACCAAGGGCTCTGCCTTCTCAGCCTGGGTGCCAGGAGCACACACGACTCCCTCCCCCAGTTGTGAGGGTCAAGATGTATTTAGGCATTGCTACCTGTCCCCTGGGGGTCAAAATCACTGCTGGTTGAGAACCACTGACTTAACTCCTGGGAATTGCACTTTCCTCCTCACAGCTGGGGCTAATAATACTTTTATGGTATAATAGGTAAGGTGAGCAACGCCGGCTTTTACAATAATCAATCCCCACATCTCCGTGGCTTAGCACAGTAGAAGTTTATTTTTTTGCCTGTGTTCCACCACTGTGAGTATTTGTGGCCAGGTGTCTTTCTCTGCGGAAAAACTCAGGGGTTGGGCTCCTTCCATCCTGTGAGCCACACTGTGTGCCCTCCTCTATCTAGGTTCTTGGAGTCCTCTCCAATTCAGCTAAGAGATGGGAAAAGAAACATGTCACAATAGGTGGGAGATTATTATGGGCTGGGCCTGGAAGCAGCCATATTTTTCCTGCTTACATTCCATTTGCCAGGGTGTAGTCCCTTGGAGACACCTGACTGCAGGGGAGTCTGGGACATGGAGTCCAGCTGTGTTCCCAGGAGCCAGCGAGCTCCTCATACAGGTTTGGGCATTTATGTACTGATTGTGGAGTGTGTGTATCTGAACATCCGAGGTTTCACTTGGTAGATGGAACAAAAGAGGTGACATTGGCATCGACATCGGAACTTGTCTAGAAGAAGGAAGGATTTCCACCCACCAGACGTTCAGTGTGCCCAGGGTTTCTGTGAGTCTCCAGGGATAACTCATATGTCCTCAGGAAGAGTCTCCTCAAGTTCTTTTGCTTGATCTTCTCATGGAAGCCCCAGATACGCGAGCCTTCAGGGGAGGCTACCAGTCTCTATGGTTGCTGGTGGCCCTCGAGAGACCGAGTCTTCTGTTGTCGTGACAGAAATTGTCACCATTCTGTTCTTGCAGCTTCACAGAGCCTGCCAGACCCCACTGCCATGTTGTGGTGGAAACAGGGGCCGTAACCCCCTTGGCCCTCCTTGGTGGAGCTTGCATGCCTCCGCCTCGGCTGTGCCCAGAATTTTGCCAGAACTTTCATGAAAGCTGCTCCTCTGGCTTCCTGTCCTAACTTCTCTCTCCACAGGAGATCCAGTCGAGTCTGTTAGCCAACACGGGTAGGCAGGAGCCAGCCCATGTGAGGACATCGTGGCAGGGATGGAAGCTACCCTTTCCCTTCCGTTGCTCTGCCCCTCTGTGACAACTACAAGCACTCCTCGCCCCCAAATGCCTCCCACCACCAGCCTGGGCGAAGAGACCCCACGGGGGGCCTAGCCCACCAGCTCTGTGACAGCAACCTGGATTGGCTCAGCCAGGACTCCTACGTATATATACATATTAGATTTATGTCTGGATTAGATGTAGCAGCATTCTTGCTGAGATTTCCAGAGCACACTCCAAAAGGATGGGGGAAAAAAAGCATCTCAGTGAGGTGCAAGACATCACAGGGTAAGGAGGCAATGTCAATTGTGTCTGCCCAGTGACACAGTCTTATGGTGATTTGGTTCATGGGAACTTTAAAGGCTCTCTGGGCGTAATGATACTTTGGTTACAGCATCTTAGGCACCTGTGATAAATCAGATACTCCCCGATTCACACTAATTGAAGATGCAGCTTTCTCAAATAAATCATGTCCGCGGTGGCTCTCAGGGAAATGAGAACCACCAGTCTGCTCACTCACCCACCCTCCGGCCCAGCATGGGTGCTATGCCCAGTCACCTAATTAGGTTAACGAGTAATTTTAATGAACTTGGCTTCGACTCCCTGGGATAAATATGATCGTATTTGAGCTTTACAAAACTTGACTAGAAAATCTGGGGTTTGGTTTTGTAGGATTCATATATTTTAGTGGACTGTAAATTTTGTCATTGGTAGGAAAGGGTAAGTGCAATCGGCTACTCTTGTTTTGACCCAGGTTTCTGTTTTGTTTTGTTTGATCCCAGGAGTTGGCTCTCTCTGCATTTTATTTATTTTTTTAAAGATTTTATTTATGTATTTGTTTGAGAGAGAGAGTGGGGGGAGGAGCAGAGGGAAAGGGACAAGCAGACTCCCCACTGAGTGCAGAGCCAGAGGCAGAGCTTGGCTCCAACCCATGACCCTGAGATCATGACCCTGAAGTCATGACCTGAGCTGAGATCCAGTCTGCCGCTTACCTGACTGAGGCGCTGGGGTGCCCTTGTCCCTGCATTTTAATTGTGTTGGCTACTTCCCAGACCACTATGATAACGGATGGGATAACATTTCAGAGTATTTCTGTGGCTGAAAACATATTGTTTCCTGATGTCTAAAGAGTAGGAGTGGTTTCTTTTTTCTTTTAATAGGGCAAAGAGTTGAACAGGAGTGTGTGTTTGAGTGAGTGAGTGTGTGCGTGTCTGTGTGTGCACCAGCGTGTCTGAAAGTGAGTGTGAACATGTATGTGTCTGTGTGTGAGAGCTTGTATGTGTGTGTACATGTGGATGTGACCGTGTGTTGATGTGTTGATGTGTAAACGTGTGTGTGTGATTGCATGTTTGACTGAGGGACAGAAAGAGAGAAGGTGCCTGGAGAACCTGAAAAACCAGAGAGCTGATTGGACGCAACTACCTCCTTCAGCATCTGCGTTCCTTCTAGAATCACCCCAGTCAAGTCTTTTCCTTATCTTTCACATGCCTTTGACTCAATCTCCTCATTTTCAAGGCCCGAGAATGGAATGTGCTCCGTCCAGGAGGGCTCTGAGCCATGTGTGACTCTCAAGGCTCTTTAAGAGGCAGGAAACTGGGGGCTGGTTCTTTGCCCATGGATTAATCTGGATTCACATCAGTCCTTACATTCACTCCTACATCCCTCGTCCCTAGAACAAACAGCAGATCTGGCTTTCACTACCTCTGTATCTGGCCAGTCCTGACACAGAAAATTTGGCAGAAAAGAAGGAAGTGGAAAAGAGACTAACATCTCCTGAGTCCTTGTTATTGGACAGGCATGTTAGCCACTTTGTAGGGACAGAAGTAGAGAATGAATGAGTTCAGTGCCCTGCTCTAAGTCACATAGCCAGGAACAACAGGGCGGGGCTTTTCCGCTAACCTTTCCACTAACCACAATGCCTTGCAAAAGCTTGTGGGAGACTCAGGCGCTTTTTATTTTGATTGTACCCCCAGATGTTGGCCAACACTTTGGTTAGACCAAATGTAGCTCAAATGGTCATAAAGATCTTGCCAAAGAAAGAAGAGAGAAAAAAAAGATTAAATGTAAAAACCAGTGGAAACTGTAGTAACAAAAAAAGTTCACGGACACCGCCTGAACAATGATAGGGTTACAGATTTATGCCACAAACTCCCAAATTAGATAGTCAAAGAAGGAAATGGAAGATTCTGGTGCAGCTCAGTGAGGTTCTGTCCCAATCAACCGGAATTGTCACTGGGGAAAGAGTAGGAGTCAAAACAACTCTGAAAGTTGTCTAATCGGCCCTCAGTCTAGACAGATGTGGTCTGAGGGAGTGAAGAGGAGAAGCAGGGAAGCATCCAGAAAGAGTGGGTAAAGGACAGTCCCCAGCCTAAGGGAACAAAGAAGAGAGGAGATGGAATAATCACAACCACATCAGACTAGTCATCCCCACAACAGACAGGAACGAGCTTTCTTGAAGACACAAAAGAAAAGAAAGAAGACAAGATGCTGGGGCTAGGGTGGGATTCAGGAAGCCAGGTAGAAGAGCAAAGGGACATTAGAGGCAAAATTTCCTCTCCTAGTGTTGACAAGGCTGACCTCACGGATACCTTCCCTTTTTTTCACCTGGCTTCTCACTTGGTGGGATGGCAAGAGTTATTGGGAAGACAGGTGACTGAAGTGGGGAATGAACAATTTGGGGCTGACATTGAAGCATAGCCTAGGACTCCCCATCACAGGGGAGAGGATATGCCCATTGGCTGGAGTACAGCCATGGAACAGATTTTTAACATTTTTTTTTTAAAGAGTTAAGAGTCCTGACTCTTTAAGAGCATAAAGAAAAGTTTTCTCTAAAGGCCAAGTTTCATGTATCACAGACTTAATTGTGCCATATTCAAGTGCCATCTGTTCTATATAGTGTACTTAATATTTTCCTTAAATCACTTTTTTAACCCAAGAAATTTACTTTAAAAGGAAACTTCATATCACCACAGTAGGTGGAAACCCAATATAGCTCTTCAGAAATAGAATAAAATAGATATAATGAAAGTACATTAATATGACTAAATTCTAGTTCTATATTGTCGCTTGTTAAAGGTCCTAAAACTTGACCTCACTGTTAAAAAGGAAGGTTACATACATTTGGAAAGATGGTGAAGATACACTAATGCCAAACTAAGTTTTTAAAAAGATTTATATTTTTTTATTTTTATTTTTATTTTTTAAAGATTTTATTTATTTATTTGAGAGAGAGACAGTGAGAGAGAGCATGAGTGAGGAGAAGGGCAGAGAGAGAAGCAGACTCCCCGTGGAGCTGGGAGCCCGATGCGGGACTCGATCCTGGGACTCCGGGATCATGACCTGGGCCGAAGGCAGTTGTCCAACCAACTGAGCCACCCAGGCGTCCCAAAAGATTTATATTTTTTTAAAAGATTTATTTATTTATTTGAGAGAGAGAGAGAGAGTTTGATCATGGGGAGGGGCATAGGGAGGGGGAAAGAATCTCAAGCAGATTCCTTGCTGAGTGCAAAGCCCAATATGGGGCTTAATCCTACGACCCTGAGATCATGACTTGAGCTGAAATCAAGAGTCCGATGCTTAACTAACTGAGCCACCAAGGTGCCCCTATGATTTTTACTTTTAAATAATCTCTACACCTAACATAGGGCTTAAACTTATAACCCCCGAGATCAAGAGTCATATACTCTACTAACCCAGCCAGCAAGGCACCACCCAAGACTCTTTGATTTAAACAGAACTGAAGGAAAGTGAAAAGAAATTAACTTTCCCGTCGTACAATTCAACATTATTTCATTCTAACTCTATGACTAATTGGGAACAGTTGGCAGAAAGGAAAGCCTTTAGATAATAATAAATACAAAGCAAAAGGACAGGGAGAGCAGAACAATTAGGGAAATGGTATTTGATAGTGTCCATGAACTTTTTTTTGGAGGTAGGTACTCGAGGTTAAAATCCAGCAACCAAGTGATTGAACCAAATAATAGAAATTAGGAATTGAGCGGATGTGATGAAAAATCACATAGTAAACATTTTATCATTTAAATATAGAACCAAGACTAACTAACCTTGGATTTTTCTTTTAATAGCTAGAGTCAATTGAGACTTTCTAACATGAAATACATAACTAAGAAACTCCAACTCTTAAACTTTGCATCTTTTTCTTGACTGCAGAGGGATTTTGTTTCAGCTATTTAGTATTGTATCACAAGTTATCTCAAAACGTAGTGGCTTGAAACAACAGTAATCATGTATTGATCACAATTTGGCAATTTGAGCAGAACTCAGAGTGGGAGCAGTTAATCTCTCCCACGCCTGGTGGTGCCTGGGGCTGGAGGAGTCCCTTCTAAGATGGCTCACTCACAGGGCTGGCGAAAGTTCACTCTCTCTGTTGGCTGGGATCTCAGTTGTGGCTGTCGGCCAGGAGCCTCAGTTTCCCTTCTTGTTGGCCTTTCTGTGGAGCTGCTTGGGCTTCCTTAGAGCATGATGTCTAGATCCCAAGAGGGAGGGAGTAGAAACTGTTACTTCTCTTAAAGGTGAGGCTTAGAATTGAAACAGCATCCCTTCCATGGTATTCTATTGGTCAAAGCAGTTACAGACCCAACTCAAATCCAAAGCCATGGAGAAAGAGAATTCACCTCTCAGTGGGAGGAGTGACAAGAATGTTGTGACCATTTGTCACTACGTATTTTTACTGATAGAGCATTTTCGATTTCACTTCAATTTCCTTTTTATGTTAAATTACAAAATAATGTTAAATTTGGTGATTTTACCAACAGGAACATAGAAGCTGTAATCTCATTTTTTTTTAAAGATTTTATTTATTTATTTGACAGACAGAGATCACAAGTAGGCAAAGAGGCAGGCAGAGAGAGAGAGGAGGAAGCAGGCTCCCTGCTGAGCAGAGAGCCCGATGCAGGGCTCGATCCCAGGACCCTGAGACCATGACCTGAGCCGAAGGCAGAGGCTTAACCCACTGAGCTACCCAGGCACCCTATAATCCCATTTTTGAAAAATAATTTCCATCCACCTATGCATGGTTCTCTCTGAAGACATGCACAAAGAGATGTCTAGAATGTCTGACAAGATCAGTGATGCCTAATATCTAGATAATTGTATTCAGGATGATTTTTTAAAAAACTTCTTCTGTGTACTGTTTTATTTTGCTTGAATTTCTCATACGTATCTTTTTTCGTTTTTGTTTTTTGAAGATTTGATTTTTTAGAGTAGTGCTAAGTGGGTTCTCAGCGATGTTGAGAAGAAGGTCAAGATTGTTATAAAATCAGGAAAGTCATCTTAATAAAACCCAGAAGGAAGCAAGTTGTTGGAAAATAAATTTGCTCCTAGTCAGATAGGCAACACGTACATGTCAGTGAGTTCCAGGTGTCCCTGTGGATCACTTCTTGATTGTGCGGGAGAAGAAAATGAAGTCCAGAAAGTGACTTGTTCAGGTTCACACATCTAACTTTCGGGGCGGGTGTGGTAGGCTAACTTTATAGAGTTATGTGTCACATCCTTTTCCAAAATGGGAAGGAGTGAATTGGCTGGGATTTTACCTATGAATCTAGGCATTTGGATGGAACATGTGGAACCATAAACGTGTCTGAGACAGGACAGAGGAAGGATTCCGTAGCCAGCTGATTTCTGGGCACCTTAGCAAAAACTGGGGAAGGTTTCTTCAGATGCTTTCAATTTTAAGTTCCTCTCTGGATGAACTGTCCAGAGCGGTGGTCCATCTATGGCCTGAAGACCTTTGTGACACACAGAAGAACTCTTTGAAAAGTCCCTTTGAAAACGGAAGGCACTGGGGTGGGAAGTCTGGGCAGGCATTGCTGTCGATCCAGACCAAGGGAAAGTATATTTCAGGGGCACTGCTTAAGCAGAGTGTATTTTAGACCAGGCTTCATGTTGCAAACTGCCACTGTTTCTCTTGTCACATGTCATCAAATAAATCCCTGGGTTTTGCTGGTAATTTCTGCAAATTAATGGCGACCAGGAATGTCTGGGCTCCCACTGTAGCTGGGTTGCTGGTTGTAGGGATGATCATGATGGATTCTCCCCCTCAAAGTTCTCTTTCACTTACTGGAGCTCCCGGGGAGGCTCTTCTGTGCCTGATAGGACTTGGTCTTGCCTTTGCGATGCAGCCCCAGGTTCCCCGTGTGTGGTCTTGCTAGCTCTGCTCCTTACCAAAGGCCACAGCACAGAGCTCATTTTCACTAAATCTTCCTGGACCTTTTGCTGAAGTTACCATTCTCCCACATTCAGCAGCCCTCTGGTGACCTTAATGGGAGAGGAGCCCGCCTCCAGCAGATCTCTTTTTGAGGAGGGAGGAACAGGACCGTGGAACAGGCAATCATTGAGTTCCCGTTCAGTGAGGGCGGGGAGCAGGGCAATCCACTGGTTTGTCCAATTGTGTCAAGAAATAAAAATGTCCAGGGATCTATCGTGTCTAATTTGGTTGCCATTTCTTTTAGAGGACATTTCCCTGAAGAGGCTTACTCTCATTTGCATTCTTGCTTCTTTCCACCGCCACAAGAGAGCTGGAGAGGTCTGGCTCTGTCATCTTTCCAGCTTCCCCTCCTTCAGTGAATGACAGTGAATTAGCTTCAGGAGCGAATACACCGTCTTTTGAAATGGTGTGCCTCATTCAGAACACTTTTGAGAAGCGTGACAAGGAAACAAGATTAGGAGGGGGTTTTGTATAGTTTGGGGAAAAGAAAAAAACCCATCCTTTCAACTATCAACATCTCGGACACTTTAATTGAGTGCATTCTATGTACTAGGTATTGTATGGGGGCGTGAGACCACGGTGTGGGGGAGACCAAGGAATTATAAGCAGTTTTGAATAGGCAGCGAAAGTTGCACATGATTTTTACATTGTTTCCAAAGAGGAGAGAGGAAAAAACATTTTTTCCTCACTGAGTTCTCACACTAATGGAAAGGACAGTGAAGAAAACGACCAGTGTGCTATGTTCTTTAATGAAAGCATGTGCTTGGTGGTTCAAGAGCTGAGAAGGAAGGACTGAGTTAAATCCGGAGTGTGTGGGGTACCAGGGAAGGGGTACGGTGGTGGTGGGGGGGGAGGTTGGGAGGAGGGCGGGGAGGGTTCCAGGGCACAGAGGAAGCTTCAACTGAGTGTGGAAGGTGAGGAAATTTTTTTCATGTCAACAGTGCATGAGGGAGAACTCCAGGCAGTGGGAACAGCATGTGGGAATGCTTAGAGGCAGGAGAAAATGTGCCGCTGGGGGAAGGCGGCAGATGATTCCGAACAGCCAGCAGGTAGACTGTGGATCCTGAAGGATCTTGTGTATCACAGAGGCACGGAAAGACAGGGTTCTGGGTACAGCCCAGAGGTCCCACCTGACCCAACCCCGAGTCCCTTGAGCAAGTGAATTTTTCTGAACCTTAGTTTCATCCTTTAGAAACTGGGGCATTGTACAACCACGGGTATTGTAGGAAGTAAATGGGTGCTGCAGTGTGCCTAATCCCAAAGTACAGCCTTCCCTCCCCCTCGCTTCCCTTCCCTGGTAGGCAGGGGACCTGCCCTGGTTGTGTGGGGTCCTGGTTGCTCCTGCTAAGGGCCAGGCTCGTGGCAGGCATCCCCCCATGGTCAGACTGAGTCCAGGGCTGGGTCTACAGTGGGGAGTCCAGGGAAACAGAAAGGAGGCTGGCTGACACCTTCTATCTTGGGCTTCCACCAAGACCCATGGCCATTCCAAGCCCTGACATCTCAGCGCTCCGAGTACCTGTTTATTTGGGTCATACTCAGGCAATGCCACATTTTGAGGGGGCATTCTGAACAGCTAGGAAAGTCACATACTGCTCCCCGACACACACACACCAAAGCCTGCAGATAATTTCAGGGAGTTTGCAGACCCCTCTGAAACCCATGCCTGACCCCACCCCCACCCGCGCGTGATGAAGACCACTCCTCTGATAACTTCACACTAAAGCAAAGAACCATCCTCTAGGGAAGGCTGGTGTGTTTCTCTGGCGGAGCACCACCTTTCTCAGGTGGCAGCTGCCCTTCCGATATCATATTTTCCTGGACTCGTTCTCCTGGCCACCCCCACGCTGACGTTTCTTCGCCTCCCAATTCGGTCTCCGGAGTGGCAGAAGTGCACGTTGGGTCATCTGAAGTGCTTTCATTTGTGCGTGGCAGGCGATGGGCAGGAATTCACTGAACCAGCTGCAGGAGCCCCGCACCGTTCGATCCCGGAGAGCAGGGCAGAACTGACCTCCCTTCACGGACAGAAGCATTGCACTGGCGGTTTTTAATTACAACACTGAAGTGTATTTGTCTTAGAAAGCATGTCACGGATAAAATATTAAAAGGGCAATACTCTTTTCCAAGAGAATGAGTTTTTCTACCAGTGTATTTTATTGAAACAATAATCCTGATGAAATCAAAGTAATAGCCCGAGCTCCTGCCAAGGAAGTTGATGAAAACAGAGGAATCTTTGTCCTAACAACAAACACCCTTATTCAACACTGACTATCCCCAGTTCTATTCTAGAGTCACTGGTTTATTTATCCCCCTGATGGCCCTACCAAGACCTGCCTTAACACCCGGGGAGACTGAGGCACAGAGAGATTTGTCCAAGGTCACACAGCCAGTAAGTGGCAACAGTAGAATTAAACCAGGGCCCTCTGATTATAAAGCATATCAGCCTTCTCTTTTTAACTGTTTAAAAATTTATCCCCCCCAACAAGGTAAGAATAAATCTAGTCTAAAAGATCTAAATGTCGACCAGATATATAATAGGAAACCAGCAATCTTCTGCCCAGTATTTCATCTCCATTTCCACTCCAGGTGACTCCCACTGGATTACTCCAAGTTCTCCAGAAAGACAGGACAAGTAGGATGTGTCTATATAAAAATAGATTTATTTAAAGGAATCAGCTCATGTGATTAGGAAGGTGGCTATGCCCAGACTCTGGAGGGTGGGCCATCAGGCTGGAGACTCACGCAAGAACAGATGATGCATTTCAAGTTTGAGGTTGCCTACCGGCAGAATTCCTTGCTTGGGGGAAATCAGTCTTTGTTCTATTAGGACCTTCAACTGATGGGATGGGGCCCACCTACATTAAAGAGAGCAATCTGCATTACTCAAAATCCACTGGTTGATTAAAAAAAAATTTTATTTACTTTTTAAAAGATTTTATCTATTTATTTGACAGAAAGAGACAGTGAGAGAGGGAACACAAGCAGGGGGAGTGGGGAGGGAGAAGCAGTCTTCCTGTTGAGCTGAGAGCCTGACACCGGGCTTGATCCCAGGATTCCAGGATCATGACCTGAGCCAAAGGCAGACACTTAATGACTGAGCCACCACCCAGGTGCCGCTAAAGTCCACTGATTTAAATTTTTTTTTGGGGGGGGAGGGGAAGAGGGATAGGGTGAAAGAATCTCAAGCAGACTCCACATTGAGCATGGAACCCGATGTGGGGCTTGATCTCATGGCCCTGAGGTCATGACCTGAACTGAAATCAAGAATTGGATGCTTAACCCACTGAGCCACCACCCCGGTGCCACTCAAAGTCCACTGATTTAAACATTAATCTTATCCAAAACACCCTCACAGAAATCATCTTTGGTTAGATATCTGGGAACCATTGTTTAATCAAGTTGGCATTTTAAAGATTTTATTTATTCATTTGACAGAGAGATACACAGCAAGAGAGGGAGCACAAGAAGGGGGAGTGGAAGAGGGAGAAGCAGGGTTCCTGCTGAGCAGGGAGCGGATGTGGGGCTCCATCCCAGGACCCTGGAATCATGACCAGAGCCAAGGACAGACACTTAACAACTAAGATACCCAAGCACTCTTCAAGTTGGCATTTTAAATGAACTATCACACCCACTTTTAGTTCTATTGGGTGTTTCTTCTGGTACTTAACATCCATAAATCTTAAAACACGCTTTTTATTATTTCTTTGTTTTTCTGCTTCAAATATTACCTGTCGGCTTTTTACAATGGCACTTGTAAACTTAGCACTCTCATGCTCTTGCCCACGAGTCCTGTCCCTGCATTATCTTCTCAATACCATTAAACTACCTTTCAAATCAATATTCAGGCTTTAACTTACTGTGACTATTAGTCACAGCTGAATCTCGTGGTGTACTCCAATTACATTTCCTTTCTCTGAAGTGAAAATTGTTCTTTTCTGGAGTTAAAAATCACCTCAGGTTTAGCTGGCTTAGTTTATTGCTCAGTCATTACCTATCACTGACTAATCTCCACAGTGTCTGTCAGAACTGAGAAGTCTCAGGGCATCTGGGTGGCTCAGTCAGTTAAATGTTTGACTCTTGATTTAGGCTCAGGTTATGATCTCAGGATCTTGATATCAAGCCCTGAGTTGAGATTCCTCTCTCCTTCTCCCTCTGCCCCTCCTCCCCTAAAAAAAAAAAACAAAAAAAAAACAAAAAAAAAAACAAAAAGGAACTAAGAAATCTCTCAGTAACTTAACTAATGTTGAAGATTATCCTATCCATTCTTCCCTCCCCTCCTTTCCTTCCTTCCTTCCTTCCTTCTGAGCCCTGTGTGCTGCTCATCTCTAGCTTGTGGTGTTCTGTTTTTTTAAAAAAACTAAGTCTGCATAGCTATGGCCCTGAAAATTCCCAGCATCCCATCCTGAGATTTCCCCTTGCCTTCTGTGTGTTCACCCTCCCACTTCCTGGATCCCATGTTTTCTTATTTCTTGAAATGTTTATTTTGGTGGAGTACATTTTCCAGTAGCTTCCTGAGAAAGGGTTCATGGAAGTACATTTTTTGAGAACTTGCATGTCTGAAAATGTCTTTCTTCCACCCTCACACTTCACTGATAACTTGGATAGGCATAGAATCTACACTGAAAAGAATTTTCTTTCAAAGTTCAAAATCCATGTCCCACTGTCTCCTAGCTCCCAGTGTTGCTTTTCAGGGGATTATTGCCATTCAGATTCCTGACCAGCTTCAGAAATTTGTATGTCATCTCTTCTTTAATTTCATTTCTCTGGAAGCTTTAGAATCTTTTCTTTATCCTTGGTGTACCAAAATTTCTTAATCTTGAACATTGGTGTGCAGTTTGTTTTCATTCATTATTCACTTAGGGACCCTTTCAGTCTGGAAGCCTATATTCTTCTGTTTTGTGAAATTTTCTCGTATTATTTCTTTAGTAATCTCTTCCTTTTTATTGCCTTTGCTTTCTCTTTCTGGAATGGCTATTATTCAAATTTTTTTTACTATGTTCAATTAGCCAACATCTAGTACATCATTGTACTAGATACATTGTACATTGTTTTTGATGTGGTGTTCAACAATTCATTAGTTGCTTATAACACCCAGAGCTCATCACCACGTGTGCCCTCCTTAATATAAAAATTTTAAAAAGATTTTATTTTTTTTTTATCTCAGAGAGAGAGAGTGAGCACAAATTGGGGGGACAGGCAGAGGGAGAGGGAGAAGCAGACTCCCGCCAAACAGGGAGCCTGACCCAGGTCTCTATCCCAGGACCCTGAGTTCACAACCCGAGCAGAAGGCAGAGGCTTAACTGACTGAGCCACCCAGGAGCCCCTATTACTCAAATGTTGATATTCTGATGGATTATTTAATTTCTCATCTTTCCTTTCCCATTTATTTTCTTTTGATTCTTCTTTCTGGGAGATTTCCTGAATTATCTTCTATTCTTTTCAATGAGTTTAAATGTTTTTAAATCATATTTTTAACTTACAAGAGCTCTTTATTATTTTTCAAATATTAATTTTTTAGACTTTCTTATTCTTCAGTTCATGGATGCAACTATCTTACCATACTCCGAGGATAATATTTACAGCTTTTAGAATGTTTTCTTCTGTTCTCTTTACTATCTCTTCTTCCTCTAAGTTTCTTTTTATCTACTGGCTTGTTTTGATCTCTTTCACATTATAGGAATTCTCCATATGTTAGGTAATCCTCAATTATCCATTTTTAAGATACTAAGGCATTGTAGTGTTTTAAGGCTCTAAGATGCTGATCAAAGCTCTGTTTACATACTAGGGGCTTATTGCCCAGGGAGTGTTACTATACAGTGGTGGTAGATGGGGACCAGTCTGTTTTATTGGAGGTGTCCCACAGTCAGTATTTGTAGGCATTTTCAGGTCAGCGTCCCTGGAGAAGAAGCCTTACCTGAATATTATTAGATATAGATATAGATATAGATATAGATATAGATACAGATAAAGATATATGGCATTCTGGAGCAGAATAGGGGAAGAGAACAGGGGTCTATAGTATCCTGACTTCCACACAATCCCCATTTTCAGTAGACAGGTTAATAGTCATCATCTTGTTTCCCCAGGTTCGCAGCCTGACTATTCATCTTTTCGGAGAATAAATTCCCATCCTCCTGCGGGGTGCGGGTAAGGAGAAAATTAATAGTCTGGCAGTTAAGGTAGGAGACAGAATGGGTGGGTCTAATTGCTTCTCTCAGTCTTTTCATCACTTGTCCTTTTTCCAGCTCTGACACCTGGTGTCTCCAATTCCTGAGCCTTTCTAGGATTTGCAGCACAGATAAGCTTGCTTCTTCCTGACTTCCTCCCTCCTGCTGGCTTTGTTCCCAGTTACCTCTGGTTCATCTGCTTCTCCACTTCTGAAATTTTATACACATTTATTATCCTTGAATTTCCTCCTTTATTCTTTTTTTTTTTTTTAAAGATTTTATTTATTTATTTAACAGAGAGAGAGAGAGATTGCAAGTAGGCAGAGATATGGGGAGGGGGGTGGGAAGCAGGTTCCCTGCTAGCAGAGAGCCCAATTCGGGGCTCAATCCTAGGACCCTGAGTTCATGACCTGAGCCCAAGGCAGAGGCTTAACCCACTGAGTCACCCAGGGGCCCCTCCTCCCTTATTCTTTTAGTTTTGTAGGTTTAAAAAAAAGATACTTTTAAGATATTATCATCCTAGTGGCTTTTTGGTGGGAAACAAAGATGAAAGCATGTGTACTAGATCTCATGTTTTAACCAAGTTTCCCAAAGCAGCCACTCTTAACCTCTGGGTTTGAAGAAACTGATGGGGAGAATGTCTCTTATTGTAGAACTTGAGCCTACCTTATCCCCAGGCTAGCCAACATGGCTTTGTTTCACAGTACACATGAAATTTGTTGTATTGTGAATCTTTTGGCAATGCTCCTTGTGGCTTTCTCCCTGGAGAGGTTCAAGAAGCCAGATTTGAAGCACCAGGTAGAGAGAGCCTCCTTCATGGAATAAGATTCACGTGGCCGAGTTGGTTGTAAAGTAAATCCCTTTCCCCATTATTCTGTTGCCAGTTGGTTTTGCTTACCAAATATGTGGGTAAATGGCTGAAGTAACTGGTCTGCTACGAAAGGCCAGCAGCCAGGGATCTAGCATTCTTGGTAGGTCTCAGAACTAGTGTGTTGCTTTAGTCACAGGGGAAATCCAGGTTTTAGCTTGGCCAAGCACAATTCTATCTCTTAAAGTGCAAATGCATCTTGAATGGCTGTCTAAATACAATGCTCTCCTTTCCCCCTTGTTGTTTGGCAAGCTTCCCATTTTAAAAAAGATTTTATTAATTTTTTTTAGGGGAAGGGGGTGGGAGAAGCAGAGGGAGAGGGACAAGCAAACTCCCCGCTGAGCGTGGAGACTGACATGGGGCTCGATCCCAAGACCCTGAGATCATGACGGGAGCCGAAATCAAGAGTTAGATGCTCATATGACTGAGCCACCCAGGTGTCCCAAGCCTCCCTTTTCAAGGCTCAGATGAAATGCCAACTATTCTATAGCACTTTCTCTCGTCCTCATCTCTGCGTTCTCAGGGTACTTTTTATGGCGCTCTGAAATACCCTTGTCTACAGGATTATATTCACTTGCTTATCGGTTACTCTCTCCTGTTGGACAGTAAGTTTATCAAGGCCACTTTGCCTTCCCTCTACCCTGGAGCCTGACTCACACATGGTGGCACTGAGTGCATATTTGTTGACTGACTGAGCGAGGGGACCTTTATCAGTGCAGTTTATGTGTCCTTTTGCCAGGGATGGTGATGGGTTTCTATGGATCAACCTTCTTGTTCCATATTGTAACATTTATAGTCAACTTGGAAACACCTCTTTCAATCCCCTGCCAGGAGAAGGGGGTTGGGTGTGAGTCAAGAACAAAATAGAATATCAAGACACAGTTAGCGTCTGTATTGGAGGTACAGTTCTGGAGGAAGGAAAGGAGACTGGGGTCCACACTCTTTGGTCTGTTTTTGGATCTTCCTCCTTTGGAATGTGGCCTGCTCCTTTGCTGCTGGTATGATGAGATGGTCCCAGGTCCCTCAGTTGATGGGCTGTGTCCGCAAACATCCTGTGCCCAAATTTATCTACTCTAGCCCTATGTATCTAGTCTAGTTGGATCATTCCTTTATTTCAAGGCGTTAGGTACTGGCAAAGAAGAGATTTCTCTCTACTTTAGCATTTGGGTTTACCTCTAGTGAGGTGTGCCCTTGCATAGGATCATAACAGACTCTTTGAGACTGTGTTGGAAAGGCTGTATTTCTGCAGGGACCCTGCAGCCTGTGTCTCAAGGGGTCCCGCTCCTACTGCGAAGGAGAATTTCTGGTAAAGAGGAACAAAGACTGCCTTCAAAGAAATAGGATCAACGTCCTTTACTTGGAACATGTAAAAAAACAGTCTGCATGTCCCTCAGCTGGTGGATGGATAAACAAAATGTAACATATCCATATAATGGGATGCTACTTAACTATAAGAAGGAATAAACACTCACACCCAGCACCACGGATGAATCTTGGACATTATCCTGAGTGACAGGAGCCAGAAACAAAAGACTACATAGTGGATGATTCCATTTGTATGAAGTTTCTACAAAGGGCCGGTCAACAGAGACAGCGAGCAGGTGAGCGGTTGCCTGGGGCTGGGTGAGAGTGGGCGCTGCCTGCACACGGACATGGCGTTCCCATCGGAGGAACGGAATCGCTCTAAAACTGGGTTGCTGTGATGGTCAGACAACGATCTAAAGGACCTGGAAATCACGGACCTGCACATAGTCGTAATGGGGAGTTGTGTGGTCCCTAAATGGTACTTCAATGGAGTGGCTAAAAAAAAAAAAAAAAAAAAAAAGAGCCAGACCAAATAATAATCATGGAAAAACTCTTTTTCCAACTTAGGAAATGGATGGGAAAGAATAGGGGGTTCCACAACTCTCTGTTGATCTAGATTTTAGGTGTACATTGGGCTTAAGATCTTTCTCCTCTTCATTTAACTACTGTCGTCTTGCCCTTGGAGAGGAGGACACGGTACAGAATCCTCCTTGTGCTAAAGATGGTGGAAGCCAAAAAGGGACGCGAGAGGAGCACAGTTTGGCCCTGAGCTGCCTCCACCACACGTGACCTCTTCATCTCCTCTTTTAGCTGTTCCTTTAGTCATCGGAGCACAGAGCACGGAGACCTAAATTATCAGTGTGAGCAAGTTCAACCTACACACTTCAGCTCCAGGGCCTTAAAGACCCTGTGCTTCCTTGGGAGGCGGTCTCGAAAGGGCAGCTGTGAACAAGGACATGAGGTGGAGGGCCCTGCTGACGGGTCCCTGCTGTGGGTGGCTGGGCGGCGGGTAAAGGACCCAGGTCCGTGCAATCCAGACCGCCAAGAAAGAGTCAGACCCACCAGGAAGGAGCGGAATGGTGATAAAGGAAGAGACTAGCAAATATCCTCAGGTGATAGGAATATCCACACAGTAATCCTCATGTGTCCATACTTTTTGACCCTCTGCCGAACTCCTTCACATTATCCTACTTCACCCTCACAAGCTCCGCGCAAGATTGTCACTAATATCCCCGGGAAACAGAGGAAGAGAGGTAAGATGATCACGGACAGAGCTGGGGACTCAAGGTCAGTCTTTTTGACTTATGTTGTATGTATTCTACTATGAATGTATACATTGTATAGAGCACGTACATTCTATGTAAGCATATATATGTAGCGTGTATACACATAGATATACCCACGTGTGAACAGGGATCTGATAGGGCATTAGGCCTTGTTTTAAGCTCCTCACACTGAATTCTCACCACAGCTCCCTGAAGCCAGTACTTTTTAACAGATGAGGAAACTGAGGCACAGAGAGGTTCCCTTGTCTTGGTCACACAATGCGCAAGTGGCAGAGCTGGGATTCGAACTTACTCCCTCTAGAGTGCTTTCCATGACCCCATACTGCCTGCCATGTTGGTGACTTTGGCTTCAGGGCACGGGCGGCACTCAAATGCTGGCGTCCTTGGCTCCAGCCTGTCAGGCCTGCGCTGCTGCACCTGTGCAGAATTCACTTCGGGCTACACTAGCAGCGACGTGCCGGGTCCCTGAAGGCGGAGCCGATCCTCTCACTCCCAGGCATGGCTTCTGTTTCTGCCGCAGCCAGCCTCCTGGTACGGTCCCGGGAGGACCTGGAAAAACATGCGGATTTTATGGGCCTATGGATTTTTGAAGAGAGACGAGTGCTGATTTATCATCTTCTCTGCATGTTGGAAGTGGTCTTCTAAAAATTTTATGGGTATCCTTACACGGAAATCTTTCAACCGAAGAATGTACTGTAACACAAAGAAATTTGCTGCCAATATTTTTTTCATTTCAAAGTGACATTGAATCAGGTCTGAGTAAATATTTATGATTTCTCTTGAAATGTGACAGACTCATGACATGGTAATTAATTTTACTGTAGGCTGAATTCAGAATGACTTTGGTAATAGATGAGTAGGTGTGTAAAATGTTTATAGGGCTTTCAAATACAAGCCCTAGGCTTAAATGAAACCTTAATCAGACAACTGAGGAAGAATGAAATTGCAATTCTAATTTTGCTGATAGAATTTCTGTGGGAAGCAAGGAGTTTCAGAGATGGATGGTCACTGTGGAGAATTAGCACACATCATATATTTTATGTATGGTTAGACTACTTGGAAACTGCAAATACACTTACTTTTCAAGAAATGCATGCCTTGAGCAATGGTTAAAAAAGAAAGGCTAAATTTAGAAAATTGGCTTTGGTTTGGGGCACAAGCTGTGGGAACACATTTTATAACTCCAGGAGAGGCTAAGGGGTAGTGCGTCGTGTGAGGCCTCCGTTTTTGGGTGCTACTTTCTCTCTCCCCCGCATTTAATCTGTCAGCAAATCCTGCATTTTCTACCTTAAAAATATATCCAGAATGTGGTTACTTCTCACCAGCTCCTCCATTACCACAGGGTCCGTGCCCCATCATTTTTCACCTGGGTGACTGTGACACACCCCACCTGGCTGCCCACTTCCCACCATCTCCTCCACTCCCCTCCCCCTCCAGTCTGTTACCAACATGGCAGCCAGCACGATCCCATCGGGTGAGGACACAAGTGTGCTCATGTCACTCTGCCTCCACTGGCTTCTCATCTCACTCAGACCGGAAGCCAGACAAATTCAGAGCCTACAGCCCCCTCCCCGCCCAACTCTGATGGCGGGTCTGCCCTACACCCCCTCCTGCTTCAGGTCTCTGCGTGTTTTATTCTCTGCCACCCACAAGCTCTTTCTGCAGGATGCTCTTAGTACCTGAAGCTCTGAATCCTCTCCTGCGGGTCTTTATGCAAAAGTCACCTTCTCGGTGCCACTTCACCTGAACACTCTTTTATTTTATTTTTGAAGTATTACTGATTTTAAAAATTTTAATTCCAGTAGAGTTAACATACGGTGTTACGTGAGTTTCAGGTGTGCAATATAATGATTCAACCATTCTGTTCATTACTCAGTGCTCATCGTGATAATTCCCATCACCTCTTAATCTTCATCACCTGTTTCACCCATCCCCCACCTCTCCACCCCTTTGGCAACCACCAGTTTGTTCTCTACAGTTAACAGCCTGTTTTTTTTTTTTATTGTCTCTTTTTTCTTTGTTTTGTTTCTTAAATTCCACATATGAGTGAAATCATTCAGTATTCGTCTTTCTCTGCCTGATTTCTTTCGCTTAGCATTATATACTCTAGATCCCTCCAAGTCATTGGAAATGGCAAGATTTCATTCTTTTTGATGGCTGAATAATATTACACTGCATCTTCTTTATACATCCATCTACTGATGGACACTTGGGCTGCTTCCATATCTTGGCTAATATAAATAATGCTGTGATAAACATAGGGTGCATGTATCCCTTTGAATTAGTGTTCTTGTCTTTTTGGGGGTAAATACTCAGTAGTGCGGTTGCTGAATCGTAATGTAGTTCTATTTTTTAAAAAGACTTATTTATTTATTTTAGAGAGAGAGAGAAGGAGAGTGCAGGGAAGGGCAGAGGTAGAGGGAGAGAGAAATTTTAGCAGGCTCCTTACTGAGTTGGAGCCCAATGTGGGGCTCAATCTCATTACCCCGATATCATGACCTGAGCTGAAACCAAGAGTTGGAAGCTTATCTGACTGGACCACCCAGAGGCCCCAAGGTAGTTCTATTTTTAATTTTTTGAGGAACCTCCATACTGTTTTGCAGAGTGGTTACACCAGTTTGCATTCCCACCAACAGTGCGTGAGGGTTCCTTTTTCTCTATGTTCCCGCCAACACTTGTTGATTCTTGTGTTTTTCATTTTAGCCATTCTGAGAGGTGTGAGGTGATATCTCATTGTGATTTTGATTTGTGTTTCCCTGATGATGAGTGATGTTGAACATTTTTTCATGTGTCTGTTGGGCACTGGGTAGTCTTCTTTGGGGGAATGTCTATTTGTGTCTTGTGCCCATTTTTAAATTGGATTATTTATTTTTTTGGTTGTGTAAGTTCTTTATATATTTTGGATACTAACCTTTTATTGGACATATCATTTGCAAATATGTTCTCTCATTCGGTAGGTTGTTTTTTAGTTTTGTTCATTATGTCCTTTGTCGTCCAGAAGCTTTTTATTTTGATGTAGTCCCAATAGTTTATTTTTGCTTTTGTTTCCCATGCCTCAAGAGACAGATCTAGAAAAATATTGCTACGGCCAATGTCAGAGAAATTACTGCCTGTGTTATCTTTTAGATTTTTTGCAGTTTCAGGTCTCACATTTAGATCTTTAATCCATTTTGAGTTTATTTTTGTGAATGGTATGAGAAAATGGTCGTTTCATTGTTTTACATATTGCTGTCTAGTTTTTCCAAAACTATTTGTTGGAGAGACTGTCTTTTTCCCATTGCATATTCTTGCCTTTGTCAAAGGATAATTGACTCTAGAATCATGGGTTTATTTCTGGACTCTCTGTCTATTCTATTGATCTAGGTGTCTGTTTTTTTGTCAGTACAGCTTTGTAGTGTATCTTGGAATCTGGGATCATGATACCTTCATTTTGTTCTTTTTCTTTTTTTAAAAGATTGATTTTATTTATTTATTTATTTATTCAACAGAGAGAGCGAGAAAGCACAAGCAGGCAGAGCAGCAGAGGGTGAAGGAGAAGCACACTCTGCATGGAGTAGGGAGCCTGATGTGGGGCTCGATCTGAGGACCCTGGGATCATGACCTGAGCTGAAAGCAGAGGCTTAACCAACTGAGCCACCCAGGCACCCCTCGTTCTTCTTTTTCAAGATCACTTTGGCCATCTAGGGTCTTTTTGGTTCCACTTTGTGGTGCAAATTTTAAGATTATTTGTTCTAGTTCTGTGAAAAATGCTGTTGATATTTTGATAGTGACTGCATTAAATCTCTGGATTACATTTTAACAACATTTGTTCTTTTGAGGTGCCTGGCTGGCTCAACTGGTGGAGCACGGGACTCTTGATCTCAGGGTGGTGGAGTTGAGGCCCATGTTGGGTGTAGAGATTACTTAAAAATAAACTTTAAAACAACAACAGCAACAACAACAACAACACAAAACCTAGTATTTATTCTTTGAAGTCATGAACATGGAATATCTTTCCATTTTCTTGTGTTATTTTTGATTTTTTTTCAGAGTACAGCTGACCCCCATTTTAATATGGGTAATCCACTCCCCCATCTGCAAACTCCCTGTTCCTCTTGTCTGCTTTACTTTTTTCCCCCCAGTACTTATCACTGTCTGACACTATATCTTATTTATTTATTTTATTTAGAATGTAAGCTCCATGAGGTTAGGAGTTAGTTTTATTCACTGATGTATACCTGGCATCTATAATAATCTGGGGCGGGGGACAGCAGGAATAAAAAAAACCACATTATTTATTGGATGGATGGATGCGTGGATGGATGGATGGATGGATGGGTGGGTGGATGATGGATGGATGGAAAGTATCTCTGCTGCTTGAGGGATAGAAGTTCTGAAAGTAGAGTGCTTAGTAGATACTCCAGAAGGGACTGTTAAAGGGGTGTGGATCCTTCTAGAAGAAATATCAGTGATTGAGGGCCCCTGGTAGGATTATTTCTACAGAATAATAGCAAATGTGGCAGCACCAAATGAGCTAGGAAGGATCTTGTAAAGTTGATGCCAGATTGGGGGTGCAAGGGTAAAGGAAATAAAATTATACATCTTACACCCTTCCTGGGTGATATACATTCTAATTGACAGGCCAAAGCTCTGGGCCCAGTGTCTTCCTCACCCCACAGGGTGGCAATGGGACCCATGTAGACTCAGGACTCCTGATATTTCTCAGGAAATTCGTTTCTACAGTGGAAACTGGGAGTTTAAAGCCATACGTGTTCTGTTTTGCAGTTTACAAAGTACCATTGAAAATTATCATAATAAAATTGCTCACTGGTCAAGCAATTATCTTATGCAATGGTATGTATATTTATTGAGCGATTAGCCTGTGCTAAGTGTTTTCCTTACAGTATCTTCTTTGATCTTCACAGGTGATTATTATTAGCCTCGAAAGTGTATTCATTTAGCAACATTTATTGAGCACATACTATGCCTGTTACCATGCCAGGCATCAGGTAGCTAGACTGTATGGCACCTGCCTCAGGGCGATTATCCTGTGGTGAAGGAGACAAACACAAAGACATCAACAGTTGCTGCTCTGGGTATATGTATTGTGCAGGACAAGACACGGCTACATTACAAGAGGGAAAAATAAACAGTAGCTTAAAAAAGAATCCCATTTTCCCCCTTCTTCAGTAAAATATGACTCTTTGCTAATTTCCTCCTTTGCCCAAATACCGGACTTTTCCAGGGAAGTCATTTCATCTACAACCACTCTTTCTATTCACAATGACCAGGAATTGGGTTGGAGGGTGTCGTGGGGCTGGTTAAAGGGAGGGGTGATGGAAAGTTTTGTACATTACCTCCTCTTTCTCTTCTAGAGTTCTCCCAAGGAGACTCCCAAAGAAGGGTTTGTTGCTGTGATGTGAGGTCTGAGGTCTATCTGTAGATGACCTGACTCAGAGTGGGTTCCATCCATCTATCAGAGTGCTCATCTATCCACAGACGTGGCCCCCAAATGCACTTGAGTCTATGAGGTCATAGCCCCTGATACCCCAGAATGGAGAGAGGAAAGTTCAGGGACTGCAAAATCATATATTGGGGATACAGGGAGAAAATATCGGAAAGTCTGCTAATATTGTACCTAAAAACAAGGAAAAAGTCAAGCTTCACTTAAATTTAACATATGGATGGATCCATACAGGCTTATTTGTTCTGTATGTCTGTGGGTCCCATGGCACAATCAGAGTTCAAGGGGTGTCCTGAGGCACAGAGTGTCTCTCTCTCACACACACACACATTTTTACACACACACACAAGTTAGCCATTGTACCTTCCTTGCTTTCAGAGTATTACAGCTCATTTATGCTACTTGAGAGGATGTACAGAATGTATCATTTCATTTTCCCTAAATGAATTCTCACAAAATGGAGAAATGGCTTAAGAAGAACCCTGCAAAGAAAGAAAAATTGTGTTAAAGATAACACCAATAACACAAATGTAAGTAAACAAGAAAATGGCACCGTCCTTAATCTGGGGCATGCTCATTGTCGGACACACTGTGAGGTCGGAAACGGTGACCATCTCGTCAGATCAGAAAGAAGTTGGCGAAAACAAATTTAGAAATTATCAAGGGGACGGTGCCTTTATCTCCATGGGCATTATGATAAACCCGGTGCTATGTGTATATTAAGCCTTGAGATATTAGCTAATGATAGAAGCACATTTATCTATAATTCACAGATAAATAAATACACTTATCTCGGGTACATGTCCAAAAATTATTACTGCTAGGGCTGTGTGATTGAAAGAAATGGAAGGTCACTGTATCAGGGAACTAGACCTGACTTAATAAGTTCTGGCCCTTTGAGATAACATTCTCTACCGTTTGGGCAGAACCAGATGGCTACTCTGTGCAGACCTGAGATCAAAGACTTGTTGTTTATTCATTTACAAGCTGCATTTCTTAAATAATGCTATCTGCATGCTGGAGTTCCCTGAAGAAACTTCCTGTGTGCTGTGGACCTTTGGGGAAAAAAAAATTCCATATTTTATAGGAGATAACCATTTTACACCACACAGTAATAAGAAATATATAATTTTTTTCTTCATCTCATGAAATTTAATTTATATTTTTAAAGTCTCCTGTCTCCTCTATGCATTATTTTTGTTTGTGTCTTTTCTTAGTCTGACAATGATTTTTCTTTTGGGGGAAGGCAATTTGCATAACTGCTTCACATGTAAAACAGTGTTGCTTGGTGACTCATGGTCACAGAAAGTTCCTCTAGAGCATGTGAATAAATCTCTGTCTCAGCCAATTTTCATTTGGGGGGGAGCGCTGCGACCTTCTTTGACACCCTAAGCTCAGGGGTTCCCACTGGCCTGGTCCTGTTCTCGCTCTAATGCCAAGCCAGGAGGCCAGGCTCCTCCTCACAGGATTGGGGCTTTCCCAGAGGCCTCCAGGCTCTACAGGGTGAGAACCCAGAACAGAAACCTGGGGATGTGGCCAAAAGTCACCCTTTGAGCTATCCCTGGATCCCGTGAAGCAGGTGCGCTCAGTTCGGTGCTGGGGAGGGAGCCCTGCTCTGTGGGCTGGACTGTGCCTGTGCTCCCGGCTGTGGGATTGTGGCCTATGGGCTCCCGACCTGGGCTTGGCACTTTGTTACTGTCTGCTCAAGATGTTTCTTTCCATGGGAGGTGGGGAGTTCAGTGGCGAGTCCCTCAGATCAAGCTCTGCTGTTAGGTTGTGTTGCTTGGCCTCATTGTGTGTCAGTTTTCTTACCTGTTAAATGGGGATAAGGACGCTTATTTCACAGATGTGTGAAAAGGAAATGAGAATCTATACAACTCCCTCAGCCCAGTATAGAGTAAGTTGTCAAAACCCATGGGCCACTGTTACTATTATCGTGTATTGTATATTCGGGCTCAGTTCCTAGCTGAATAATTGGGGAACTTCGTTTCTGAAGTACAACTGGACTTTGGTCATACCTATTAGAGGGATGATTGTCCTCTACCCGCTAAAATAACAGGACCTCATATTATTTCTCCCACCTAAAACAGCCTAAAAGTAGTTTGCAGAAACAAACTTGGGCAGAAGGTAGACTTGGATGCAAGCATCAGCTCTGCCACTTCCACGGTCTTGGGCAAGTCACTTGGCCTCTGTGGGCCTCATGTATACAGTGGGCTTTTCACACAGTGATTGAGTAGTGAGAATATGATGTAAGCATGGCTTTCAGATGCATGTCTGACACTTAGTGGGATCGCAATATATGGTCCCCCCCTTTCTAAGTAACCACTGAATACATCAAGTAATGAATATTTAGGCCATGAGAAACTATGATAACTTTACTTTTCAGGGTCTTGAGGTGCATTGTGATATTGGAATATAATGAGAAATATATATTTGATTTTTGTCTCTGGTGAATAAAGTGTTTCCCTGAGTTCTGCAAGTCACTGCAGCAAATTATTGGGCCTGAAGAGGGAGCCGTGGGGACTTTGATTTGTAGTCAAGTTGGACAGAAGTGTGGGTGACCTAGGGACGCACTGCTCAGGACTGACTGGTGTCTGGCATGGGGGGGCAGCCTTGCCGGACTGCATCTTTAATCTGTGGGTTTGCGCCAACTCTGGGTGGTTAGTGCAAGAATCATATTAAATTGAGGGACATCCAGTTAATGTTTGTAGAGAACTGGAGGATTGTTTGGTGTGGAAAACCTTCAGTAATGTGGTGAGTAGAGAAACAGTTTGCATTTACCCGTGTGGGAAGGCCCGGGCAGATGGAGACATCCACAGGCATCAAAAGAAGAATCAAAATTTTTCGCGTCCCTACTCTGTGCTGTGCACTGGTCAGGCATTTTATAATCTCATGTATTTTTTAAAACTGTGTGAACTCTTTATCGATAGCACAACTTTATGAATGAGAGAACTGAAGTTTAGAGAGTTGAAGACCTTGTCCCAAGGAAACCTGATTGTGAAGTCCACGCACTGTCCCAGATATCTTGACCAGTAGATAGTGTATTTCTAAAGGAAAACAGCTGGTTTCCCCTCTCTTTATAGGCATTGGTAATTAAACCAGAGCCAGTAGGACAAGGTGGTTGTCTGGAACCTTACACCAAGCCTGGAGAATGCTCAGTGTCACCAGCACAGCTCTGGGCACCTTGGGTCAGGAGAATATGCCTCGGTTTCCCCAAACCTCAATTCCTGTGACTTCCATGACCTATTCACTCAGTTAAAGCTTCTATCTAGCTCTCTTATGACTACACCAGGGACAGCTCTGACTATTTGATCCTTTAGGGGTGGAGTTCGGGGCCAGTTCTATAGTAGGGCACAGAATCTTCCTGTCAGGACCCGAGAGAGCCGATTCTTTGGGTTTTCACTGATGAACGTTCAAATGGCAATTCTGGGCAGACTTTGTCAAGAAGAAAGATGGAGAGAGAAACCTCTGTAATGACCACTGGCTATTAAATTTGACCACCATCTGAAATCAATACCCCCTCAAGTTAATCCCAGACTGGCTGGATCGGTTATAGTCAACTATAATTTATGTCACACGAGAGCCACTGGGAGGTACAGAGAAGCAGGGAGCAGGAAAGTGATGAGCACAGAAACATGTCAGGATTATCTCCACCCTCCCAGGGCCATTGCAGGATGGAATCCCCAGAGGCCTTCTTTCAAAGAAGGAAAATGCTTTTTTCCCCCTTTTGATTGAAAAATAATATGCACATGTTATTATTATTATTGTTTTAAAATTAGACACTATAAAAAGGCTGAAAGAAAAAAATTAAAACTCCACCCTTAATCCTGCTGCCTGGTAATAACGTTCTATGAATCCTTCCAGATGTTTTTCTGTTCATGTACCTCTAGCAACCCCCTTCAACCGTTTTAAGAATGGGACTATATTTTATGATTTTATTTTATCACTTCCAATATGCCATATCATTCCAAAAGATATATAGCTATGTTGCTCTTAATGGGTTTACAATGTTGCATTATAGAGACGTCTCATAATTTGTTCAGTTATTCCCTTTTTTTTAAAAGATTTTATTTATTTATTTGACAGACAGAGATCACAAGTAGGCAAAGAGGCAGGCAGAGAGAGAGAGGAGGAGGCAGGCTCCCTGCGGAGCAGAGAGCCCGATGATGCTGCGGGGCTCGATCCCAGCACGCTGGGATCATGACCTGAGCCGAAGGCAGAGGCTTTAACCCACTGAGCCGCCCAGGCGCCCCAGTTATTCCCCTTTTTTTAAATGGCTTCTGATTTGCCCTGATTATCAACAAAACTGCAAAAAACACCCAGGTAATTTTTGGTAAGCATTTTATTCTGCAGTCCGTAATCTTGAGCTTGAAATTCCTCAAGACTCCAGGAGCCCCAGTCTTCCCTGTATGTACCCCCTTGATAAATTATGGATAAACATTCATTTATTCATTCATTCATCCAACGTACATCCATCGAGTGACCACAATGTTCCAGACACAGCCCATGCTCTGTGGGTATGCAGAGAAAGAAACAAAAGAAATCTCTGGTCTCAGAAAACTCCCATTTAAAGGGGGCGGATAAGTGATAGATATAATGAATGATAACATGGTAAAGGTGGCAAGTGTTATAAAGCAAAAAATAAGGCAGGAAAGGGGGGTTTCATTTATACTCATTCAGCATTTATTCTTTCCATCATCGTGCTACTCAGTTTAATTCACTACACATCTGTTGGGCTCCAACATCATGCAATAAACTGCACTCGCTAGGGATTGGGAATGGGGCTGTGATTCGAATGCAGTATAAACCCTGTGTAGATAAGCTCACACTTATTTTCTTGCTTTGACTTAACCATTTCATGTACGGAGTTGTCTTCACAACTAGAGCAGAAAATCTGCGAGGGCAGGGATCCCATGTGTTTTATACTTCTCTCACGTTCTCCTGAGCTTTTTTTTTTTTTTTTTTGGCATCATGTTTTAATCCAGAGTTGATGGTCAATAAGGGCTGGAGTGAACTTGTGATAAAAGGGTAGCTGGGTTGTGACGGATGGCAAGTTGAGTTCCGATAAGCCAAGAAAGATTCGGGGGCAGTTGGCTCTGTTTAAGCTTTGGGTGAAAAAAAACATTGATTAATATCCCAGTTTAATGAGAAAGCTACCTATTTAGATAAGGGTGTTGGCATTTAAAAAAATGCTCTAAATCATGTATCCTCTAATTAAATATAGTCATACATGTTAATATTAAATATAGTTATTGTAGCAAATGTTGTGCAAAGCTGGTTGAATAAGTAATACTATTTTTTTTTTTTTAATAGAAAAACATAAACCGGGCGCCTGGGTGTCTCAGTAGTTAAGCATCTGCCTTCAGCTCAGGTCATGACCCCAGAGTTCTGGAATAGAGTCCCACGTGGGGCTCCCTGCTCAGCAGGGAGTTTGCGTCTCCCTCTGCTTGCTGCTCTGTCTCTCTGACAAATAAGTAAAAAAAGAAAAGAAAGAAAGAAAAATAGAAACCAAGTGGAGAAGCACACAGGGTTTTCGTTGGGTCTGTGTGGCTGTTCCGCGGCTCCACTGGCACGCACCTAACTCGGCCTGCAGGGGGAGCGCGAGCACTCATTTGAAGTTCTAGGCGAACGCTTGCTGCGCTCCTCAGCCCCTCCCAACGGACACTGGTTTTGCCCTCCTTCCCACCTTCCTGGCTACCAGCTGGGGGTTTTGTTGCCCATTTAAAAAAAATCTTTGCTCTACAAACACGGGTAACTCTAAAAGTAGAAAGCGGTGCAGGATAAGCCTACCTTTACATCTAGCACCATCAAATGTTTCCTATTTGTCAGGGATTAGGTCCTGCCTGCTACACATACTGTTTCTGATTTTCAAAGCAACCTTGCAGGAAGGCTAGTATTATCCCCACTTTGACACAAGGCTTCTGAGGCTGCGAGAGGTCACGGTGGATGTGGTCAGGCAGGTCTGCCCATGGCTCTCAGTAGCTGCCTTTGTTTGCCCGTTTACTTATTAGTGCCATCTATTGTTGTCATAGTTGTCATTCGGGCAGAAGTTGTACAATTTAAAAAAAATATTTTCCTTCAGGGGCACCTGGGTGCCTCAGTGGGTTAAGCCTCTGCCTTCGGCTCAGATCATGATCCCAGGGTCCTAGGATCGAGCCCCACATGGGGCTCTTTGCTTCCCCCCCAACACTCTCTGCCTACTTGTGATCTCTGTCTGTCGAATAAATAAATAAAATCTTTAAAAAAATAAAAATAAAAAAATAAAAACATTTTCCTTCAGATTCAACACTCCATGCTTTCCCTCCTCCTTTTCATGGCTCCTCTCTACGAATAATCTGCCAATCAGGCTTGGAAGGTTTTGGTGAGGACCTGTGGACTCTCTCCCTTTGAGCTGAGTGGGCTCTGGCACAGGGAGAGATCTCTCCAGGCCTATCCCAACTGCCCACAGGGCCAGACAGCGCTTTTCATCCAATTAATTCTTTTTTTTTTTTTTTTAACCCGTCTGTCTCGCGCATGGCTGGATCCCCAGAGTCTAGCACGGGGCCTCACATGCAGTAAGTGCCCAATAATTTCCCTCTGTCAATCTTTTTTGGAGCAAATCACATTTGTGCTGAGATGAAGAGGGCTTATGTAAGTGCAGTGCCTGGAATATAGTGGGTCTTTAATAACAGCGATTGCCCTTCACCTTCCTACTCCCTGAAAGATGTAAGGGTGGCTGATAGGATGGGAACGTGGAAGGATCAAACTGTCTTCCGCTCTCCCCATGCCCCACTGAATTCCAGGGTACAAACAGAAGATTATTTGGGAGGGTAAAGTTCTTAAGACTTTTTTTCTTTTCTGTTAGCACAAAACCCATCAATTTTCTCAGAAGGAAGCTTGCCTTTGGTGCCCGTTGTATTTCAGCATGGGACTGCTGCAAATCCCGTTGTACAGTCCCACGTCCTTGTACAAGTTCATATAACAGGTCAGCGGCTTAGTTTGCAAAAGTTCTTTGTGGTCCGGGTGACCCATAACTTCTTGAAGATTTTGTCCTCAGGACTGAAACTTTAAAAATCATTTTCTGGCCTTCATGAGGCAAACCAAAGACCTATGTTTAGGGAGGCTGGGGAGGACCCAGAGCTGGTTTGTAGGTTAAGGAATAATGCTATCTTCCCCTTCTTACCTCCTCTGCTATCCTTAGTATCTTTTTGTAGGTGTACTTTTCTCTCTCTCCAGGGCATTTAAAATGATAATTTTTTTTAAAGCCCTTTTTAGAAGCCCATTATCTTGACATGTTTCCCAAAGTAAATGTAACGTAACATGAAGAAATCATTGCCAAGTTTCTTTTATCCCCATTAAAGAGTATTTGAAACACTCCTCTTGACCAGCCTTGATAGATCATGGCCATCTGCTAAGTCTCCAAGGGCGGATTTACTACTAGTCAAATACATGATAAACTTGGCTCTTTAAGAGAGCAAGGTTGGACACACACATATCTGTAACAGAAAATGAAGAAGAGGGATTTGTAGGCCTAATTAAAAGTTACAAACTCAAATGCAGACCATAAATTGGCTTTTAGAGTTTTGATTGCTGAAAAAGTGGCAAATAAAACCAATTTGGGGTGAGAGTTCATTTTTCCTGAATCAGGTGAGCCCAGTGCTTTAAAAATTGAAAGCTTTCACTCGATATTAATTTTACCTACAATGGAAGTATAGATGTAATTGAAATTATATGACTATATATAACTCTGATTTGTGAAAATCTGTCAAAGAAATCATAGACTCTAAGAATCAGTGGCAGATATAACTTGAGATGGAAAAATCACAGGTTTATTCAGGTAATAAGTCTCGGAGTATAGAAACCGTATAATTTCACATTTGTTTCCTTTGGATAAAGTTGTATATAAATAAAAAAAGGCGTCTGGAAAAATTCAAGCAAGGGTAAGGAGCTGACTTCACTGGTGTCCACACAAGGCTGTAATACATTTTTCTCTATAATTTTGCTCTTCTGAGTCTATTTTTCCGAATTGATGGCTGGTTATCGTGTCCTTGTGTTGCTGCATTTTATTATCACTCTGAACCTTTCAAAGGGCATAAAATTGCTTTTTAATCACATCAGTAACATAAACCATAATGACATATTGCCCCCCCCTTCACAAATGCCCTAAAGGTGAGAATACCTTAGTAACCCGTGAGCTCCCTTGGAGACAGGACCACGCCTTTCCACCTTGTGCACTCAGCATCTGGCTCTGTGCGTGGAGCAGAGGAGAGGCTCTGTCAACGCAAGTTCACAAGAATTAGGGGACCCAATACGTTCAGCGTTCAGCCATTGCTCCTCTCTGAGCCCGAGGGAATAAATTGATCCGGCCGTCCCATTAAGCGAGGGAATAGCAGAGACTGTGCGAGGGAGAGTGGTGGAATTTGCCAGTTTGAGATCTTTATTACCACCAGGGGATCCTTTTCTTTTCTAAGATTTTATTTATTTTTTTGACAGAGAGAGACACAGCAAGAAAGGGAACACAAGCAGGGGGAGAGGCAGAGGGAGAAGCAGGCTTCCCCGATGAGCAGGGAGCCCGATGCGGGACTCGATCCCAAGACCCTGGGATCTTGACCTGAGCTAAAGGCAGACGCTTAAGGACTGAGACACCCAGGCGCCCCATGGACCTCCTTTTCATGGGACTTAAAGTGAAGCAGAGATGTGGGAGCAGAGAACCTCAACTGACAAAGCTGTAGAACCCAGGAAAGATTCACAGAGAATTCCTTGGCTGTGGGAGAGAAAGGTCCACACAGGGCGGAGAAGTCTTCAGCCCTCTCCTTCAAGGTTGAACGATCCTCCACCCGCCGGAGGGAAGAAGGACTGCTAGGGGAAGCTAACGGGCTCCCTGTTATCAGCTGTAGAGGGCTCTATTCGCTTCTATAAATATTTGGCATGTGAGTAGCAAGCTGGGAATAATGATCAGGACCAAATTACTCATTTGTTACTCTGTAAGTGGCAAACGGAGGGTCGGCGGATGCAGTCAGCTAGAATCAGGTCTGATACGATCAGCGGGGGACAAACACTCTCTGACAGCCAAAACAGGTTCAAGGCGGCCTATCTGGCATGAGAAGAATCCAGCTGAGGCTGTCCTCTTGCCCTTCAGCACCATCCTTCCCTGCAGCTACCCCTCAAACCAGCTCCTGTGGAGGACTTGACAGCTCTTTTCTGGCAATTGTTCCAGCCGCCACTTACTGGGGGATATGTCAGAGCCTTTACCAGGATGCCTTGGACAACCCCACTTCCCTTTTCTCCAGTGCTCCAGCCGTCCCTCTTAATACACGAGTTCCATACCCTAGACCTGAATTCGAATTTGTAAGACAAGTTGGTGAAGGTAACCGATCTCTCTGAGACCCGGCAGTCTCATCCCTAAAGTACAGGGTGACTGCCCCTCCGGGTATGCCCGGGATACAGGACTTCTGGTGTTAAAGTCAAGAATGTCCCCAGCAAACCAGGAGGAGCTGGTCACTGTACTAAAACAGGAACAACGCGACCTCATTTCTGTCGTGGATGAAATGTAATGTTGTTTGTACAGCATCTGACAGGGAGTGCACATTCAAAAAACGCTCTCACCCTCCTTCATCAAGTAAAAGTATTTGTGAAATAAAGGTTTGTGGAACATCTCCCAGGTACCTTTCTAGGTGTTGGGGCCTGTGATAGGGGGAAGTCTAAAACACAATTCCTGTCTTCAAGGTGCTCACAGTCTGGTTGCTGATGTCACATCAATACACGCAAAACTGATATTTTATTTACGTAAAGTTAATACTTCATTTCTTTTCCAAAAATGCTTGGAAGAAGCTCAGAATAGATGATACTGATTCATGAAAATAAAAGTTGAAGGAAAACAGCCACATAATTAAGGAGACAGTAGTGGAATAATTACACTAGAAACCAAAGGCGAAGGAAAGCTACTCCAACTGAATACAAAAGTCAAGAACAAAACAAGAATAACACAAGGCAGACCCAAGTGAAAGAGTAAATTACACGGTGTCAGTTTCAGAAGTTCAGGGAAGTTCTCTAGAAGTTCAAGGTGGGATGCAGTGATGATTTCCCTCAAACCACTTGTGTGATCGTGGGCAGGTTATCCGTGGTTGGCCTCAGTTTCTTCTGGAAAGCAGGGGGAATAGTTCTTGTGACAAGACATCAGCTATTGATGCGAGCATATGTTCAAACACTCCTCTTCCTCTGCCCATTAAGGAGGTGGTGTTGCCCAAATTTCTCCTTCCGTAGGAAGGAGAGCAGGGGCCTGACCTGGGGGAGGAGCTGAGGAGAACATGTTTCTCAAGAAGTTGGGAGGACAGAGAGGGTGAGGGAAACAGATGAGAGAGGAAAGAAGGATTTTTAGGAAGTGTTGTCCAGAGCCATAAATACACTTTGTGATGCTTCGGAAATGCAAGTCAAGGGCTTGAGTAGTTTCAGGAATTTCTTCTCAGCTGCCAGACCATTTCTTTGATTCCAAGCTCCCTCTGAGACATGGGCCTATGACTTAATGTAGGACAAAGCACTTCACAAAGGCCATGTCTGGATCTGGATCTGGATCTTTCTGAGCAACTCAGACCCACTGCTTCTACTCTTTGTCAAAATGGAAAAATGCAAAAGATTTGGACACCACAATTTTGATGCACTGGTTTCAGCATTGTATGATGTCCTTAGGTAAGTTCTTAACCTGTCAATTAGTCAAGTTCCTCATCTGTAAGTTGAAACATTTGAAGAGAAATGAGAAAATGCATTTGTATATAGAACACTTGCACAATGCAGGGCACTTACCAGGCCCTCAGGAAATGTGGGTTCCTTCTTTCACCTTTTGTAATCCCGCCTTTTTCATGATGAGTAAGTGCCAGTGGGCAGAAAATTCATTCCTCCTGGACCAATCCTATGCAAAGGGGAAACTTTCATGACTGTCCTTTGCTTAACTCTGCAGCCCTTAGATGTACTAAGGGCTGGAGTACATCTAAGGGCTGTACCCCTTAAATGTACCTGCCTAAGAGTTTACTTACCACGGAACTACCTTTCCTTTGTCTTCCCCTTGGGTTTGTGGTTGTTCCTTTAGGGACAGTGACCACAGCTTTCTAGCCCAATGTGTAGTGTAAAGCACAAAAGGCAGACAGATGTTGTAATAGAATAAAACCCTCCCATGTTCCCCCATTATTTTATCATTCTCACCTTTGCTCTACTTCATCTCCATGGCCTGGATCTAACATCTACAAATGTTCCAGTTCTGAAGCTCAACATTCAGATTTCTTTCTGGTAACAACATCCCATTCAGAACTGTTCATTTAGCCCCTAACTTTTTGTTCTCTTTGGCTTGACATCTTTGCCTACCATGGTCTATCCCTTCTGTTGCTCTCTTGTCATTTCCCTTTGCCTTCTTACCCATTGTCTCTCTGTCCAGCCACTCCAAAAATGCTCCACGCCTGGATCAGTCCAGCCACATGCACTCAGGCAGATGAGTGTCGCTGAAGAAAATCTCATCACCATCCATGCAAATTCATGCTTTCCAACCATGCAGTGTTGGTGCTGCCAGAAATCCTTCCACATGTCCTAGTCTTTTTTTCTATCCTCTTGGCAACTAGTTCATATTTCCACCTCTCTTCTTAAATCTACCCTTCCACCTTTCTCTGTCCACTCAATGACCTTGCCTCCTTGGCTCTATAGGGGGAACTGAGGACTTCATTCAATGGCTTCCTTGGGCCTCTTCTCTGCCAAGAGATTTCAGCCTCTACCATACTTTTTCCTCTTCCTTATCCTCCCAGGGGAAGATAGAGCTTTTTGTCCTTCTTAAATTTCCCCTACCTATGAGATGGACCCACCGTATACCTCTGCCTTAGACGTCACCCTCTCCTACCATCCATCATTTCAATGACCTCATTCCATCAATCATCCCAGATTTCTTCATTACATTTCACATTGTTCTATTCCATTGGCCCTGCTCCTTCAGTATGTAAATGCGCTCAAAATTATTCCCCCCAAAATTCCTATCACCACATTATCCATCCCTATTACTGTACTATGGACAGAGCAGAAATACTAACAAGTGAATACCCACAGACTCTTCCCTTAATTCACCCTCTAATGAGAATTCCATCATTGTCATCTTAGCTGTTCTTCTCCCCTTTTACAGGGGAAGGATTTTTCTTTTCTTCCATGCTGTGCAGAATATGGGCAATGGCTCAAGAGGAGAATAGAGAGAAGTCAGAATCGCTGTGTGGAACTACATGATAAAGAGCTATCAAAGATGAGAAAGAAGAGAGCTCATCTGAGTGGGATTTCTGTAAGGCACATCAGGGTTGCTTGTTGGGGGGGGAAAATGGAGGTTTTAAAAATTTACACTGTCAGGCATGACAGTAGACTTACTAAACCAGAACACGCATTTTTAAAATATGGATTTAACAAGATCTCTAGGTGATTTGTACATTAAGATTTGAGAAGCACATACAAATTAACTAAAATGGATTATAGATATAACTGTGAAAACCGAAGTTTATAACACTTCTAAGAAGAGCGTATAGGAGAAAATCTTAAGACCTTGGGATGGGCTAAGGGCTATTATATGTAACAGACAGAAAACAGACAAACATCATGATCCACAGAAGAAAAAATAGATAAACTGGAATTCATCAATATTAAAAACTTTTACACTTCAAAAACATGATTAAAGAAAATGAAAAGAGACGCCACAGCTTAGGAGAAAATATTTGCTCATAATATATCTGATAAAGGACATATATTCAGAACATGTAAGCTTCAAAACTCAATAAGAAAAGGATAAATCCAATTTTAAAATAGGCAAAAGATTTGACCATGAATTTCATTAAAGGAGATATATGAATGGCTATTAAGTGCATAAAAACATGCTCAACATCATTAGTCATCAGGAAAATGCAAATTAAGCTACAATAAGACACCACTAACTATCTTCAAGTATAGCCATAATCAAAACAATTGACGATACCAAGTTTGGTGCTGGTGGGAATATAAAAATGGTATAGCCACCTGGGATATAATTTATAGTTTGGCAGTTTCTTAAAAGCTAAACACAAACTCACCATAAAATCCAGAAATTATGCTTTTGGGATTCTGCCCAAGAAAAACAAAAACATGTATCCAGCCTAAGATACATACATGATTGTTCATAACAGCGCTATTCATAATAGCTAAAAACTTTAAACAATTCAGCTGTTTATCAAGGTGAAAATGCAGGAACAGCTCTTAGCAGATCACTGTAGTCTGGAGTAGTCAGTACAGGTGCATAGGAGCCGAGCGGTTTCCTGCTTGCCCTTGCTCTCCTCCTCTCCTGGTCCAGCTCTTCTCCCCAACCTGCCAACCCTGCTGACCAATGATGGCTCCAGCCCCACCATCAGACTTTTGACTAGACCAGAGGAGAACTAGCTACACCAAGGCCAAAGCTTCCTATAGACCTATCCACTAGTCTCTCCCTTCATAGGTGGATGGATGTGTCTGGCTTCACAGACTGGTTGAGGGACTCCTCCTCTGATCGTCCAATACCACTTCTAGACCTTTACTTCCCCAGCTCCTCCCACAGTTGTGAAAGGTCTTATTCCTATTGTAAGTCCCTCATCCCATAACATCTACAGTAAGTACTCCCATGGTGAAACTCTGACTGATATAGTTTTTTTTTTTAAAGATTTTATTTATTTTTTTTGACAGACAGAGATCACAAGCAGGCAGAGAGGCAGGCGGGGGTGGGGGGGGTGGAAGCAGGCTCCCTGCTGAGCAGAGAGCCTGATGTGGGGCTCGATCCCAGGACCCTGAGATCATGATCTGAGCTGAAGGCAGAGGCTTAAACCACTGAGCCACCCAGGTGTCCCATGACTGATATAGTTTTGTTAACAAAAGTGGTTCCAGGGGAACAGAACCTTAAGGATGGGAATATGGAATTGGCTCATTTTTCTGACTAGATTTTAAAGTATTAAAGACTTTTGCGAATGGTAGTCTATGGCATATAAGTATAGTGGCAAACTTACTTAAGTGACCATCTATAGTAAGTCATCTGCAATCACACTTTTAGAGAAAGTAAGGCATAGAGTACCAAGTGGCTACTGCCATGTAAGATTTTAGTACAGGTAAAAATCACATAGGACTTGACCGCTTCTGAGTATTCTGGAGAGCTTCAGTTAAAAAAAAAATGGTGAGCCCAATGTTCTACATGGCCAGATCAAGGTCCAAGTGATAAACCAGAAAGCTTCTATGACCTCCCTGAAAGAAACTCTTATCTTCTGTAGGTATGGAGCCAAGATTTCTGGAATCCAAACCCAAAGTCTAATCTTGCAAATGGCTTAATTACAATGCAAACAGAATTTACATCTGTAAATGTACTAAAACCCATTGAATCATATATTTTAAATGGATGGATTTTATAGTATGTGGGTTACCAAAAAAAAATCACAACTTTTACAGAGTTTTATGCTAAAGTTAGGGCATGACTGGGAAGAACAAGGATCCTCAACACTGGAATGGGGACATATGGGCAATTTCTGATGAAGAGTTCCAACTCCAAATTCTCCCAAGCCTCTTCCATCAGCAGAAGCACTCCTTTCTCCCCGCTCAGAGGAGGTTAGCCTCCTGTTGTCTCTCCCAGTGTGAGGACTTGCAAGGGACTGTTGACTTCTCTGAGGACCCACTTCTACCATAGATCCTTTCTCTGTCCTATCTACAGTTAGTGATGAGCTCACCCAAGCTCACGGCTTTAAGTGTCATCTCCATGACGATGACACAAATTTATAGCTTCAGTTCAGGCCTCCCTCCTGAATGCCAGACTCATATATTCATTGCTTCTTTTAAGCTTTGGCTTGGGTGCCTAACAGGTGTCTCAACATTATCTCTTCTCTTCCTCTGACACCCACATTTAAAACATGAGCTAACCCTTCAAAAATACACCCAGAATTGACGAACTCTTGCAGTGTCCACTGCCATCATCCCAATCTAAGACTTCCTCATCTGTCACCTGTGTTGTTGGAATCACCTCCTGTCTGGTTTTGTGCTTCTAGCTCTGCTCCCCTTCAGTCTATCTTCAATATGGTGCCACAGTGATCCCGTTAAAATGCAAAGTCAGGTCACATTATTACTTTGCTTAAAGGCTGGCAGTGGTTTCCCATTTCCTTTAGGGTAAAAGCTAGGGTCAGTATGAGGGCCCACATGACCCCAGATGATCTCCAACCCCCTCCACCTCTCTGACATCTTTTTCTACACGCCCCCCCACCATCACTGCACTCAGCCATGCTCCACTCAGCCGCGTTGTTTCAGGGGTGATGAACATGTTTGGTTTCCTCCACCTCAGGGCCTCTGCTCAGAACGCTTGTCCTCCAGGTGGCCACATGCCTCGCTTCTCAGTCACTTTCCCAGTGAGGCATTCCCTCGTCACATCTAAAACTCCAAACTCTCCACTCCTAATGTTCCCTTCACCTTTCCCTGCTTCATGTTTCTTTCCTGTTACTTGCCGTCCTTCTATATACTGCAGATGGGCAGAAATTTTTGTCCTTTTCCCCCATCCACTGCTGTAACCCCAGTTACAATTCAAAAATCCTGCCTAGCCCATTGTAGGCTTTTGATAAAAAGTGTAGAATCAAAGAATACAAGAATGCAAAATATTTAAAATGGTGCAGTAGGTACTCAATTAAGTTGATTGTTATTTAGCTGATCATTTCAGCCACAGAGCTAGGAGGTGTTCTAGACCCTTCCTTCTTTCCCTTCCCACTCCCATATTTAAATAGTCACAGAATTCTACAGTATCCATCTTAGCTTAACCCCTCATTCCTCACCTGGATTATTGTTACAGGTTCTACAATGAATCCTGTCCTTCCCATCCCCCCTTGTTTTTTTCTTTTTCTGAACACCGCTGTTAGAATTTTGAAATCACAAATCTGACCATGTCAACCTTCTCCTTAAAATTCTCCAGTGGCTCCCTGGACCTGAGAGGATTAAGGTTTACCCTCTTTCACTTAGTACACAAATCCTTTCCTGATCCCACTCTGACCCCCATTTCCAGCCTCTTTTCCTGAGATTCTTCCTTATGCCCTTTGCTCCAACCAAGCACAGGCACTTGGCTCCTTAGAGAGTAATGCTCTTGGACACCCCCTTGCTTTTGTATCTGCGGTCCTTGTTGCTGTCACGACCTTCTTCCTCTCTCTTTGTAAAATCCAATGAATCATACTCATCTTTCCCGTCTTGTCTCAAGACCAAGGGACTCCAGAAATTCTTCCTGGACCTCTGAGTCTGAAGTAGATGGCAATTCTCAGGGCTACATGATTACAGTCCTGCAGTGGGAAAGGTGGTGCGCTGGTGTGCCTCCCCCACCAGCGATCACAAACCTGGAGGGTAGGAGTGGTGTCACGCTGCTCTTACACCTCTGTGCCAGTGCAGAAATGAGGGGCAGAAGTGTGTGCTGACGGAGTGATGCTTGTGAGCCAGCAGGTTAAGACGCTGCTAACTTCCCGAGGCTGCCTTGTCTAGAAGAGGTGAGGCAGTGTGGAAGGTGGGAAGCAAGACATTCGCACAAAGTGCGTTTAGCCTTGGTCCTCTCTGGGGGTTGGAGCGTAACGACTTTAGAGACAAAAGGGAATGGGCTGGGCTCTTTAGAACAGCAACAATAGGATAACCATGGCTTTTTTTTTTTCCCCCACTCTCGATTTTGAAAAAAAATTTTCTGATATTTTCTTTGTGGATTTCCTTTCTATTATCCCTTAGTGTTTAACACAGTCTAATGGAAAATCCCGGCCTGCCTTAGCTGTTCTAAAGGAATCCATGAGAAACAGTTTGGGTCTGTGACTGGGCTGGAGTATTAAATGGGTAGCCATGTTCTTCCTGGTGAGGACAGCAATAATCTTTTCCAAACAGATGAATTTTAAGTGGTCTATCACCTTGGAGGGCTTAAGCTTTCCCTCTCTACTTTCACCAAGAAGAAGATAAAATTGACAGTATGCAGGTCTCCCCCACCCACAGATTCCCTTTCCTGAGCTGAGGTCTTGAGTGTTTTCTCTTATGAGAGGGGTTTCCTGACCACCCCACCCCCTCACCGCCAATCCCCACCAGAAGCTTAGCAAATGCTTGAAATGAGAGCGTCTTCTGATTGGTTGTCCAGACATAAAGAGGCATTCATATTGGTCAATGTAGAGGTGGATGGGGTGGGTAAGGAGTGGGAAGGTAGAGATGCAGAGGTGAGGAAGACTCCCTCTTCTCTGAGCCCTGCACAAAGGCAGGTACGGCCATAAACACATTACTCATCTGGGAGAACCTCATTCTTTTGAAATAAGTTGTTGTAGGAAATGGGCAAATATTTAAGCAACAGTTGGAGTGTTTGTAATTACAACTTCCACTGATGAATTTAAGATGGTACCAGGGTGACAGAGGACATTGACTCAGAACAGAGTGTGAAGACTCTGGTGATAGAAAGCAATCTGTTCAAGGCCAGGTCTTGGAGAGCATGGAACACAGAAATAAAACCAAGCAAGCGAAATGGATAAATAATGGAGAGAGGCAATAAAACCACCTTACAATCACTGAGAAAATACCATATTAATAAATCATGAAAGACAGCTAGGGGAGGCTGAAGATGATGGAGGGGACTCTCTCAGAACAGCCAGTGATGATAGGAAAAATGAAGATCTCAGAGGTGATGTACAAGTAGCAAAAATAAAGTATGATAGACCCGAACCTGCCCTTTGTTTTACGTCCATGTAGAGCACATCTATACAGTTTCCTTCCTTTGAAAGTATCAGCCATTCCTATAAATATTCATCTTCACATAGTAGAGAAGAATTATTTTAAACTCATAAAATTTTAGTGCTGGGGCTTAGAGCCGTCTCTTCCAACCCCCGCTGGATTACAGAGGAGGATGCTGGGGTCCAGGGAGGGAAGGTGATTTGTGCAGCAAGATCACACTCTCCCACCATGCCTGATTCCTCTTCTAGAATATTCTTTCCATGACACTAGGAGTTCCCAGGTTTCTAAAGTAAAAAGACTCCATTTTTAATGTCAAATATGTTGAAAGTTCTTACCTGATCAAAGTTGTGCTATTAGTATCTACTGATTATGAAATGCATATGCAGTAATGATCAAAGTCTATGAGGAATTCAATAACACTTAGTAAAGTACACTGCATTGTATTAGTCACAACAGCATCCACGTACATTTGAAAATGTACACTGAAAACAGTGTATCCATAGTTTCAGCTTCTAGGCATCTTGGTGCTCAAATGGTTCATAATCCCGAGGCCTCCCAGGGCTGGCAGCTTCCAGGTTGGAACAGGGCCCTGCCCAGGATGAGCTAGCTCTTTCCAAACCAAGAACGGACAGAAATAATTCCATTCCATTAAGAATAAAGGAGGTAGCCAATGAAATCAAGTATTTTATTTTGAAAGGAATTTCATAAGGACTTTGGGTAATTTCAAACCACAGAAGAAGAGGGTCATATTCTGGGAGTCTGGCCCAGGGCTTTGGTCTTGGCCGGATTATCACATTGGCAAGCGAATTGAGAAGGAAGCAGAACAGAGGGGCAAGGGTTGTTTTTCTATCTTCATAGGTAGGAAAGACATTTGTTCTGAAGTTGGAGAAACTCAAAGTATTACAGCTCAGGCCTGGGAATTAGAGGACGGTTGGTGGGAGGTCAGGGAAGACGACTGAGGGCCACAGTCGTCCCCAGACCAGGAGACTGCTGATTCTGGTGGGTCTGTGGGTCACACAGGTAGGGATACCCCTGGGGGAGATCTGGGTCAGTTACTGTTTATTGAACACCTACTGTGTACTAGGGCACTCTGCTAGGGGATTCACACCCACCATTTCATTTAATGGCAGCCCTTCAAAGTAGAGGCTATTATCCCTGATTTATGGTCTAGGAAAGAAAGGCTAAGAGAGGTTTTGTAACTCCTCTAAGGGCTTAGGGCTGGAATTGGAAACACATAGCTTGATTCAGAAGTGCCTTCTCCTAGCCACAACTTTAACAAGCAAGAATGTAGCAAGCCATCTTAAGGTCCAAAAGAGATAATCCATGTAAAGTACTTAACACTGAGTCTGGGCTTCTTAAAAGGGTTTATTACATGGTGATGATGATTATCAATATTTCCAACATTATTACTTTGGAAGTGCAAATCATACAAAAAGGTTGAAAACAGTGGGGTGTTGTAAGAATATTCGAGTGGGAAATCTCCTAAAATGGGGTCAAAAAATTAGAATTGTGGCCCTGGTTTAGAGGGTTCAGAAAGCTCTTCCCATCTCAGTGTAGTGATAATGAGCCTGGAGATGTGGCCAGGGTACACAGGATGGGTGTGAACTTCCTTCCTTTCTTTCTTTCTTTCTTTCTTTTTTGACTGAGAGAGAGAGAGCGAGAGAGAGCACATGTGCATGCATGAATGGGAGGTGGGAGGGGCAGCGACAGAGGGAGAGAAAACCTCAAGCAGGCTCCACACTCAGCTCAGAGCCTAATGTGGGGCTTGATCCTGTGACCCTTAGATCATGACCTGAGCAGAAACCAAGAGTTGGACGCTTAACCGACTGAGTGACCCAGATGCCCCTGGATGTGGACTTTGATGATGGCCAGGGGTGATCAGGCTGCCCCCATTAGGAACGACAAAAACTGCCACCAATGTAGGGAGCAAACCCTGAGACAGGCAAAATATGGCATGGAAAGGAGGAGGGGGAGGGAGAGCTCCTGGGATTTGGGGAGCCAGCAGATTATTTCATCACCATATACTTTCATTTATTGTTACCCATTTCCTGGTATTCAGGTGCCTGTGAGGGGGACATATACCTGCAAATGATATCATAATAGAAAAGTATAGGTATGGCTGTGATCCAAAAGAGCTGAGCTTCACTAGTGGGAAGAGTTAGAGTAACCGTTAGACCTTGTCCCGACTACTCACTAGATCAGGAGCAGCCCTTTGGAGCAGTTATTCAAAATCTCTATTTTAAAAACCATGGTGCCCTTCAACCAGGGTTCTGCCATGGTATCGAAGAAAGAAGGCATGCTTTGGTGGTTGGAATTTTCAAAAATTTTATGTTTCATTTTAGAGAATTAAAACTGCATAGACGTAACAAAAATAACTCTCTTTAAAATTTCAAGGAGAGCTTTAAAAACCTCCCACCCAATTGAGTTTATTCATCCTGCAGGGAGTAAACGTCTTTTGCCGAGAACAGTTTAATCCATGAAACTGGCTGTTACAGTCCCAGTTAGAGGATAAGATTTTTCTACTTAATTTGACCGAATGATTGAAGAGGCTTCACGGAATTTGGCAAAGTTTCCCCTGGAAGTTGTCATTTTTAATTTTTGTTAACTGAAAACAGGGAAGTATATACGACAATATCCACCAGAGGGAATTCATTGTTTGCAGTAATTGGCTAATTTGAGGAGGTTCAGATGGCATGTTCTTCCAGAAATTGCTCAAAATTGAGGCTGGTCCATCCTTAAAAAGCTTGATGGGATGGGAAATATAGCATTTTGAAGACCTTTTTGGTACACTGTATCCAAGGTTTATTGTGAGAGGGAGGAGGTATGTTAACACGTTGGTATTTTCAGGCGACATCAACACCAATTGTCTGGAGAATGACAAGGCTCAGCATATCAAGAGATTGGTCTTCTGATGGCAAAACTCCCAAGCAGAAATGCATCCTAATGGGGACAAATGGGTGTTAATAACATAAATAGTCTGGGACAGGCACTCCACAATAAATGGGGCTATTACAAAGCCTGATCAGGATGTCAGACTGGTGAGAACAGAAAATGTTTCTAATGCTTCCACATCATACTGAGGAAGGGAAACTGGCCCAAGGAGGAGTTTGCTGTGGAAAAGAATTTGTGCGTTTTTCTCACAAGCCAAAATCCTTAAGACTTTGTCAGTCTGGGGTCTGCTGTGTGGACCAAAGCTTCTCCCATGACTCAGCTTCCTCTCAGCCATGAGATCACTGCAGACATCAAGTACCCTGGGCTCTGTGTTGCCTGGAAGGCCTGGTTGGTGTCCCCCACAAGGAGCCTCAGACCTGCCAGTAGCTTGATGAGATGCTTCTGTTCTCCTGAAGAATCTTAACAGACATTGGGATTACTGTATGTGATGATTAATTTTGCATATGAACTTAACTGAGTCACAGATGTTTGGTCAGACATTGTTCTAGGTATGTCTGTCAGGGTGGTTTTGGATAAGGTTAACATTTGAATTGGTAGAATGCATAAAGCAGATTGTCCTCCCTAAAGTTGGTAGACTTTATCCACTCAGCCAAAGGACTGCATAGCCCTAAAGACTGACCACCTGTTGAGCAAGAAAGAATTCTTCTTGCTTGACTGTCTTCAAACTGGAATATCGACTTCTCCATGCCTTTGGACTTGAATGGAAACATCAACTCTTCCTGGGTCTTGAGCCTGTGGCCTTCAGATTGGAATTTCCACTAAAGGCTCTCCCAGATTTCTGACATGCTGACTCATTCCATAGGTCTTGGAACTTCCCAGCCTCCATATTGGCATAAGCCAATTCCTTATATGAATCTCTTTCTCTGCATATGTATACCTCACATGCTGTTTGTTCTGCTTCTCTGAAGAACTTCAACTAATCGATCATCCAGGTCTCCTTTCTTGTTTTGGGAGTTTCTCAGTGTATCAGTCAAAACCTTCCAGAAAAACAATCAATAGCATATATGTACACCGGAAGAGATTTATATGAGGAATTGGCTTCCATCGTTACGGGGGTTGAGAGGTCCCATGATCTGTTGTCTGCAAGCTAGAGACCTGGGAGAGCTGACAGTATAGTTCAGTCTGACTCTGATGGCTATCCAGGACTGCTGATGGTATAGATTCTAATCCAGGTCTGAAGGCCTGAGTGACAGCAAGGAGGACTGAGAGCAGAAGACTGATGTCCTACCTCAAGCAGTTAGCCAGGAGAGGCTGAAATCTTCCTTCCTCCCCTTTTTTATCTTCTATTCAGGCCCTCAGTGATGTTGACTCACACTGGGGAAGGCAAATTGCTTTACTGTGTCCACTGATTTTAATACTAATTTCATCTGGAAACATCCTCAGGGACATACCCAGAAATAATGGTTAGCCAAATATCTGGGTATCTTGTGATCCAGCCTAACTGAGGCATGAAATTAACCATCACACCCAGTGAGCATCCTCTTGGTGGGAAGCAACGCCCCATTTTCTGCTACAGAAAACCAAGGGTCTAGTCGTGTCTCTTCCCACACCTTGGTTATAAGTGCAGGCACAGGACCTGCGCTGACCCCATCAGATGCTCCTTCCTGGCACTTTGAATCTTAAGAGGAAGGGGCAGATAAAAGTCACTTCCAGTACCAACAAAGAATGGCTGATAAGGGATGCTTGTCTTGGCTGTCTAGATGTGCTGAATTTCTTCTTATTTTTAAAGCCCAGTTCTTCCATCACCATTGACGTCCTAAAGCCTCCTGCATCTTTCCAGTAAATGTCCTTCTCAACCAGGATCGAGACATCATCATGAGTTGTAACCAAGAGCTCTGACTAGTACAGAGGTGAGACCTGTCTTTCAGCCTGGTTACTTGGAACCAAGACAGCTCTTCTTCCTGTTTTGTGTTATGTGTAAAATGACAGGCACTTGCCTCTAACCGTAATTAAATGAGTGAACCTGTGGAGGGGTGCTGAGGCCAAGGATAATAATAACGTCAGCTACAGTGACTGAGCCTCTCTCATGTGCCAGCACTTAGCCATGAGCTTCTCTTGCTTGCCTTGTCTCATCCAATTATCACTACAGCTGTCCGTGGTTGGTGGTATCATTATCTTCACTTTGCAAATGTGGAATCTGAAACGGAAAGATGAAGGAATTTGCCTAAGTTTGTACTATACCAAGTGGCAGAACTGAAATTCAAACTCAGGACAATCCAGAGTCTCTAATCTGACAATCTGAGTCTCTAATCTGTGCCTGCAAAGGTATAACTAAGGTGGTGGGTGTGGTGAGACCCTGAGAGTCCCATCTGGAGGCATTGAGGGAGGAGTGTACAGAGGCAGGTGGGGAGGGGAGGCAGCCAAGAAGGGTATGGGCCAGACATGTTGGTAAGGGCCATCTTGGAGTCTGCTCTGGTGTTCCTTGACCACTGTATTTCAGTAACACAATCTACTCTCATTAGTTTAAGCAGAAAGGGGTGAGCTACAGGGTATTAGTTAGCTTGTAGAATTCCCAGGAGGGGCTCAAGTCATACTCAGATGCTACAAATTCATGAATCCTGCTGCCAGGAGAAATAACCAAACAGAATTGTGGACTATTCTGAGAAACCTTCTGCTACCCTTGCTGGCCACCGAGCACCTCTAATGCTAGAGACAGGAGCCATCATCCCTGCTGCTCCAGAAAAGCCAAATCCCTCTGCCACCACCCTCGCTGGAAGATCCAACCTTCCGGAACATGGCGACTGACCCATATTGCCCCCTTTGCCTTCCAAGTCTCCTGTGGGTGTCTTGGCTTGGTGGACCTATGTTACATGTGGAACACTAGCTGCAAAGAATCTGCAAAATGTAGTTTTTAGCCTTTCAGGCTCTTTGGTTGAGGAAGGCACCTTACAAGGGGGTTGGAGTGGCTGCTTAATGGCATTGTTACTGCTAACGGCATTTTCTCAAGTCTGCTGCCCTTTATCCAAATGTATGGTGGAAAATGGGTGTGAGGTCCTTATATTCCAAATTGGAATCATCCAACTCTACATCTGGAAGGGATCTCAGGACTCACCTAGGGCAGTTTTCAGACTCTGGTTTGCAGATCCCTGGGGTTCCTGGCGGTGGGCCATTAGGGACTGCTGCAATGATCAAGGAGGGAAGAAGGGAGGGGCAGAGCAAGCGGACAGTCTTTATAACAGCCCAGCTATGTCTTTCAGGTTCTGTGTTTAAAAAAGTGGGGAGGGGCACATGTGGGTGGCTCAGTTGGTTAAGCATCCAACTCTTGATCTCAGCTCAGGCCTTGATCCCAGGGTCATGAGTTCAAGCCCTCGCTGGGCTCCATGCTAGGGATGGAGCCTACTTAAAAAACAAACAAACAAATGAACAAAAAACAGAACAAAATAGAACAAAAAGATCCCAAGTCATTGGCTAATCTAACTTCTTCTTTTTACTGATGAGAAAACAGGGATTCGGAGATGCAAATGCCTTGTCCATGGTCACAGATGCTAGCCAGTGCTAACACTGAGACCCAAAACAAACACTTCTTCCTTTGCTGCACCATGATATCTGAAGGTGTGTTACTCGAATTGTTCAGGATGCAAGACTTCCTGGGTCTAGCACAGGTGGTGATCATGACCTGATTTCAGCTTAAATATCACTGCCCTGGAGAAGTCAGCCTGGATCCACCACCCCAAGCCCGCTCTCCCTGTCATATATATTCTTGAAGCCTATTCTTCTCTCTTGCAGCCCTCCACACAATTACAGTGAAGAATTTAATTGTTGTGTTGCTTAATGCCTATCTCTTTTGTTCCACAGAGTAAGAACTTTTTTGGTCTTGTCCACTGCTAAGTCCCCAGAATGCAGCAGCTTCCAAAGGACCGTCCGAACACCAAAAGAGCGTGGATGTTGGGAAGGCTAAGTCTCAGTCCCCCCTCAAGCTTCCCAGGAGCAGTGGATTGACATGAAAGGGGACTTCAGGGTGAGACCACAGGAGCTCAGCCCCACTGCCTCTGTCTCCTCATCTGTTAAATGGGCCTATTAATTCCATTCTCCTTTATTGTGTTAGGGGAACAGGAGAAAATGACTAAAATGTGGACCTAAACTTGGACACGAATTTCCTGTGGCCAAACTATGGTAGAAACTGTAATTCTTGCCTTGGTTTTCTGAAGTCTATGGAAAGAAGAGCCAAGAATGTGAGGTCTGTGAATGTGAAGCTGCTTCTGAGAGCCTTGAAACCGAGCTCCTTAGTTATGACAGTGCTTTCATTTCTATATTCTGATTGAAAAAAAATAGTAAATGTAAATTGTAGGAAATAATGATAATTGCATAGAAGGAAATTTAAAAAATCACCATCATGATTAAAATATGAATATTATTATTATCCCAGGCTTTTGGGGGGGGCAGGGGGAGAGAAAGAGAGAAAATCTTTTTTTTTTTTTTTTAACATTTTGTCTATTTATTTGTCAGAGAGAGAGTGCACAAGCAGGGGGAAGTGGTAGGCAGAGGGAGAAGCATGTTCCCCACTGAGCAAGGAGCCTGATGCTGGGACTTGATCCTGAGCTGAAGGCAGACGCTTAACTGATGAGCCACCCAGGAGTACCAAGAGAGAATCATAAGCAGGCTCTCTCACAGAGCCTGACGTGGGGTTCGATCTCAGAACCGCACGTCATGACAGAGCCACCTATCCTAGGTGTATCCCTATCCTAGGATTTTTAATATTAAAATCTATATATCATAATTTCTACTGCTTATAGTCTGCATATTTTCACTATAGATATTTTATGCACATTTTCGTATTATAAATGTTCTTATATAAGATGATTTTTGCCATATGTTCTCTTTTTAATTTTGATTTGAGACCTTTTCTTTCCTAATGTAAGCATTTAGGGCTATAAATTCCCTCTTAACACTGCTTTTGCTGCATCCCACAAATTCTGGTGTGTTGTATTTTAATTTTCATTCAGTTCTACATATTTTTACTTCTTTTTTTGAGACCTTTTAATTTTGTTAACTAGTCTTTTCCATTATAACATTAATTTATTCATATGGTAAGACAATTCACACAGTATCAGAATGTTCAATAAAAATAAAGTTTTTCACCTCACATCCCATTTCTTTTCACCAAGGTAACTGTAAGGAACAGTAATTTTGGGTGCTTGACAGCAATCCTCCACTTATGCACGCTTCTGTTTACGTGTGTATGTGTGTGACACAATGCGTTTCATGTTTTATTTTTCATCGGCCAAATAGCATACAACACACACTTGTGTATGTTGGACACATGGTAGAATGCTTACAAAGACAGTCCCAATTACTCAAACCCTTCTCATACTTCCTCTTGCAACATGGCTTTGAAGCTATTCCCATCAAGAGGGGGGAATATTTCCCTATCCCTTGAATTTGGGTTTTCTTTGGCCACTAAGCTGTGATGGAAGTCTGGATGTGCCAGTTCTCACTCCAAGCCTTGCTTGCTTCTACTTCTCTTGTGAAATTCTACCAATGCCGTGTGAGCAATCCCCAGCTAGCCTGTCGAAAGTCCATGCGGAGATTAATTGTCCCAGACATGTCAGTTCTAACCCAGTCTACACTGCCTGACCTCCAAACGGCCCTCCCAAGATCGGCAGAGCTACCTACCCAACCCATCTCGGACCACGGGGTCAACCAGAAGTCAGCCTAACGATAAAAAATGTTCATTGCTTGAAGCCTCTGAGTTTTGGAGCAGTTTGTTACACACCAATAGCTAACACACAGAGATGCTTTCATATCTGTTCATTAAATAAATTAATGTGTACAAAACAGAACAGTGTCTGGCTCCCAGTAAGCTTTCAAAACCTTTAGCTATAATTATCACACTATACAGTAATGCCTGCAAAGTAGTCTGTTGTCTGGAATGGAGAACAGTTGTTTATTTAGCTAGTCTTCATTGTCAAACATTTATACAGTTCCCATTTTTTTCTGCTGTCAAGAAAGTTGCAATCAATCTAGTAGATATATTTTTGTCTCTATTAATGGAAAAAATTCTTAAAAATTTTTTAAAGATTTTATTTATTTATTTGACAGAGATCACAAGTAGGCAGAGAGGCAGGCAGAGAGAGGGAGGGGGAAGCAGGCTCCCTGCTGAGCAGAGAGCCCGATGCGGGGCTCGATCCCAGGACCCTGAGATCATGACCAGAGCCGAAGGCAGAGGCTTAACCCACTGAGCCACCCAGGTGCTCCAGTTCTTAAAATTTTAATTGCCGGATCAGAGTCCAGTTGACCCTTGAGCCACACGAGGATTAGGGGCACTGACCCTGGTGCAACCAAAAAATCCATGTGTAACTTTCGACTCCCCAAGAGCTTCACTACTAATAGCCTACTGTTGACCGGAAGCCTTACCGATAACATCAATGGTAGATGAGCACATACTTTGGATGTTATATGTGTTCTACACTGTATTCTTGCAATAAAAGAAGACGTTATTAAGAAAATGGCAAGGAAGAGAAAAGCCGTTTGTAATGCTGGGCTGTATTTATCGAAAAAAATCCTCTTAGAATCCGACAAAGGTAGTTCAAAGCTAGATTGTTCAAGGGTCAACTGTATAGGCACATTTTAAATGACAAAGGATAGTAAGACCTCGCCTTCCAAAGAAGCACCTCAGTTTGTTTCCCCTGACAGTGTATGGAGTCACTGTTTCTCCTCACCACACCCAGACCCAATACCGTTCTACTGACCGCATATCAGTGTATCATGTGACACGTCGTGATTGATTTAACCAGACTCCATTGTTGAACAGTTAGGTTGTTTCCTTCTTCCCCCTGTTATAAACAAGACTGTAGATAAATCTTTTCACACATTTATGATTACTTCCTGAGGATAAATTCCTAGAAGTAGATTTCTGAGTCACCGGATTTACACATTTTAAAGGGTTTTGAATATATAATACCAAATTAATCCTCAGAAAAATTATACCAGATTACTCAAATGCAAGGTTTACAAAAAACTTCATTACAGAAAATTTCTAAAATATAAAAAGAATAGAAACTATGATGGCGGTTCCCCGAATATAGCTATCACTCAGATTCAATAATGACCAATTTATGGCCCATCTGTTTCGTTTCCAGCTTCCCAGTTTGGTTTGATTCTTTTGAATCAGATCCCAGGGGAACATTTCCTGTGTACCTTCCTTAGAGCAGTTGAAGATTCAGAAGACAAATAGAAAGTTCCCTCCTTTTCGGAGGGGTTCCTGGTATGAATCTTGTGTGATCACAACCCAGAGCCCCTGGTCAGAGGAGGGACCTATGGGAAGTTCAGATGTCTTGAGCTTTTCCCCGGTCCCAGTGGAGACAACAGTCCTGCAGGAAAAGACCAATCCAGCCCACTCCTGAATGTTCCTAGGTTTTCCAGAGTCTCAAGTCCCCAGCCATGTCACTCTTCATTTGAATAAAACGAGGTAGATAACACAATCCATCCGTGGCTCTTATAAGAGCAAATACTGTGATTTGTGTTTACAGTGATTGCAGCTGAGTAAGAAGCCCTTCTTTGGCCTCTGCTGAAAATTTCTAGGCTGATTGAATTTTGTAATACTAGTCGGTCACATTGCATCAACAACAAGTCAGCACAATCTTGGGACAGAAATACCAGTGATTTCCTTTAATCAGAAAGTACAGCAACAGCCCAGTTTCTTCCCTGCTCTGGGCCCATATCACACAGGAGGGCACCAGGAAGCAAACAGCGCTATGGCCAAGGCGTTCTCTGCGGGAGAAGGAGAGAGAGAACTCGAAGAGTCAGCCAGTGGGCAGATAAAGAGCAGGATGAGATCTGTCTTCTGGACAGAGTCATAAGTGGAAGGAAGAGGAATACTCAAAGCTTATTTCAAAATCTCAGACTCCGAGCACCCTCGAGTTTGCGGCAGGTGTTCCTAAGATAATGTATGAGTTCCAGAGGTCATCTATCCTTGATTTAAATAGTCCACATGATGGCTTTGGGTCATCGGAGTGCAAAGGAAAGGCCACAGGCTTTGAGGCAAACAGGACTGGGTTTGAATCAAATGCCGGCATTTAACTGCTGAGCAACTTTGGGCAAGTCACTTGTTCATTTGTTCATTCACTCACTCAGCAAAAGTGTTTCGAGCCCCTGCTGGGTCCCAGATGCCGTGCCTGGCACTAACAACCTCATGGTGAAAGGCATTGTTTTTTTGCCTATCAGGAGTTTATGGTCCAGTGGGGGGCAATGCTATGCTGTGCTAAGGGTGAAAACAGAGTGACAGGAAGCATGGAGGAAAGAGTCAGGGCCGTGTGTCCCTGAAGAAAGTGACCCCTCAGCTGGAATCAGAGAACCAGGGGGAGTATGTCATGATGGGAGGGTGGGGTAAATAGGGGATCCACATTTGTGCCTAAGAGGATTCCAGATAGAAGGAATGGCTTCCAAAGATTTGGAGCTGGAAATATACAGCACACTCCTGGAATTAAAGCTGTCAGTAGTTGCTGGAGTGGACAGGAGTGGCAGGGTGACACCAAAGAGGCAGCAAGGGCCAGATCTTGAAGAGACATCCAAGGGATTGAAGACAAGTCAGGAGAGTATAGAGCGACTAGCCAGGCTAGGTGGCTGAGAAAGATCCCTGGCTGTGGTGCAGGATGGATTGGAGAGGATCGCTGTCAGGAGATGGTTGTTGGGTGCTCGGACCAGTACAGTGGCACTGGCTGATGAGCCAAGGGTGGTAACATGAGCCATCCCACGGGCAAATGACTGGATTTGGTGATTGTGGGACATGGTAGGGAAAGGGAAGAGGGAGCCGGGGGTGATTGCCTGGCTTCTGCCTTGGCCTCCGGTGGGTGATGGTGCCATTCACAGAGACAGAGACTGTCACTGGAGGTGGTATGGGGCAAGATGGGGAATTTGTGCTGGGTTTGAGGCTGAAGTGTTTCCGTTGGCACTCGTATAATTGGAAGGATGACAGAACGGATTCAGAGGTGTCAGCACATGGAGGATTGTTGAAACCTCATGAGCAGAGCTGATCTCCAGGAAGAGTAGTTTGTCAGGGAAGAGAAAAAATGTCCTCATTGGTGAGATGGCTAAGGTCCGAGATGCAAAGCAAGTGCTCACATGTCACGTGCCTAGGAAAGTGACTGGTACAAGGTAGGGTGGCTGTGGATGGAAAGGCCCCTCTCTCTGTCTCCCTGGGGTGTGATGGAGCCAACGTGTCCCACCTCAGGGCCATTTTTCACACTCTCGCCTGCTCTCATTCTTCTTAACCGCCTCTCTTTTTGATTTAATAGCAGCTCTGAAAACCCAAGCCTGCCCTCCCTCCCTACCTATATCCCAGAAAATGAAAACGGACCACTTAAGACACAAGCCCTGACCTCAATCCCGCAGCATTCAGCCTTGTCCCAGCCAAGAAGGATTTGAGTCAGAGACTGAGTCTGTGTGCCCCTGGGGAATCTTAAAGCCATGGTTTGCTTCATGATACAGAGGAGAGAAATCTGGTCAGGAAACTCCAGAAAACCATTTCTTGGCCATCTGTCTCCCCCTGACTGGCAGCCAGAGATGGCTTACCAAGTCGTGTTCGGCAGCTCCACAGCTCAGCTGGAAAGGAAGCCGAGCCAAGGTGCCAGGGTGCCTGCTGTGGCTTTGGTGATGGCAGCCCGCTGGCAGGCTGCTCCCGTGGTCGGTGGGAACAGACTCCCAGAACAGGAGACCCAGCTCCCAGAGCTGTCCCAGCTAGTTCATGATTGGAATGAACCTTCCATCCGTCGGGATGTGGTTGGGCAGTCCTGACAGCCAGACCCTGAGTCCGGCGAAGGGTGGACTCAGCTGGTTCTGCCTTGTTGACTCAGCCCTGGTTGGAAAGGAAAGGTGAGCCGAACAGACTCTTCCCCGCTGCTGGAGGAGCCGCAGAGAGACTCCTCTGTGCCCAGCTGCCCCCGCCCTCCACGCAGGAGTTAACTACTTCTCCTTGGAGTCTATTGAAAGGCAGCAGACTCAAAGGATGCCTGAATCAATGAACTGTGCTTTTAAGTGCAGGGAAAGGAAAGGAGAGAACAGACAGGTGGTGCTCTCCAGGAGAGGCAAAATGTTTGTATTTAGAAGAAAAAAGCCTTTCTGACTTCTTCCTTGCCACTCTGGCCTTTTCACCACCCAGGCTATGGCACTGCAGATTCCCTTCTCTGCAGAGCCCTTGCCTTTGATTTAAAATGATGTGGAGAAGGCAGGCACCCCTCCATTCTATCTAGCCGAACCGTTTTTCATTACGTACAGTAAGGGGTAATTTTGGCCGAGTCAGAACTATGGCAAGTGTTATCCCTCTCCATCTACTTGTATCCATTCATGTGCCTGGGGCTTGTATTTCTGTAGATGGAGGAGGAAGAAAGCAGGGGTTTCACGCATCTGTCTTTCACCTGTCCCCGTGGCCTGGTTTGATCGCTAGAGGGATAAGGATCTGGAAATGATGGAGTTATTTTCATGGAAGGCTCTGCAGGATTCTGGGTATAAGCTGGGATGTGTTAGGACCCAGGTGACAAAGTGTGATCTTGGGAGTGGGAAGAGGCCATTCTCCTCCCTCTGCATAGATCTCAGTGCCCGTGCTGAGGGCTGGTGGCCTTGGAAGCCTTCTTCAAGTGGTTTACAGGGAGAGTGAAAGCTAGAAGAAATAGGACCCTGTTTTATACTCATAGACTGGGAGGCTATGGGTTCCTTAGGAGAATTTGTGTAGGTAGAGTGTCAGCGTTACTCTTTCTTTCCACTTCTCTGGCTCCAGATGAACTTAGCGGTGACTGACCAGGACACACTCTGCGAGATGTAGGGATTCTTAGCCAAGGAGAGGACCCAGACCCTTGCTGCCTCTAGGGGAGGTCTCAGGATGTGGGGCGAGGGTAGGAGAGGAGAGGCTTGAAACTGGGAGTGGGGTCAGTCTGGAGCAGATGGAAAAGAGGAGGGAAGAAGACATGGTCCCAGATGGTTACTTTTTTTTTTTTTAAGGATTTTATTTATTTATTTGACAGAGAGAGAAATCACTAGAAGGCAGAGAGGCAGGCAGAGAGAGAGGGGAAGCAGGCTCTCCACTGAGCAGAGAGCCCGATGTGGGGTTCAATCCCAGGACCCTAAGATCAGGGACCGAGCCGAAGGCAGAAGCTTAACCCACTGAGCCACCCAGGTGCCCCCAGCTGGTTCCTTTGAGCAACAAGTGTTGGCCTTAACAGAACCTATTTTCTTTCCAGCAGAGCTAATTGACATGGACAAATGCGTTAGCTTCCAAGGAGAAATCAGCAAAGCTAAAAATTCTATCTCCAGGAAGTGCTTCTTTTATTCCAGAATTTCAATCCTGTGAGAGTTGATACACATTCTAGCTTAGGGACCCAAATAGTCTAAGAAGAAAAAAAAAAAACAAGGCCTAAAGATCAACAATTCCAAGGTACCCCAAGGTCCCTTTACTAGTAACTCCCTGTGCATGGTCCAGATGCCATCCTGGGTGAGAAGCTCTTGGCGTGCTGGTTACAAATGAAATTCCTTGGTCCCACCTAAGCCCACTGAATTGTATTCCTTGGGAAGGGACTGGTCATCTATTTTTATGACAAGAACCTGAAAAATTGCTGTGCACACTAGAACTTAAGAATACTTCATCTTGGGGCCCCTGGCTGGTTCAGTCAGTAGAACATGTGGCTCTTGATCTCAGGGTCATGGGTTGGAGCCACACATTGGGTATAGAGCTCACACACACACACACACAACTTTTTCTATACCTGCTCTGTTTAATACAGCAGCCACTAACCACTGGTGACTATTTAAATTAGATAAAGTGAAATAAAATGTAAAAATTCACTTTCTCATTCATGCTAGCCATATTTCAAGTGCCCAGCAGTCCCATGTGGCTAGAGGCGACTGTATTGGACGGTGCAGAACATTTCCATCATCACAGAGTTCTACTGGATGGAGTTGGCTGGAAGGAACCTTGTAAATATGATTTAGGAGATTACAAATATTGTTATGCTAATACATGAAATTTAATAATTTATTCTACAAAAATGCTGTTTGCTCCCGAAGAGTGAGCTTTGCATTGGTTGGCGTCTGTGAGAATATGGCTGTCCCTGCAGGCCACCTCTTTCCTGCCTTTTGGCTGGGCCATACAGAGCCTCTGTAGGAATTAGGTGAGCATAGCCAAATACACTGGCTTAATACACCTCTAGGTATATATGGTGTCATAACCACCCTTCAGTGGAACAATGGAGTCTATGTGCAAAGTAGAAGTCTCCCACTGCTCTGGGCTGATGCAAACCTGGACCAGTGTATTCAGACCCCACTTGCCTCTTCTGCCAGACACCTTTACACAGTGCACAACATATACAACCTTATGCAGCGGCCCTGAGTGGGGAGCAGCTTTAATTGGCGTTGCAGATTTCTCTGTCCGAAAACTGCAAAACTGTAGTGTCCTATTTTAAAGCACCTGTTAAGGCGGTGTCCTATGCTGGGCACCAGGGACCCAAGAGGTTGCTGCCCTCAAGTTGTTCGCAGTTGAGCTGGGAAGGGGCACTAAAGACAACATCCAATGCAGCATGGGAGGGGCAGTGATGGAGGGATGGCTTTCTTCAGAGAAGTTAGCCATTTTGGAGAAGGCAGGGACATCTTCCTGGATGTCTGAAATGATACAGAAAGAAGACCAGGAGTCAAGTGAACTGGGCGGGGAAAGCCAGTGTGGCAGAGGGATAATGGGGCTGAAGGTAAGGAGATAAGCAGCATGGTGTTTGGGGGCCACATGTCCAAGCTAGAGTTGCAGGAGCTGAGGGTCCAAGTCAAAGAACTGGAGGTGAACGAGAGAGTCAGGCAGAGGCTGGGGTGGGAGCCGCACAGCTGGGACTTTGTCCTGCTTCAAACGGGGAGTTGTGGGAAGGCTTTCAGCTGCTCCAATTGTCACTTTAATTGTTTTGAAAAATGTATCAGAAGTAATAATATATTTGTAGGTTGCATTTTCTCTAATTGCATTTGATCCTCACAAAACTCCCTAGAGGAGCAAGTTAGGCATTATTTACCGTTTCACAGCAGTGGAACACTTTACAGAGAGGAGACGTCGTTGGCCTGTGGGTCACATGACCCCTGTCAAGCACTGGAAAAAATTTTTTAAATTATTGCATCATTAATATTTCCTAATTATAAAAGCAGTATGTGTTCATGAGAAAAACTGGGAAACTATATAAAGCTATAAAGAAAATAAAATTCACCCATAGATCCACATTCACTATTACCATTTTATTGTGTTAAATTTCTGTCACAAATGCACACAGAATACTATTAATACCACAAATATAAATTTCATGTCTATCTATAGTATGTGTAGATATTACACATCCTATACATGTTACATATACTATTTTCATGTATTAGGATTTTGTATCCTGCTTCTTTCACTTTATAGTTTATCAGAAGCAATTTTACATGTTTTTAGATAGTTTTAGAAGATTTTCAATGGCCACATATATTGATAGTTCTTTAATACTTCGCTCTTGGGGTCGTCTGAGTGGCTCAGTGAGTTAAGCCTCTGCCTTCAGCTCAGGTCATGATCTCGGGGTCCTGGGATTGAGCCATGCATGCGGCTCTCTGGGAGCGTGCTTCCCCCTCTCTCTCTGCCTGACTCTCTGCTTACTTGTGATCTCTGTCAAATAAGTTAAAAAAAAATCTTTAAAAAAAATACCTCGCTTTTGGAGGTTTTTAGATTGCTTTTGATTTTTTTTCACCTATAAATATTCTATAAGGAACATTACTATTACCTTTTAATACGTTTCTTAAAAATTACTGTATTGGGCCGCCTGGGTGGCTCAGTCGGTTAAGCGTCTGCCTTCAACTCAGATCATGATCTTAGGGTCATAGAATCGAGTCCCGCATGGGGCTCCTTGCTCTGCAGGGAGCCTGCTTCTCCCTCTGCCTGCTGCTCCACCGGCTTGTGCTCTCTCTCTCTCTTTCAAATAAACAAATAAATAAAATCTTTAAAACAAATTACTGGCTCCAGAGTATGACCCCTTTTAAAGTGATTGGTACCTGTTGCAAACCAACCTTCAGAAAGGCTGTGGCAGTTTGCAGTCCTGTCGCTGGGCCTGACAGCGTCCCCCTTACCGAAGGGTTATCGCGGGGCAGTCTCTCCGACTTAACTCAGCTTGTGCAGGCGCTTGCACTGTCGTGGCCGAGATGTTCCAGAAGGAGAGCAGGAGGGACACAAGCGTAGGTGCACAAGTGTACCTGCGGGTCGGCTGTCTGGGGGCAGGGCCGCCAAGCGCCTCGTAGGCGTGGAAACAGCGATGGAAAGGAGATCATTAGAGCGCCCCCACCTGGTCAGGACTTTAATGGGGTACGCGTGGTACAAGACAAGAGGATACAGGGCGAGTTGCCTTTCCTTTCACAAGCCTTCAGTGACAAGTTAGACTTCTGCTCACCCTCTTCCCAAAGCCAGGCTTCCTTAGCTCTTGGCGCTTCGTGAGGGGAGTGTTAAAGCTTTGGATAAACATAGGAAACAGAGATTTGTGTTCAGAGATGGAGAAAAGCTCTTTTAACCAACAAATCCTGTGATACGAAATCCATCCATCTGATCACAAATCCCGTTTAAAGTGATTTTAACAGACTTGAGGATGTGTTCGATCACAGCATCTTACTTTGAATGAAGGAGAAAGTGTTGTTTCCAAGGAAAGGAAAAAAATTTGTCCTCAGCTGTGGTGAAGACACTCCCGGGCCTCTCTAGGTGTGCTGCGGCTGGGGTCTGATTCCGAGCGCCCCAAAGCAAATGGACCATGGACCAGCAACTTGCTCGCTGGGCGGCTCCCTTTCACAGCTTGAGTTCACAGGTGGAAATGCAAGCCCGAGAGAGAATAAGTGTCCCTCCAGAGCTGCCAGGAGCACTAGCGGAGGCAGCAAGTCTTTGAGAGGTCCTTAGACACTTACAGTTGCAAGGAGCTGAGAGGTGGCCCCACGAGAAGCTTGCAGGGTGACCGTAGGCCAGCATGGGCCACCTCAGGGATGTTGGCAAGCAGAAAGGAAGTAGCTGGATCTCAATGAGCGTGCAGTCAGGGGCCCAGGCCTCTTCTCTGTCTCCCACTGGCCACTTCATTTTGTTTGCTCTCCCTTTCCGTTTCTTTCCACCTCTCTCTGTTTAATCATCCATCATGGGGCTGCAAAACCACCATCTTGTCCCCTAAGTCAGTGTGAGCTTTCAGTTCCAGGACTCTCCATCAAACTGACAACATTCTCTGCGTCTCTCAAATCAAATTCCTGAAGAGGGATGTCCTGGACCCGTCTCTGGGTCTCAGCCTCTAGGTCCAGTGACCACAGCTGGTCCCTGAGTCACAGGCGGTCATTCAGGGGACAGATGGATCGCGAGGCATAGAGAGCTTCAGGCTGTGTGTAGAATGTCTGAGTCATAAAAAAAAGTTCAGTTTTCCTCTTTTAAGGCAGACTCACAATGCCTTGAGACAAACCTGGGGTAAGATCAGAAAGGAAGAGACAGGAGGCAGGGCTCATCTGGGCTTGGGGTCAGAGCACCTGGGTTCAAATCCTGACTGGTCTGCCTGGGAGCGGGGTCTGGGACCAGGGATTTCACATTTTGTTTTCCTGGCTCCTCATTTGGGAAAGGCCAATTTTGCTGCCCTGTCACAGAATAAAATTACACCGTGGACATGAAAGTGAATTTTAAATTGCAAATCATAACCTTTTTAGAGTAGAAGTCAGGGGCTCTTAGTGGCTGTGATCTTTCTGGGCTCTCCAGAGAAACAGAGTAAGACAGGTACGACTTGTTTGAGATCAAAGGAGTTTTCAAAATTCACAGCCACATGACCCTTTCATTCTCTTAAAAATTATGGAAGACCCCAAAGAGTTGTTTGTGTGTGGGGGGTCATGGTTATTGACCATGTTCAAAGGTAAAACTAAGGCTTAAAAAAAAAGTATTTGGTAATTCATTATAAGAAAATGACAATCCACTAAATGTTAACATAAGTCCATATTATTATTTTAAAGTAGTGACATTTTCCAAAACAAAAACATATCAAGTGAGAAGACTGGCATTGTTACTACATTTCTGCAACAACTCTCTTTCATATCTGGCTTATCACACTCAGTCGGTTGGAATATGTGGTTTTGAAGTATATGAGGAAATGTGGCTTCCATACATGTGTAGTTGGAAAGAGAAAAATCTTTGAATAGCCTTTTCAGGTAATTATGGATTCTCTTCGATATCATACTCACTCGACAAGCAATAGTTACTTAAAGCAAAGTTGCAATGTGGAATCTGAAATTGCATCAATGAATTTTCCATTCCTCGTTCCATTACAATCCAGTGGTCTCTCTTGCAATCTAGAAGGATCTTTTACCAGTGACTGATTTTGTGACATCATGCATCAGTCATTCGCAAAATTTTGGTTCGATGAGTTATTCAGATCTTCTAAACATTGACGTCTTTCCTTATAGGATATCAAAAAATTCCATTCATGAATTTTACCACCTGTGTCATCAGACAAGTCTTAGGAGATTGGGAAGCTGTCAAGCTTACGGTGGTGGATATGAAGTTTTCCAAAAATCTTAAATTATTTTGTTTCATAGCTTAAATTCTGTCACTGGCAACAAATACTGTCAGTCGATTTCTCTGACGTGACAGGCTCACTTTGTTCATTTTAGAAAACTTCTGCCAGATCCCCAAGTCTGAATAACCACATTTTGTCTGTCGGTGAGTCTTTGAAGCAAAATTGGTATTCCATCTTCTAAAAAAGGCTAGTTCAGCTCGAAGCTCAGACCCATCCCATAGTGCTTTTCGTCAACCATTGTGCTTTGGCACCCCGCAGAACTGCTTTATGCGTCCTTCACCATTTGTCACACCGAATATTAAAGTACATGTACTCAAGGGTCAGGAGCAATAAAATTAATCATTTTTACCGCTTCATTGAGAACATTCTTAAGTGAAAGGGACCACTGTGTGTGTGTGCTGATATCATCAACACAGTGATGGGTAAATGACTTTTATCTCAGTATTTCTTTTAAAGATTTTATTTATTTATTTGAGCGAGAGAAAGACAGAGACAGAGCATGAGCGGAGGGAGGGGCAGAGGGAGAGGGAGAAGCACAGTCCCTGCTGAGCAGGGAGCCCAACACAGGGCTCCATCCCAGGACCCTGAGATCATGACCTGAGTGGAAGGCAGATGCCTAACCGACTGAGCCACCTAAGGGCCCCTTTATCCCAGCATTGCTATGGAAATAGTTTTGACTTTTAAGACCTACTGAAAGAATCACAGGGACCCTCAGGTGTTCATCACTTTTAGAACCACTGTTCCAAGACTTTTGGGTTGAAAGAAAGGACACATTTCCTTATTTTCTGTATGATATTAACTCTGGGTCAAGGAAGTCCACTGTGCTTTCTTCTGGGACTCTTTCCTCTGCTCTTGGGTCAGGCACAGAAAACAGGCCAGGGCCTTGGTCCTTCTTGGTTGCTGCTGACCCACTCCACCACCAGGCTTTCTGGGTCCATGCAGAGGCAGGTGGCTCTGTTGGCCCCTCCCCCACCCGGAGCCTACCTCAGCTGTGAGATCTTCCACAGACTCTCCTGGCTCTGTCCTCACAGACCCTCGTGCCAAGGTTCTGCCTCCTCAAGGTGCCTGTCCTTATCACTCTACAAGTAGCAACTCTCCTTCTCTTTAGCAAGATCCTGTCTCCAACCGTTTCCTGGATCAGGCCTCCCCCTTTTCAATCTTTAAAGTCTGAAACTTTCAAACATCCTCCTCGTCTCCAGCGTTCTGGTATAATTCACTCAGTGGACTAAAACCAAAAGGCTACAACCCCCAGACTGTGCATGAGTTTGACTACAAATGTTTCTGTTTTTTTAAAAATTTGGATTAATTGCCTGTGTTTAAAAAATCAGGATATTCGCAGACACCTGGGATGTCTGTCTTCTCCTGAAGCACTAGAGGGTCTGGAAATCTTAGGCCTGCATTGTCATATGGTGGCAGTTGGCTGAAGGTGAGAAAAATGGATCCGCCATGTTCTCAAAGAGCTCCCATTTCCTGTTAACCCCTCAGCAGCCTCCTTTGCTCATTCTCACTCACTTGCCTGACTTCAGTAAGATCTGAGTTTGTCCTCTCTGCCCAGCCCTTTGAGCGACAAAGGCGTTTTCAAGGTTTATCTCCTCCTACCCGGCAGACCATGTACAAATTAGTCCCAGTGTTATGGCCAAGAAGACAGAGATAAGCCTGCCGACAACATTGGCTGAAAGGATTACTGTGTTGCTTTCAGCCCAGTTTAAGAGTGGAACTTCTCCCCAGCCATGCCGCTGGTGTTCCCATGCGGGCCCGTGTCCGTGCAGACGCTGCTGGAACCGGGTCTCACTTGTTGACCCCATGCACACCAAGAAGGCACCTGGAGCTCCATGACTACCATTTTCACCTCCCCCCAATGACCTAGGCAAAACGAGGGGGACACCAGCCCATGTCACAGGGGCTGCAGAGGAGAGGCCCTCGGACCAGGAAACTGAAGTCCAACAAAGCCTAAAACGGCTTCCGCCAGCAGCTTCTTTCACCTTCATGCCCTCCTTATCAGCCTCTTGCAGCTGCCCTAGGAGAGAACAGACGCTGAGTAAGAAGGACCCATGGAAACTGTGGTGCTGAGGTTTAAAACGGCGCGTGTTTAGGTGATTCAGGGTGGGGTGTCTGTGGGAGGGGGGAAAGGGGAAGGGCGTGCAGGGTGGATTGTTCATTTCCTGATCCCTTCTTTCTTAAAACTTGAGCTGTTTATTTTGATTGTTTTAAAGAATTATTCATTCATTTATTTGACAGAGAGAGAGAAATCACAAGTAGGCAGACAAAGAGAGGAGGAAGCAGGCTTCCTGCTGAGCAGAGAGCCCGATGGGTGCCTCGATCCCAGGACCCTGAGACCATGACCTGAGCCAAAGGCAGAGGCTTAACCCACTGAGCCACCCAGGTGCCCTTGAGCTATTTATTTATCTTATTTGAGAGAGAGGGAAAGTAAGCATGAGTAAGGGGAAGGGCTCGATCTTGTGACTCTGAGATCACAACCTGAGTGGAAATCAAGAGTCAGATGCTTAACCGACTGAGCCACCTGGGCGCCCCTCCTGGTTCCTTCTCGAGAAATAGATTGATACCCAGGGAGAGAACTCTCCCAGTCCTGCATAGTGCTGGCTCTTCAGTACGGCAAACCAATGGGAATAAGCATTGAGAAATTCTAGTAACAACGAGGCAGAGCTTCTCCAGCTGGAGTTTGTAGAGGACTCAAACTGCTGCCTCCTTGAGGGCTGTTGGATCCCCTTCATACAGTCTGTGACATTCTTCGGAGCACTGTTGGACCGCCACAGATCAGCTCACGCAAAGCTCCTAAGAGGAAACCCAGGGAGTCCTTGGCTGAGTGCAGCCAAAGATAAGGATGTTAGGTAGCTGGTCTTGATGAGCGTAGAACATGGGCTGGAAATAATTGTTGACTTACCAACTGGGTGCCCTGTGTAGGTCACCCTAACCCTGGCTGAGTGTGTCATATTTTGAGCTTCCTCAACTGACCAATGATCCCTCTCAGTGTAAGTGGTCTGGATGATTCAGGTGAGTTTCCGGGGGCGGGGGGGGGTGCCATTTTGGCCAATTCTTCTCTGGGTGAAAGCAGGGCCCGTTTGTGTACTATGTTCATTGTCTTGGTGAAACCACAGAGTGTTTGTGCCATGGGCTCCTGCCATGGTCTATGACGGGGTCAGCACCAGAGCTCAGACCTGACAGGCCATGAAAGGAGGAAGCTGAGGGAAACTGGAGGGGGGTGTATGGGGAGTAGTTCAAACTCAGCATCAATGTTGCTTTTTCTCTCTTCTTTTGTATAAAAAGGTCAATCTCATGTCTAATTCATTTGAAAATTCCCCACTTCTCTCTGTGTGTTTTTGGTAAAAATAGAAGTCTCTGAGGATTGCAGGCTCCTGCTGAATTTTATGAGCAACTTTCAAAGCTTGCTAACCAGGTTCCTCTAATCTTTCCTTGAGTGAATTAAGCACCAGTGGGAGGCTTGCTTTCCGGGTGACTGGTTTGAGTAAAAGACTTCCAGGGTTGGGGGTAGAAGGCTTTTAAGGTCATTTAATCAATTTGCAGAACATGGAAAACACAAGAGAGTGGACAGGTTGACAGGAAGTTGGCCTCATCACCTCTGCTCCCATCCTGTTCCCCCTTCCCTCCCTCTCTCTTCCCTCCTGCCTCCAGTCTCTTCTGCCTCCCTCCCTCCTCTTACCTCCCACCTCCCATCCTTCCTCCTATTCTCTCTCCCTCCCTCTCTCCACCCTGGAACCTTCCTACCATCCTCCCTCCCTCCCTCCCACCTTCCTCTTCCTTTCCCACCTCCCTCCCTCCTTCCTTCCTCACTGCTCTCTTCCTAATCCCAGCCATCACCAAGTCAGCAGCAGACTCCCAGCTCACCTCCCTGCTTGCAGCCTTGCCCTTGTCCAAGCCAGGGAGTGCTCTCCAAAGGACAAATGTGATCTGATTTCCCGCTGGCTTTAAACCTTGAGTGCTTCTCTAGTTCAAAAACTTTTTAATGTTAGAAGTCAGGAAACACATTACCTTTGAGGAGGAGAGTGGGGTGGGTGATGGAGAAGGCAGGCTTCTGGAGGGCTGGCAATGCTTGATTTCTTACACTGTATGGTAGTGACACAATAGTCACATTGTGATAATTTATTGAGCTGTGCCATGATGATGTGTGCCCTTTTCCATACACGAGTTATGCTACTGTAAATTTTTTTAAAAATTTAACCAGTGTTTAATATCACTCTCCTGTGCTTTCCAAGGTGGGGGTGAATAACTTTAGACACTGGGGAAGGGGGCTATAGTGATTGTTGAAGGGGGTCATTGGAATTTGTGGCAGCTTTGAAGCTGGAATATCAAAATAATGAGTAATTTCAATGAGCGCTGGTGTGACAGACTTGTAGACTATCTGGGGAATGGTGCTATGGTACTACAGTGTTTTGGGATAATGATGATTCAAAGAATCTTCTAGAATCCTTTATGAAAGGTTATGGTTTTGGGCTGAGCAGGGAGAATTAATCCTGGCCCAGGTCCCATCCAAGGAAGTATTTGTTTTGGGTGCGGGTTGATTAGGCACTGGCCTGGTGTAGCTCTTTGCAGGTTGCTCCGTAGGAAAGCTTTTCTGATGTTTGTGATTAGGGCTGCAAGAGAATAGGAACCATAGGACCCAGGAGAGATGCTCTGAGACCTCTGAGAGGTGCTCCTCAGAGGCAGGCTGCAAAACGATCCCTGGGGAGTGACTCTAAGGGGTGGGCCCCTGAAGGGTCCCTGGAGGAAGCCTAGAGGGGTTGAGTCCCTCCTGATGGTCCCATGGAGGAGAAGAAGGAATGGGACGACTGCAGGTTTTAGAGTAAAGAAAAAATTGGTGTGCATTGAGTGATGGGGAATAGGCTGAGAGGCTCCCCTGTCTCTCAACCAAGTCACCAACTTCCTAAGCTTTTGCTGTAGTTGGACTTCTTGTTCACTGCATTAAAAAAAAAAAAAATAAACCACTCTTCATAGCCTGGGCCTATCTCCACTTAGCACTTTGCCCTTGACATTGACATTTACCTGCTCATGCCTTGGCTCTCTTGTTGGCCATGATGGCAGCACTGGCCCTTCCTAAAGTTGTACCCATCTCCAGCGCAGCATCTGACATCTTGCACATGCTCAGCGAGCATCTATAGAAAAACTGAGGGTGTGCAGGTCCTCAGAGGGAGAGCTTGCTTCCACTCCACAACCTCCCTGAAGAGTGGGACTTACTCTCCTGAAAAATGGAGGCTCAAAGAAGTTCATGCAAAGCATATGGCTTATAAGCAGTGGAGCTGTGATTCAAACCTTGGTCTGTCTGTGTTCCAAAGCCCTTGCCCTGAATCTCTATGCAATGCTGAGCTCCATCTACTGTAGTCCCCCTTCAGCCATCCTATGATTTGCTGACTTTCTATTCAGGGTAACTTAACCCTCCCATCAATGGCTCCCAAACAGCCCAAAGATCAGGTACCCTAGCCGAACGTGTAAGTCCTCCTGAGAGCTGACCCCTGCCTCCTCCTCTGATTCCATCTCGAGCCAATGGTGTCCTACACTTGATGCATTAATCAGATTGAAATACCCATAGTTGCAGGCATCTGTCATGCTTCTCTGATGGGTTCCTCTTTCTAGAATAATACTTCCCCACCTCTACGGGGCTGGGTGAGTATAAATACACATAGATATTAAGATGCTCTTGATCCCTGGCAGCATATGACCCATCCCCAAACAGCATAAGCAACAGGATTTATCCTGTGAGATTCCATGTCACATAGTAAGGGATCCCGAGGCGGGGAGGCTACTGGCACCACGTGTCTGGGCTCCAGCTCCTCTTCTCTGTCCCTCTGTCTGTTCTGCCCCTCTTCGCATTGGCTTCATCCTCAGGCTGGTGGCAAGATGGCTGGGGTGGTCCCAGGTCTCACATCTAGACACATCAATGTTCTGCATGAGAGAAGATGGACACTTTCTCCCTGCGTCCGCCTTCCCAAACTGTGGGCACATCCTCTGCATGGCTGGCTGGCCTGGCCTGATCACAGACTTACCCTGAGTCAAGGGGAGCAGCGTTACTGAGATTAACTAAAACACAGCAGGATACTCCCGGGAGCTGGGGATTGATTGGATTATGCTGGGGCAAGGTGGGCACCCAAAAGAGTGGACTACCTGTGAGGAAGGTCTTGGGATTGATGCGGTAAAAAGGTAAAAAAGGTGTCTAGCCTAACTTTTCTAAGGAAGGCACCTCCAGCTAGCATTGTAGCCTCCTCACAGACAATTGCCTCTTTACCAGCCCTTTCCCCACTGCCAATGTCCTCTGCTTGGTCCCTTGCCTTTTGGCACAGTGGCCCTCCCTGTTGGCCTGGCCTTCTGGCCCAACCTGGCCACTTTTATCTGCTGTGTTTTCCCCACATCTTGCTGGCTCACTGGCCTGAGCGCATCACTGACCCACAACCCTGTGCTTCTTCTTGGCCAGAGCACACGTCTCTTCCAGGAAGCCTACCCGGATTCACCCCACCCACCCATGTCACTCCTCTCCTACCACCCTCTAGCCTTGGGGATTCTCTCCATGGATTTATCTGCTGATGCTTTGCTTGAAAACCTTCTAAGTTCCAAAGCCACTTCTCATGCATTTCACGGGCATGTTTTTCTCCCGAACAAGAGTGTTTGTTCCTTGATGAGAATAATGTCTTCTAATTCTTTGGCAGCTCCATGAATAATGAGCCTCACTCATATCACACAGACACACAGACACACACACACACAGACACACACACATCTCTTCTGACTTCCACAGCCACACTGGGAAGCAAGGCAGCTGATCAATGCTGCTAATTAACTAGCCAGGGTGTCCCCAGCCTAGTCTCCTGCCCTCGCCTCTCTGTTGGCAGAGATGGCAGCTGCCTCTGTATGTAAGGAAGGTTGTAGAAAGGCACGGCTCCAGCAGCTGGGGTCAGGAAATCCGAAGAACAATTGCTCCTTTAGGCTAGAGTGTTATGTTTCTGGGGGTAATTTCAGCTCTACGGTGAGCACAGAGCCCGTGACACTCTAGGGTATAATTGTGGGAACCCGGAACCTGGGGAGTACCTACTATGTGCTTCGTGCCTGCTCCCCCACCTCAGATGCTTGCCCCATTCATCAATTTGCCAGCGTGCCTTCCTCTGCCAGTCTTTCTCTGGCTCTGTCTGGAAGGTTCCACCTACCCCGTTAAGGCTCAAATAGTATGCTGTGGTGACGTCCCTAGAAAGTTTCTTCTCTTTTCTTCTGTCTTCCTTATGCTTTGTTGGCGCAGCTCAGTGTAAGAGAATGCATTGCTCACCTGTCTACCTCTGTGGTGTGAGGTGAGCTCCTCAAGGCCAGGAAGCAGTTTTCTTTTTCTGGATCTTTGGGTCCTCTGAGGACAGATCCATGCCTGTCAGGTAATAATAAATACATAGCTGTGGAATTAAATTAAATTAAGTGTTGCTGAAGACAGCAGAAGGCAAGATTCAGAAAGAGTGAACACAGGACTTAAATATAGTGACTTTTCAATAAATATGCATTTTTCTCCTTTATTATGGCTCATAGATAGAGGAAGAAGGAGAAAAGGGGAAGGAAATAGGAGAAGTGAGGATGATAAGACCTCTCCCTCTCTACCTGAGCTTCTAAAGAGCAAGAATGATTTTATATCCCAGGGTCCAGCCCAGTGGCTAATTATGGGAAATGATCCACAAACACTTGTTGAGTGAATAAATGGAATGTGGGTCAGGTTGTGCTTTGGGGTTGGATTCTGAGCACTGGCTGGGGCAGGGCATGAGGACCCTGGAATCTTCGGTGGGATAAGGAAGTCCTCATGAGGGAATAATGGACTTGGCCTAGGTTGCCAAGGGCCTATCTGTGCCACCGACCTGGAGTTGACCAGCTGGCCTCTCTCTCTTCAACCTTGTCCATCCCCTACTCTCTACTCTCAGCTCCAGCACCTGCAAGGTCACATTTAAGACCCCGAACTGAAGCCTCAAGTCAACTGAATGAGACCAAACCTATCCCTCATATGTGCTAGAACCTTCTGCAGAAGAATGAGTGGAGGTCCAGGGGTCATATGTCTAAATATTTAAAAATTATAAACCAAGTGAATAAACTGTTCAATAAAAATATATTCTAGCCTCCTGTGTTGACAGATGTAACTTCAGAACAACAAAAAAGAAAGCGTATACAGCTACAGTTTTTATAAGGTTGAAATTTAGCCAAATATCAAAGATGACTGACTTAAATTATTATTATTATTAAAATCTAGGCATTCTGCTGAACAGCCAGTGATATTGGGGTAAATAATAAAAGCACCCATAATTCATAAATGACTATACATTTATTCCATAATTTTAGTTTTCGTGTTTTTGTTTTAGCAAGATCACTCATTATGTTTTATACAATCAAGATATTCACATCATGTGTTCTATAGACAGTAATGATCTGGATTAAAAAAACAAAACGTGACCATACTCAAAGTGTTCAAAGTCTCAGGATATTTTATCCTAAAGGGTAGATCAAGCTCAATGTGAACTACCTGAACATAAAACTTGCGTGCATATTTCAGAAAAGTAACATTTCTTTCACTCTATTAAAATGAAGGGTAAAATACAAATTTAATGACTATAAAAATAGTTAATCAAAGTTATGTAAATCCAGCTACATGAAACGATTCTTACAATTCTAGGGTGTAATAGCCATGCAGTTGCAAGTATAAAAAAAGTATCATTTTTTATGGACGTTATGCGTAGACCAGTGGTTCTCATGTGGGAGTGATTTTGTCCCCCAGAAGCATTTGGTGATGTCTGGAGACATCTGTGGTTGATACAATTTGCTACTGGTATCTAGCCAGTAGAGGCTGGGATGCTGCTAACTATTCTAGAATGTATACAATGTGAGAAAGAATACATACAATGTGAGAAGGGAGGTAAGAAACACTGGTTATGCACATGACCACACACATAAGCGTCAGATGAACTGTTTGCAAATTGCAAAATATTCCTTCACTGTTATGTGCAATTGTTGTGAATACTGCACAAATCATGGGTAACTCCAGAATCCCAAACTGGAACGTGAAGAGAAGCAAGAAAATGGACAGGTGACACATTGCCTTAGGCAAAAATCTATTACATTCTTGCTATGTGAGAGGAAGAATTTGACATTTTAATCAATTTGTCTTTTCTTTTACCTAAGCGTTTCTGCCTATCAGTCACCCCCCACCCTTGCTTAGCTACTGCACATTCTGAACTCGTGTCCATCTCCAACATCAGCAACAACACAGCCCATGGATCTTGACGTTCAGACGCAGTCACCTTTTGTGTCATGGACGTAAGACAGGAAATGTGGGGAAGTGCTGTCCTGGGGCCCGAATGGTGTTGTTCCAAGAACAGGTGTTTAAGGTTATGGGTCATGCTGTATCAGAGTCGGGCAGAGATCCCTAGTGACAGAGGTGCCCATGTTTTCCTTCAAAAATGCAGTTTCTGTGTGTTTGTGACTTGGCAGGCGGGGTCTCCAAAGCCTGAGGCCCAGGGCCAGGGCAAGGTGCCATGTCCCATTGTCAGCCTCAGGTTCTGAGTGGGAACACTGAGGAGTTGAGAAGCTGCTGATACCAGACCATCAGCGGTTTCCCAACCCTTTTGCAGAACAGCATGCTGTTTAGCTGCCAAAATACTAGGACTGGAAGTAGCTGGCAAAAATGTTCAGTAAGGCAGTGAACCTGCTTCAAGAAGCCAAAGGAAAATTCTCTTAGACTGTGACCCGAGAAGGAACCCGGCCCTCAGGACCTCTTTTGGAAGCCTGCACTCAGTCAGCGTGGGGTTCTCTCCAACCGCCCTCCCCCCCAGGAGCTCCTCTGAAGAGTGTGTATGGGACCGGTGCTTATTGCCAGTCCTTTCCCGGGCAATGGGATTGAGAAGACCCTGCCACCACTCAGAGAAATTCACAGCCTGATAGTGAATGTATTCTCAGCTTATGTTTAGTGAAATCGGAAAACAAAAAGGAGACAGAACAAGCCACCTCCACATAACTCAGCTACTATTTCCAAAGAGACAGGTCCAAGGGGGAAGAGATGACAGCTTCCCATGCAGGGGAGGGAAGAAAAGAGAGAGGGGACATGTGGTGTTACTAAGACTCACCTCTGCATGCATTCACAAGTCCCTTCCCAAACACCGATCACTTGGTCCTCACTGCAACCTCAGTACAGACAGCCAGGCAGGTTTGTTTTCCTTTTACAGGATATTGACCTTGAATATTGACCTTGAAGGATAGAGTAACTCACTATTTTAGGAAGGCACAGCTGGAATATGGCAGAGCCAAGAGTGAGACTTGGTCTTTTGGCTCTAAAAGCAATGCTCGTTCCAGTGACATCAGTGTTTCAGTCTGTGGACCCTGGAAGATTCCATTGTTAGAAGGGGTTTGTGTACCCAAATGTACAGGGGGCGCCCCCCCGTAGCCTCAGGTGATAGAAATATAACCAGTGTCATGTGAAGAGGGCCTAGAATCTATTGACACTGAGGCAGATGTCTGCGGACGAGTGTCGCAACCAGCACATCACCCCCTTCCTGTATCAAAGGCCTCCTGGCAGAAATGGGGCATTCTTTAGCACTGGTGATTCATGGCACAAAAATTCCTACGGGTGCACAGAGCTACGACGGAGGCACGAGTATTTGGTTCATGTTGTGCGGTGTGCAATACACTCGTACCTCATGAAGAACTCTACACATAGCACATGGGAGGTGCTCAAAAATGGTATAAACTGACCTTCTATTCAAGGTAACTTAACCCTCCATCAATGGCCAAAGATGGCCCAAGCAGCCAAAGATGCCCAAACAGCCCAAAGATCAGGTTCTCATCTGAACTGGAGAAGTTCTGAAATGGAAGCTGAACTGGAGAAGAGGAGAAGTCAGATGCCAAAGGGAGAAGCAGCCTCCTGTTGGCAAATAAGGTGGGGGAATGAGGAGAGAATCCCCTCACCCACGAGGGACAAGGAATGGAAACCAACAGCAAAAGCACTTAGCACGTTATTAAACACTGGAAAGCTGTTGCTTTTGGAATAATAACATAACCGTGTGGTCTCATTAGAGGTTCTAATGGGAACAGAAAAGAAATACTCTGGACCAATTTTCTTTCTGCTCCTGTAATTAGTAGTGAATTTTGAAAGGACTGAGTAGGGTGTTAAGTCCTTTTCAATCACTACGAGTGATCATTCATTCATTCATTCATTCAGCAAATGTTCACTGAGCACCCATTATATGCCAGGCACTGAACCGGTGTTGGGGATATAACAGTAAATAAAACAGACAAAAGACTCTACCCTCATGGAGCTCACACTCCAGACAACAAAGAAATGAGAAAGTAAACTACACGGTCTATCAGGTGGTGAGACGCTCTACAGAGATGGTGGCAGGCAGAGGGATGTGGGGGAAATTGGTAACTTTAAATGGGATGATGAGGGAAAGCCTCCTTGAGAAAGCAATGTTTGAGCAAAAGCCTGAGGATATGAGGGAGCAAATCAAGCAGATATAAGAGGGAGGAACATGCCTGTTTTTCCAGGAGCAACCAGGAAACCATTGCAGGAATGCAAAGTGAGGGAAGCGGGACAAGGCTGGAGTCCTGGTTACACAGGACCGTACAGGCTACCAAAGAGTCTGGAGCTCTTACCCTGAGTAACGTGGGAGAAGGTGATATGGTCTGACCTGTATTTTATTTAGAGGTTGCCCTGGCTACTGTGTTGGGAATAAAAGTAGCAAGGCTGGGATTGAGGAGACCAATTAGAAGGTTCTGGAAAAAAATCCAGGAGACCTGATCAAGGTGGTAGCAGTGGAGGTGGTGAGAAGTGATTGGATTCTGGATGTTTTATGAAGGTGGAAAAGGCAAGATTCACTAACAGATTAGATGCAGAGTGGGTGGGAAAGATTTAGCAAGGGTGATGGCAAGGTTTTGAACCTGAACAATGGTAAGAATACAGTTGCCATTAACTGACCTGAGGAAGGCACTGGAGGGAGCACAGGTTTGGAGAAGAAACTCAGAAGTTTGGTTTGGGTTGTGTTAAGTCTGAATGATTTTCTTCTCCAAATTTATATATGAAAGGAGAGGTTCATATCTGAAATAAGAATTTGGAAGCCATAGCACGAAGATGAGAACTTATATCGAGAGAGTATTTAGAGAGGAAAAAAGGTCAGAGATCTGAAGCCTGGAGAATTGAGCAGGATGTCATCAACAAAAGCTTGAGAATGGGTGGCCAGTGAAGTAGGAGGAAACCAGGAGAGTGTCGACCACTGGGAGTCAAGTGAAGAAACTTTCAGTTAGCGCCTGCTGTCTCCCCTGCATCAAAGGCTGTGAGAGATAGAGCAAGACGAGTGCTGAGACTTACCCATTAAATTTAGTAACATGGAAGTCAATGGTGAGTTTGACAACAACAGTTTCAGCGGGAAGTGGGATAGGTCAAAGGACAGCTTGACTATTGAGGGTTAAGAGAAAACAGAAGGAAATGTAACCAGTGAATATAGACAACTCTTTTGAAGAGTTGGATGCAAAACGGGATGCGGGAAGGAGACCGTGTAGATGGAGAGGTCTGTTAGTCAAGAAAGGTTTCTTTTCATTGGTTTTTTATTTTTTAATGGGAATGTTAGAGCATGTTTATATGCTGATGGGATGATCCAACACGAGGGAAAATTGATAATGCGAGGCAGACGGGAAAAATTGCTGGGGCAAAGTCCTTGAGCAGGGCAAAGAGACCCCGTCAGAGCGCATGCGTGGAGGCTGACCTTCAGTGCACAGGTGAGTCCTCTGGAACGGGAAGAGGAACGGAGGGCTCAGACGCAGCTAGGAGGGGAGGCGGAGGGGGGAGGCGGTGGACTGGTCTTCTTACTGCTTCAGTTCTCTCCGTGAAATCGGGAGCAAGGTCATGGGCTGAAGGGGAAGGGAGGGGAGTGGTGCTGGAGGAATTTGAAGAGACATCCCTCCCAAGTCTGTTGTGGGGATTACCTGAAAGGACACAGCACAGCTCCTGGCCCATAGGAGAGGCTTATGAATGGAAAGGAATTCCTCTACTGTCTTTGTGATTGTTGTTCAGAGCAATTTTCTTTTGAGCATTATGTATATGTTTTTTATTTTTACAATAATATTTCACATTTGATATAGAAAATTATGTAAAAGGCAGAAAAGTATAAAGAAAAAAAATCACTATAATCGTTCCCCAAAGAAAATAGCTATTACCAGTTAGATGTGTATCTTTACCCTTTTTTTTTTTTATATTTTATTTATTTATTTGACAGACAAAGTGAGAGACAGAACACAAGAAGGGGGTGTGGGAGAGGGGGAAGCAGGCTTCCCACTGAGCAGAGAGCCCAAAGAGGGGCTCAATCCCAGGACCATGGGATCATGACCTGGGCCAAAGGCAGAAGCTTAACAACTAAGCCACCCAGGAGCCTCTCCTTATACTTTTTTCTATGAATATACAATATATATATATATCCTGCTTCTTACATAGCTGTTTTTCACTTCACATTTGTATTTCACTGTTTTCTCATGTCATTTGGTAGTGTCCAAAAATATGATTTTTGTAATCTATGCCTTCCATAAATGGCTGTGAACATTCCATCATGGGGCTGTCCTACCATTTATCTTGAAATTTCCCCATTTTGGATATTGAAGCAGGAATGCCAATTTTTCACATTTGTAACTACCTCTGTCATGGACATCCTTGCAGAGAAATATTTATGCTCTGATGAGTTCTTTAGAGTAAACTCTTAGAAATGGAATTATTAGGTCAGAAGGTAGGAACATTTTAGACTCTTGGTAGATATTGCCAAAGGGCCTTGCAGAAAGGTTATGCTACTTAACATTTCTTCCAGGGGCATAGGAGAATGCCCTGACATGATCATTTTTAAAACCTTTGCAGGTCAGTATTGATTTATTGTTTTAATCTGTCCTTCCTTGATGACTTGTGAAGTCCAATTTCTTTTCATATATTTACTTTGTTTGCATTTCTCCGGAATGGCTCTGTACAGGGGAGGTTGGCTTGAGGAAAAGCCTCACAGTGGAAATACTTTAGAAGCTGCTGAGAGGTGTCTGGATCAGTCCCTTTCCACGATGCTTCCCTGGATGGGGACCCTGAGCTCCAGGAAGCTAGTGTGCAGCGGTGACACAGCCCTCCAGCTAACATTCCTCTGTCCCCATTCGGGGAAGGCTCCTCCAACCCGTTCCTGCCCCTAGAGGGCATCTCCATAACAGAGAGACTCCAGCGGTGCCTGCAGGAATCATCTCAAGTCTTAGGAGAATCAAAGCCCTTTTTAATATTCCACAAAGAGAGAATTGCTTCCGTGACCTGGCAAACAGGAGCCATCCCAGGAGTGAAGATCCTTCTACAGAGGGCGGGGAGCACTTGTTTCATTTCCCTCTTGGTGCAAAGCCTGAGACTCAACTTGTTTTGAAATTCAATATTCCTTCTCACCCAGTAGAAGGAAACTGGAACCACCACGTTGTTAGCACAGGTTTTTAAAAAGTTCTTCTCCCGAAAATATCTTTAACAGTCATTTTATTTGGTGGAGACCCAGCTTGTCCTTTTTACCACGAGCATCAGGGACCCTCCCAACATAAGCTTTAGCCAAAAAGGAAGTTATATTTGCAATCTCTTGGGAAGAGAAAAACTCCTTTTCCGAACAGTTTATTTTGTTAGTGACAGCTTCAAACTCAATCTCTCACACATACACACGAAAACACGCACACACACACACATCCACGTGTATACACACAAACATGCACACAAATATATACCGCCATCGCTGCTGTCCCCCCACACTCACACCACATCTCATGCCCTGCTCTAGCCTACATGTGGGCACACATACCCTACACTCACACTTGACCTACACAACACATGAGACACCCTAGTACACATTGCACAGTACATGAACACACCCACACCACCATGAATACACTCACACCACCATAACTACCACCCCATCTGCAGCCCTCCAACACACACACACACACACACACACATGCACATATCCCTTCTCCCTCCCAGCCCCTCCCATCCCGGTTCTCTGCCCTTGAGCTTCTAAAAACATACATGGTTCTGGGATTTTCACGAGCTTCTAAAAACATACATGGTTCTGGGATTTTCACGAGGATGCCGCCCCGCCCACATTGCCTGTCACAAGGCATTGAAGGCACCCCAGGCATCTTGCCACCTGCCTGTGAGGACCGGGGCGTGGGAGGGGACCACAATATGCCCAAGCCAGGGCTCTGGGCTGGATCCAAGGATTACTTAGAAATTAGTGAGTCGTCTGTGAGGCAGTAGCTTTAGCCCAGGGCAAACCGTGGACTGAGACTTCCCTGCTTGCTCATTAATATGGCTCATGGAACTTGAAATCTGGAATAAATCAAGTCTAGGGCAGATGGTCAAGCCAAGACAAAAGAACCCTGAAGCATCTACCCTTCTAATTTCCTCCACTTTCCTCATTTAAAGAGAAAGCTTTTTGGTGTTTTTTTTTTTTTGAACAAAGTCTCAGTGGTCTGAAGGAGCTACAACCATATAGCTCTTGTAATTAGAGCAAAACTAATCAACTTTGATGATCAGCTTTGCGGATTATCTGTGATAAAATTTTCATGCCACAGCAGTTTCTCATTCCTACCCCTCCTTCAGAGTCATTCCCTCTTCCACTCAGAGCCTTCTCAGAGGCCTTTTTTTTTTTTTTAAGATTTTATTTTTATTTCGGAGAGAGAGTGAGAGAGCATGAGAGGGGAGAAGGTCAGAGGGAGAAGCAGCCTCCCCATGGAGCTGGGAGCCTGATGCGGGACTCGATCCCTTGACTCTGGGATCATGACCCTTTTTTTAATACCTGCTATGGAAAAACATCATTCAGAAGCAAATCTGCTATCAGCTAGACCAGTTAGGTGGTCCAGAGCCAAATTTAGATAACTTCTTGCATATCCCCATGCTACCACTGTCCTTTCCATCAGTGTGGGTGATTGAACTAGATGATGACACTAGAGGTGTCAAGGCTGATAAATGCTAAGGAAGTTAGCACATTTCCCAAATGACAGGAGAGGTGGGAGATCATAATGGTTGAGCGACTGGGCCCTGGGTTCAAGTACAAGACGATCTGAATCCAAACTGCTCTGAGCCTAGACCCTGAGCCTCAGGTCTCTTATGAATCATGAGTCTCACAGATCACAGCAGGATTTACTTGATCGGGTGTGTGGAGAGGATTGAATGAGGTGTTGCCCAGGGCCTGGAACATAGCCCGGTACAGTCATTTCCCGGGTTGTTGTTACGAATGTGTTCTGGGTTTTTGCAGCCAAAATATCAAATAAGTGGACACATTGTAATAGAGTTTTACTTGCCCTGACAATACCCTGCAACGTGGAACAAGAAAGGCAGATTTTGGCTGCACATTTTCCAAAAGGTGAACTGTCATTTCATAGATGTAGTGAGAGCCCAGAGGGATGTAGTAGTGTTTTCCCCTACCTGTTCCCAGCATCGGTGGCATGGGGTCACCGCAGGAGTGGCCAGCTTGTCTTCGTGTCACTGCCCTTCCCATAGCTCCCCTGATGAGACCCTCTTTCAGCTCGTTGGCCCATTTGGAAAGAGGACTCCCTTCTCCTTTCTACAAAACTGGCAAGTCATTATTAGAGTAATAATACCTGTTATTACCAGTCAATCTCTCTTTTGATACTAAATTGTTATTAGGCACTTGGCTAAAAAGGTTTGTGCTCCTGTAATTTATCAAGTCCAGATCAAGCAGAACAATAAACCTCCAAGTAATAACAATGACATCTTGCATTTCCATGGTGAGTTTATTTTTCAAGTGCATAGTATGTCGGCAGGTTGCTCTCTGACCTCCCTTGGCCAAGAAATCCTGGTGTTGTGCCTTTTATTCTGTCCAGAACCCTTAAGTTTTCGGGCCACACGTTCCTTTGGAAATGCAATGCATTTTCAGGATCTGGTGGTAGTTGCATGGCTGGGGGGGGCGGGGGGGATGGGGGAGCCAGAGTTGGTGGGAGGGGTTGTTTTTCTGCAAACATGTGCCCCTGACCTCAAAGAGGCAGCATCTTTATTATGGCCATTTATTATTTACAAAGCACTGCAGGTGTACACAGCATTTTATGAGACACAAAGACAAGGTCCTGCCCTTTGCACTGAGAGGTTTCATCCAGCATTTCATCTGTCTGCGCTGAGCTGTGGGAATGCAAGGCAAGCAGGGCTGAAGAGCTGAGAGCAGTGTCTGGGGTGTCAGGGCGGAAGGAAGGATTTCTGATGAGGAATTTTAAACGAGGGAAAGTCAGATGTATGAGTCTGACGCGTCACTCCAGGGTCCAGGAGAGGTTTGGCGAGGTCCGGTGTTCCAACCTCGGGAGGAGAAATTCTGTTTGTGGGCCTTGGAACAGCTGCAGAAGGAATGATTGAAAGACTAAGAAGAGACCGATGCCCTGTTGGGCCCAACAGCCTCTCATCCCAACCTGTACGTCCCCCCACCCCCCGACTTTCCTGCAAGTTATCTTGTTATCTTCTGTTTTGGGGAGCGATCATGGCAGGGAGGAGGGTTAGTCGGCCTTTAAAAAATGTATTGTTTTTAATTCACTGGGTAGCTTTAAGCAGACTCACTTTCTTTCTCAAGAAGGGTAGAGTTCTGGGTATCAGGACCCCTACTCTCCAGCCATCCATCAATTACTCTTCTGTGTGCTTCTGTCTGTCAGACTGGCCCTAATGGCCTCTTCCAGTCTCTGTGCGTTACCATCACCTGCCTGTGTCATCCTTCTGTCCACCTAGCAGACCCTCTAGTGGGAAGAGATGAACAAGACCCTGTTCCTACACACACCCCCGCCCCCCCCCCCCAAGAAACCATAGACCGTCAGGCACGAGACATGAAAAAACAGCGAGGTTGGGACCACAGCTGCCTCTCCTCCGGGAGCAGACAGAGGATTTGGCAACTTGAACAGAGATTCCTTCTAGGCTTCCTGTCACTCATTTGGAGATGTTCCTGGGCTCCTACCCTCTGAAACAAGGGCTCAAATCCTAAGAAGGTGAAGAAATATAGGCTTGCCCTGGGCTCGGGACAAACTGATCACGTCCTTGGCATGGGATTCTTCCTGCTCAGAGCTCAGGGCTTAGTCTAATACCAGGCAAGTTTTGCAGCCAGAAACAGATATAAATTTGGCTGAGGAGCACTAGCGAAAGCAAAATAGATTCTGTAATGTACTGAATATGCACCAGATGGCTCTGCTTCCTACCAGCCCTGGAAGGCTGGTTAGCAAAGCCTATTGCCCTCCATCATCGCCATCATTGCCAGCATCACCATCACCATGATCATCATCATCATCATCAAATCATATTTAAAAGCTCTTTGGTACATGGCACTCTATAGCGTCCTCTGAGTCTGGATGTTTAGTTGAGACTATTTCCCACCTCCTTCCCCCCATCCCCTCCCTCCACCTCCACATCCCAGTGTGTCTGTAGTCTGGGTTATCATTTCCTCCTCAATCCTCCCTCCCCATTTCCCATCCCTCAACCTGTTCCTCCTTCATATTCCTTCCACTTTCCAAGCCGATGTCAGAGTGTGGACTCCACGCCTCCTGCATAAGAATCATCCAGGGAGTGTGTTCACAGTACAGATTTCTGGGAGCCCCTCTACCCACCCCTCCATGTTAATTCAGAGTGTCTGATGGTGGTCCATGGGTCTTTGCATGTTAACAAGCTTTGTACATGATTCTCCTGTGCCACAGAATTTGACAATGCTGCCCTACACTCTCTCCTTTCAATGGGAGCCAAATACTTAGTGTATCAGTTTCCCAATTTAGAGGGGCACAGACCGGAAGCTAGCTCAGGAAGGGACACCAACAGTCGCATGCCAGAGCTGACCCGTACCTGATGGCGGAGATATTTTCACAATTTGCAAGCTGGCTGTTAAACCATAGGTAGTTTGAAATCGACCATGGGGTGAGTATTTATATCACAGAAATCATCGAACACTATATATCAAGACCTTGTTTGTTTGTTTGGAGAATTTGTTCACCAGCACACTACTGGACACCTGGGATCAAACCAGCACTGTGATTTGCACAGAAGAGCACTAACGACCAGGGAGGTGAAAGGATCTATCCAAGGCCTTTGCAAGGAATGAGGAAGAATCATAGCTAGAATTTAAGCCTCCTGGACCCTGTTCGGATGTGCATGAGAGCCTTTTTTTGTAATTACTTTGCCTCTGTTGGGAGTATGGTTTGTAAGGATTCCTACAGAGTTCCCGTGAGTGTTTGCCACTCTGGGAGTTGATTGGGTTCTTCGATGGCAAGCCACAGATTCTAGCTGCCCTAAGCAGAAGAGAAATTCAGTTGCAGAGTCTCACTGAGTTCACAGAAGTGGAAAGGAGGCTTGCAGAAGGGGTGAGCAAGGGCTGAGGACTGCAGGAAGCAAGGACTGTTGGACCGTCTCCTGAGGGAGATGCTGATGGGTCGAACCAACTCCAGACTCTTCTTTCCAGCCTTGCTTTACTTTGTTCGAGATACAAACTCCTTGAAGTGAGTGAGCTTGCCCTTGGGCCCCATGCCCACCTCCTAGTTCGGGCTAGACAAGGCATTGTGATCGACACACCAATGCCTGCATACAATGGGTAAGAGATAATTCCCCCAAAAGAAATCAGGCACTATGGGACGCCTGGGTAGCTCAGTTGGTTAAGCGTCTGCCTTCGCTCAGATCATGATCCCAGTGTCCTGGGATTAAGTCCCTAATCAGGCTCCTTGCTCAACAGGGAGCCTGCTTCTCACTCTGCCTGCTATTGCCTCTGCTTGTACTCTCTCTCTCTCACAAATGAATAAATAAAATCTTAAAAAAAAAAAAAAAAAGAAATCAGGTGCCTTTACAATGTGAAGAGAAAACTGATGCCCAGTAGCCAAAAAATCACATGCCTTCTATGTAATTCAATCAGGCAATGAGCTCTAGGAAGCTTAGATCAATATATTTTTTTAATTAAAATTTTTTTAATTTTTTTATAAACATATAATGTATTTTTATCCCCAGGGGTATAGGTCTATGAATCGCCAGGTTTACACACTTCACAGCACTCACCATAGCACATACCCTCCCCAATGTCCATAACACCACCCCCCTCTCCCAACCCCCCTCCCCCCAGCAACCCTCAGTTTGTTTTGTGAGATTAAGAATCACTTATGGTTTGTCTCCCTCCCAATCCCATCTTGTTTCATTTACTCTTCTCCTACCCCCTTAACCCCCCATGTTGCATCTCCTCTCCCTCATATCAGGGAGATCATATGATAGTTGTCTTTCTCCGATTGACTTGTTTCGCTAAGTGTAATACCCTCTAGTTCCATCCACGTCGTCGCAAAGGGCAAGATTTCATTTCTTTTGATGGCTGCATAGTATTCCATTGTGTATATATACCACCTCTTCTTTACCCATTCATCAGTTGATGGACATCTGGGTTCTTTCCATAGTTTGGTTATTGTGGACATTGCTGCTATAAACATTCGGGTGCACATGGTCCTTCGGATCACTACATCTGTATCTTTGGGGTAAATACCCAGTAGTGTAATTGCTGGGTCATAGGGTAGCTCTATTTTCAACTTTTTGAGGAACCTCCATGTTGTTTTCCAGAGTGGTTGCACCAGCTTGCATTCCCACCAACAGTGTAGGAGGGTTCCCCTTTCTCCGCATCCTCGCCAGCAGCTTAGATCAATATTTTGCTTCTTCCATGCGCCATGGATATGGTGCATGGCACTTTAAGTCCTGGGCACATCCTACCTTTGACTCGGTGCTAGGATTGGGAACTAGACTTGGACATTAATGCTTAAATGTGTGAATTCCCGGTCATTCTCTGCCTATCTCCTGTGCCCTCTCTTATTGTACTGACTACCATCTAAATGCTAGTGATTCCCGACTCTGTGACCCATAGTTTGGGTTCCCATTGGACGTATCCACTGTAGATGCATTTTCCAGCTCCAGCTTTCCCTTCATTTCTGCTGTCACTGCCTGAATTCAGGTTGGCATCATGCTCATGTTCCATTTGCAACACTTCCGGTCTCTTTCTCTATTATATTCTTTCCTATCCAATTTACCCTGCACATTGCACCAATTTGCTTATCAAAAACAAGCAGATCTTATCACCCCCATCCTTACATGACATGCAAATGACTCCTTTTTCTTCAAAGTAAACTCTCCACTTCCTACCTTCTATACAAGGCTTTTGGTGATCTGCTTTCAACCTGTCCCTCTCAGCCCCTCTGCCCCTCACTGCTGACACACAACCTTCACCTTCACCACGTGGAACCTCCCAGCAGACACGCCAGACCTTTCCAGCAGACATGCCAGACCTTTCCACATCCAGAACTTTTCACATGCTTTCCTCTCTGAGCAGTGCCCCTTCTCAGAATCTTTCCCCAGAAAGTTCTTTTTCATCCTTTATGACTCAGAGAACAAGATAGAAAATGTGGACAGAATGATGGTGTTAGATGGTTGGGACAGGTGGGGATTGTCTTGATGAATCTTGGAGAATTTTAGTGAAGATTGGCCTTTGCTGACCGGTCCCATTAGTTTTCATTTCTCTGTCCACTGTATTTCCACAAGTCTTTGTTCTCGTTGTTCATAAAACACTTACTCCATTTTAATGGATGAGTTCACATGCATTTTTTTTTCACTTCATAGTGAATATTCATGAATTTCTTTGGCCACCCAGGACCTTTCACATCCTTCCTATGTTTGGGAAATTCTCTGTTTTATGAACCCCCACATCCTACCGTGGAAAGCATATACTCTGCCCTAGCCTGTCTTGCAGCCAGAGCCCCAGATGTGACCACACATGTGCATTCAGAAGCTAGTGCTGCAAAGCAGTGAGAACCAGGGGAATGCATTCTGGCAAAGGTGGCATGAATCTACTGCAGTCTCAGAGGTAGTGGTGGCAAAAGACCTTGATGAGAGCCTCTGAGGTCATCAGTTTAAGCTGCATGACTGTGCAGATAGGGGAGCCAGTTCTGTGAAGTGTTTTGGGGTGTGATTCCTAGCTGTGTGTTTTTGCAGAAATATTGTGATTTAACTAATATTCTTCAATAAATCTATTTGCCGATTAGAGTACCCGTAGTTGGCTTCTGATTTTTGCAACTAGGAATTTTGACCGTTTAGTCTGCAAAACCTTTAAGGGAAGGGGCCACTGCTTGTTTATTTATCCATTACCTCCACAGTACCCAGCACCAAGTAGCTTCTGTGTACAGGTTTGTTGAGTGAAGACCTGAGTTCTCTGGGAGGAGCTTGCTTATCCCCAGTGCACGAATTTAATAGCTACAGGCTGATCTCAGAGCTGAGTGTAATGCTTATGTTACTTGCCTCTGATACCTGGGTCCTGCAACCTATTTCAAGGAGCTCAGAACTTCTCGAACACGAATGTTGAACAATCCACAAGATTACTTCGGTTTTCTTGTAGAATTTCCCTTTCATTTGACTCTCCCATAAGGCTCCTAGTCTTGGGCGTTAATTTGATTTCATTCTTTCAACTCCATTGTGTTCTTGCATTCTCCTTATTTCTTCCCCCCACGGATTAACTAAAGAATTGAATAAATTTCCCTGCCCCAAACTTGGAACCATTTTTCAGAGATAATGTGGACTGCCTCTCTGTCATCTTATAAGGCCCTGGAAATAATTTTTTGTGTGTGATAGGGTTCCTAGGCCAGTATAGGGGCAGAAGGGTAGAGGTCTTCAATTTCATAAGGCATTTGGTAGAGTCTCATTTTATTTACTTGAGGCCAAGATAGGAAATGTGACCTGAATGACAATGCATTAGGAGCATGGTTGAGGTGGAGACCACTGGCTGTCCACCAAATTCCCATCTTCTTCATAGGAACAGGAGTAGAGCTGGCCCTCACTGCCCAGGTGGACTGCATTTCCCACCTTCCATGCAATATGGCGCACCACGTGTCTAAATTTTCTCCACTGGTCTGTGAGCAGAAGTGATGCCTGCCACTTCCAGGCCCAGCCCATAAACCTGTCCCACTTGCTCATCTAAGCTCTTCCTCTTCCTGCTGGGTTGAATGGGGACCAGCTCAGCAACAGAAGTCACATGCTGAAGACAGAAGAGCTTCCCTCAGGCTGGGACCCTGATTAATGGTGGGAGGATGGTCTTCTGCCAGACTGGAGCCTCTCCATGCTGTTACATGAGAGAAGAAATTACCTGCTAAGCCTCTGAAGTGTTGTGCGGTCTCTTAATCCTGATTTCGCTTTCCTCTGGATAGCTGATTTAACAGCCATATCCAAAGAATCGTGACCAATGCATCAACATCAGCTCTGAAGGAGAACACCAGTGACGTGCCACAGGGCTCAGTCCTGGATGCTGACACAGGTTATTTTAAGCAATAATTCAGACAAAGCTGTGGAAGCCATACTTACTAGATTAAAAGAAGACACAATAGCTGGTCAAATTAAAAAAGATCTCAAGAAGCTAAAAATAACAGGTGATATTTTCTAAGCACTTAATGTAAGCCAAACTCTGGGTTTAATGCTCTCTACACTTGATCTTATTTAATGCCCATGATAATCCTACAATGTAGGAACTTATCTCCCTTTCCAAGCTGGGGAAACAAACTTTGAGAGATTAAGATTAAGTACAGAGCAGGTAAATGATACCACTGGGCTTTGAACCTGGGCTCTGGGGTCCTGAGCGCTATGCAGAGGTGGCCTTGCATCCAGGTTTGTCTGGGACAGTCCTGGTTGTGCCTGTTGTCTCAAAGGGATTATTAATAACAACAGTAACACTCTTTTCATTTTCAAAAATGTCCTGATTTGGATACTAAATTATATGGTCACCTTAGTGATTCTGCCCAGTCTAAAACCGACAAGGTAGGGTTTAGAGGAAATCAGTGTACAGCTCCATACACCAGAAGTTCAAATATGGAAAAGTCAATGGATTTTTAAAATTATGTTACATTGAGACAGTAGTATGATGAAGCTGTAAAAATGGCATTGGAAGCTTACATGTTATCATTAGTAGGTGTGGTGAGTCTAGAACAAGGTACGGATGGTTCTATGGTACTTGGTGCCGGAGAGGCCATACTTAGACTGTTGAGATGTCTTCAAGGAAACATTTTCACAGAAGGATGACCACAAACTGGAGCACATCCAGAGGAAGCTCTGCTAGAGCAGTGTCAGGAGACTAAATTACATGAGGACTGAGTGAGGACCATCCAAAGGGATACTTCGCCTGGAGTCAAGCAGATTTCAGGGACATGGTTGTTGTCCTCATATGTCCCAGTGGCTGCCATGTGGGGGAGGGATCAGGCTGATGCCAGGGACTCCAGATGGCAGATCCAGGACTAGGTGGAATGACAAGGAAACAGATTCCAGCTTAATTTCAGGAAGAACTTTCTAACAATCTGAGCTGTCTGACAATATGCCTGCTTCGCAGCGGATGGAGCAGCCGGTCCCCGGGCATGTGCAAGCCAAGGCAGGCTACACACCTTCAAGCCTGTCCCTGGTCACGGTCAAGCCTAGTCAGAGACATAAGGGTAGCCTGTGCCCTGGGAGCAGAGTTGAATCAGATGACCTCTATGCTTCCTCTTCTAATTCTGTGGTTCCAAAAACAGGGATAGAAACAGATTGCTGACACAGACAGGACACAGAATTTATTCAGGGTGTGAGTAGACAACCAATCACAGCCTGGATTTTTTTTAAAAAGGCAAGTAGACAGTGCCTTAATCTGTACTTTGAGTGGCCCCATGGTCCCTAACAAGCCCTGGGTTACTAGACCTGCTAAGGCAGGCTAGAGGCTTGAATGAAGCAAGTCAGGAATGATCCTATTAGTGGGCCCAGGAGTTGGGGATCATGCCTTAGCCAGACAGAAGAGCTTCTGCATCAGCAGGGCCCAGGCAAGCAGAAGGGAGGATGTCTGTCTGGCCCCTGAACAAAAATAGGGAAGAAAGAAGGAGAACCAGCCCCTTCATGTACCATATTAGAGAGAGCTGAGTGCTTCTGGTGCCTGCTCTGTGCCTACCTTCATAGTTGTCAGTCCCCAGAGTTCTTACCCAGAACAAAAGAATGTCTGCATTCATCCACAACTCAGTGAAAGGCACTGTGCTGCTGGCTGAATAGGGGGTGACCAGACAGAATTTGAAATTAGGATGTTTCTCAGTTGCAAATAACAACAACAACAAAGCAAACCAAATCTTCAACTTGGTTTAATATAAAGTGATTTTTATCGTCCATGTAACTGACAAGTCTAAAGGTAGCTCTAGTTTCAGGCAATGCTTGATCTAGGAGCTCCAAAAAATGAGACTGAGTCCATTTCTTTCTCCCTATTTCGTAGCTCTGCTTGGCTCCATTGCTGTCCAGACTACCCCAATATAAACCGCATCAGACCTGGGTGACTTCCAGTATCCTACGAGGCTACGTGTCCAGTAGGAAAAAAAAAAGGCCAGAGGGCATCATTTCCAGCCAGAGCCCTGAGATTCAGCCAGACTGGGCCTTCCTAAGTCACTTGTCAGCCCTGAGCCTTTCACTGTGACTGGGAGAATGGAGGGAGGGCATACCATTCATTTAAGCTCTGCAGCTGAAGCTGGGCATTGGTGTCTATCCTGCGCAAATCACGTGGCTAAAATAAGGAGGGAGGTTTCCCAAAGGAAATCTGACAAACTGTTGCTCAGAGGAGGGGGAATAAATGTTGAACTGCAAACAACAGGTACCGCACAGGCATGGTCCCTAATCTCAGGGGGCATCTATAGAAGAACCAGGTAAATTGTGAATGCAAGGTGGTATTCCCCTATCATAGAGGAAATTCCAGGTGCCAGGAGAGCAGAGAAATACCTAACACATACTAGAAATGAGGTGGTTAGGGAAGTCTTCCTGGAGAGGTGGCATCCACACTGAGACAAGAAACGTGAATAGGCTTGAACTAGGAGATAGGAGAGAAAGACTGTTGTAGGTAGAGGCACAAGCATGACTTAAGCCAGTAGGTGAGAGAGCCTCACGAATTCAGGGACCGAAAGGAACTCAGTGTGGCAGGAGGGCGCCAGGAATCTTGGGGGGCAGGGGACTCCACCTGCCGGTGCTCTTGCTGTCCATTGTACCCAAGAAAGGAGCTGGGGCTAAACGGAGGGCTGGGAGCTTCGACCAACACAAGAGGTTAAGCACTCTCTGCATTGGGGTGGGATGGGGCAGGCCTGGCTTGTCCTCTCACGGTCCTGGAGACACAACCCAGAACCCTGAGGGAGGGGGCCACAGAGTGGGTAAGTGTGGGTGAGGAGGGCAGAGGCCCAGCGCTGTCCAAGGTTTAGCTCCGTCTCTGAGTAGCCCCAAGCTAAATGTCACAGTTTTGCCTAAAGCTGGCTTGGGATCAAATAAATGTCTGCTAAATTATAGACTGAGGTGTTCACTGCATTAATATTTTCACTGGACCTTGAGGTGTGAAAGGGGATTCTTCAGAGACAAGGTTTTGATCCCAGTCTGTGCATCGGGACTTCCCAGGGAGCAGTGTCAGCAATGGTCTCGCCGCATCACCCTTGGTGGCAGGGCCCCAGTCCCGTGGGTGCTCCTATGGTGGCCTACGGCTTTCTTGCTGGGGAGATGACATACCTCGGTGGTGACAGTGTGGAGTCAGACAGCTCCATGTTTAGACCTCAGCTCTCCCTTTTACCGTGCGATCTCCGGGAAGTCTCCTGACTTTGCCAAGCCCCGGTGTCCTTCTCTGTAAAATGAGGATGAGAATACCTACCTCATGGGAGCTTCATGGGAATTAAATGAAATTGTGTTTCCAAATTGCCTATGGTATCATAAACCCCCAAATGGAAAATATTATTCTTACTGTGTTACAGATGATTTCGTCTTTACCTACATTCAAATGCCACTCATTCATTCATTCATTCATTCTGGCAACATTAACTGAGACTCTCCTAAATTCCAGGCACTGGGATACATGGCTATGATACAAAGCCTTATGGATCTTACCTTCTAGTCCGGGAGATGGACAGTAGACAAATACAAAACATACCATTTCAGACAGTGATAAGTGGTCTGAGGAAAATAAAGTAAAATAAAAGGGGAGAGGGGAAGCTATAGGGGGATGTTTTCAATGGGGGTGGTCAGAAAAAGCCCTACTGAGGATGTGACAGCTGAGCAGAGACCCAAAGGATGGGAGAGAAGAGGACCATGTTGGAAGGGCTCAAGGCAGGATGAAGAGCTTGTGCAAAGGGCAGGAATGGGTTTGATATTTTCCAAGGAGAGCAAGAAGCTTTCTGTGGCTACTGCAGCATGAGTCAGGTGGGTGGTGGGGTGGGGGTTGGGAGAGCTAGGGAGAGGCCAGATTTTGAAATGTGGATGTTGTTCTAAGATGTGATGGAAGGTTTACTAGTAAAGGCTAGTAAGATACTCTCACCTACATTTTATAAGGACCATTCCAGTGGTTACAGGGATTTTGACTGGGAGATGTAGTCTAGGTGATCAGCAAAGCGTGTGCATGACTTTGTTCTATTCTTGGAGTGATAGGCAACCTCTGAGATGCCCCCAGTGATCCTCACCTCCTGTAATCCACCCCCCTCCCCGAGTGTAGCTGGATATAACGACTCTCTTCCATCAAACATAATATGGCAAAAATGTCAACTTCTAGGATTACTTCTAGGATCAGGGTATAAGAAGACTGTGACTTCTGTCTCGTTCACACTGTGGTTGGCTTGCTGTGTTGCAAGCTCCAAGTGAAAAGGAGCCGATGTCTCCAGCTAACAGCCAGTGAGGACCTGAAACCCACCAATACCACCTGAGTGATCGTGGATGTGGGTCTTCTTCCAGCTGAGCTCTGGGATGACTGTGGCTCTGGCCAACATCCTCACCGCCACCTTAAGGGGGACCCAGAGCCAGAGGAGCCCAGCCAAGCCACGTGTGGATTCCTGACCCACAGCAACTACGAGATAATAAAAATCTGAGCTTTGCATGAGTTGTTACACGACAAGCTCTAACTAATACATTTGGTATGAATTAGGAAAATACAAACCCAGAGTAGCCAGTCAGAGGCATAAGAATTACACTATGAATACTTCCTCTGATATGTCATGACTCACAGACCTCCTTCTGATCTGTAGTCAATGTTGTGTTATCACAGAGGACCTTCCCGGCCAGTCCGTAGAAATGGCGGCACCCCACCTCCACGCCCTCCCATCTCCATCTGACACACTGTAGACTTCACAGATACTTTGTTTCCGCCTCTCTCCGCCTCTACTCTGCACCTTGAGAATGTAGGTTGCACGTAAGCAAGGAGTTGGAATCTTGTGATCACCACTGTATTCCCAGTGCCTGGAATCATGTCACGCTGGGAAAGTAGTAGGTGCTCTGAAATCTCTGTTCCCCCATGTACTGCTGTGCCTGAGCAGTGAAGGCAGGAGCCAAGGAGTGACTAAGCTGGCTAGAGACTGTATTATTCCATTCAGCAGCACTCCACTTACACGCAGAACAAAGAGCATCCATCAAAGCCAACTGCAGAGTCTGGGAGGCAGTGAGGATTCCAGAACACAGAACATGAGCAGCAAGAGAGGATAAGCAGAAGATGAGGGAATGAAAGGAAGCAGGAGTGGAGGGCAGACATCGCCGTACTGAACAAAGCCCTCTTCTGCTGTGTGTCAGCCTGGCACATAGGGGCCCTGGCCACCTTCACTGGGGCTCAGTGACATCAGTCCTAGAGTCCCTCCACTGGCTAAGTAGGCATTATGTGGGGTGGTAAAGCATCTTTGAATCGCCTACTATGTTCTGCAGTTTTCATTGTCTTACCGAAGCCTCTTCCTTCCAATTTCACATTAAAAAAAAAAAGAAATCAGCTCTTCCTTTTTTGCAATAATGGAAGGGGAAAGGAAAAGGAAGAGGTTAAGCTGGGAAACTGAGGCACGTCCCCATGGAGAGTCCACAAAGGAGCAAAGCTTCACACTCTTAATTGTGGCCTTTTGATTGCACTTGGCTAGCTTCCATTTGGGGGATGGAAAAAACAGGCTGATGTTCCTCCATTCACAAGCCTGGTAAACTTTTCTGTACACTCCTTAAAAACCCAATTTCCCGGGGCACCTGGGTGGCTCAGTGGGTTAGACCCTTGCCTTCGGCTCAGGTCATGATCTCAGGGTCCTGGGATCAAGCCCCGCGTCGGGCTCTCTGCTCAGTGGAGAGCCTGCTTCCTCCTCTCTCTCTCTCTCTCTCTCTGCCTGCCTCTCTGCCTACATGTGATCTCTGTCTGTCAAATAAATAAATAAAATCTTTTAAAAAATAAAAAATAAAACAAAAAAACAAAAAACAAACAAAAAAAACAATTTCCCCCATCCCACAGCATCTGTTTCAGGGAAGGCTGCTACGAGCCTATAGCGTGTGTAAATTCTGAAAGGATACCCCTTCCGTGTGGACACACTCCACTAGCAGATGGCTTCATGGAAAACTGTTGTTTTTGTGCAAAGAAAAGACATCCTTTCCTGAAGGCCTGGAATTCAGCCCTACTTGCCTCCTTAGCTGGGCACCTTTGCACAGTGTATAAACTCGTGTCCATATACAGCGGCTGTGTCCAAGTCCTTTCTTTCTTGTCCTCATCTACAAACATGAAGTACGCGTAAAGAGTAAAACACTCAACCATCCGCAGCCAAAGGGGATATTGAGTGGTGTTGTTCAAGACGTGTTCCAGAATCTACATTTCTTTCCGAAGAGGAAGATCGCATTCAGCCTGGAAGTTATTCTTTATGTATATGTGTATATATGTGTGTGTGTGTGTGTGTGTGTATACATACACACACACACAAAGATTTTATTTATTTATTTGACAGAGAGCTAGAGCCAGTGAGCACAAGCAGGGGATGGCAGATGGCATGATCCCAGGACTCCGGAATCACGACCTGACCTCAAGACAGATGCTTAACCAACTCAGCCACCCAGGCGTCCCAGTCTGGAAGTAATTCTTGATACCAAGAATCCCGGTTCCCAGCCCAGCCCACCATAGAGGTAGCCAAGCAGAGGCAAGCAGATGCTGACGATGGAACAGAAGAGCATGTTACAAGTAGAGAAAGAGCCATTTGTGGGCTATAAATAACCACAGTAGGCATTTTGCAGAACACAGTGGAAAAGGCAGCCTCCCTAGATATCAATGGATATAACCTTTGTTATTTAAAATCTGAACTTTAAAAAATGAATAGCAATGATTTGATTAAAATTATAGATGAGGGAAAAAATCTGAACGTCGAGGGATTACAGATCTAGAGATGGAGAATTGTCGGCAGTTAATAACAAGAGCCTTGATAGAAGAAACAACCATCTGAACCTAGACCAGTATGAGCCAAGAATCAGGTGGGACAGAAGAAGCAGAGCAGCTTCTTGGAGATGCATAACATAAAATCAAGGGATTCATCAGTTCCTCACTTTGGATGGGGTGAAAGTCAACATCGGAACCCAGGTGCAGCCTCCCCGGTTAACGGTGCAGTAAATTTTAGATAGTTCTCATTACATACTGTGAGACTCAGCCATTCTCAATTAACCTGGGTCTTATCTTTATTGAAGTCTAAATTAAAGAACACTTCTAAGTGCCTTCATAAATGGAATCCGACGGGGAGAAGAGCCCTACCTAAGTACTGTTGATGGGATCCCAGCGTCCAGAGTGGGCGGATAAACTCAGCCTCCCTTGGGGAATGCTGCCTTCCCCAGCCTTCTCCCCGTCCAGAAGGGCTGCACATTAAAATGACACCGTGTGTGGCTGCTGGCCAGGCTGCCTTTCTTGTAGCCATCTGTGTGACAGAGTTTCCACCAAGCTGCCTTTGTGTTCACCAATTCATGGCATCAATAACCCAGCACATTCCTGAGTGTGCCTTGCGGCTAGCCTTGGGCAATCCTGGAATGTTCCCTCTCTGCTGCAGAGCCAGCTTCCCATGGCCGGTCTGTCTTTGTCTTGTCTCAACCCTCTACCGTCCCTATGGGGTTAGGTGGGAGAAGAAGGAACTAATTAAACTGAATTAAAAACTATTTGTTTCTAAAAGCGAGAAGGCAGGACCAACTTTCAACAACTCATTTTCCTCCCGATAAAAGTGGTCTTTGGTTGTCTTTCCACCTTCTTTTCAGTGCCTTGTTGCTACCTCTCCCAGTCTGTCGATAATGTCCCCCTTCACTCCTACCCCACAAACCTCCTTTGAGGGCTCAACACCAGGCTTTGGCTTGTTTGTCTTCAGAGGGCTCTGTGCCTTCAAATTATGCTTTATCTCCATTCCGTTTCCTCATGCCATGTGGGGAAAGCAATCTGATTAAATCTGATTAAATTCCAAAACCCTCACCATGGTGATTGGTGAGATTTTATTTCAATTAGTCATAAGCACTTTTTTTTTTTCCCCCTAAGTAGGCTCCATGCTGGAGCTTGAACTCACAACCCTGAGATCCAGACCTGAGCTGAGATCAAGAATCGGATGCTTAACTGACTGAGCCACCCAGGCACCCCAGCATGAAGCCCTTCTATCCTCTGTACAATGCTGGGTGTGTGTCACTGCATTATTCTTGTTATTTTACGTATTATTGAAGACCATTCCTTTTTGCTTGGAGTTTCACTTCTCACTGTTCCTCCCTTCCTTTCCTTTCTTCTCTCTGTTTCTGAATGTTTCTCTCTTGAAATAAATGACTCTATGTAGATTTCTCTTTGGGCATTTATTCTACAGAAAGGGGTCCCTATCACTTTCGGTTTCCAGCGGTTCCTAGAATTAGGTTTTGGGGCCAAGTTGTGCCTCCCTCTACTTTTTTGTTACCGTTGTTTTTCCGTTTTGTTTCAAATTATTGCACAGCTCAGCCCTCTTTTTCTAGCCATATCTTTTTTTTTTCAAGATTTTATTCATTTATTTGACAGAGAGGTCATAAGTAGGCAGAGAGGCAGGCAGAGAGAGAGAGGGGAAGCAGGCTCCCTGCTGAGCAGAGATTCCCGATGGGGGGCTAGATCCCAGGACCCTGAGATCACGACCTGAGCCGAAGGCAGAGGCTTAACCCACTGAGCCACCATGGCTCCCCTCTTTTTTTCCCTTTAACATTAAAAAAAAAAAAACCAGTAGAAAACACATACCATAAAACTCATCATTGCAATCATCTTTAAATGTACAACTCAGTAGTAGCAACCGTATTCATGAGTTTGTGCAACAGATCCCTACAACTTTTTCTTGCAATACCGAAAATCCATACCCATGAATCCACAACTCCCCACTTCCCCCCTCCCTCCCTCCAGCCTCTGTTGACCACATTCTACTTTCTGTTTCTATGAGTTCAACTGTTCTAAATGCCCTCCTAGAAGTAGCATCGTGCAGTATTTGTCCTTCTCTGTGCCTGGCTTATTTCACTTAGTGCGTTGCCTGTAGGTTTCATCTGTGTTGTAACATGTGTCCGGATCTCCTTCCTTTTTAAGGCTGAATGGTATTCCACTGTGGACACAAACCACATTTTCTTTATCCGCTCATCTGTTGGTGGACATTTGGGCTGTCTCCACCCCTTGACGCTGGTGCATAATGCTGCAGTGAACATGGATGGACAACGGGCTCTCTCTTATACTAGAGGTGTGTGAAAATTACCCAGAAAGCCAAAATAACTGAAAGGATAAAGCTCCACTTCGCCACAAGGGCAAAAAAAAATCTACTGCCTACTTTGTCACTCACTCTGGAAGCTGCTCGCTAGTGTGAAAGTTATTTTGCATAAAATTATCTATTAACTCAAAGCTTTCAACTCTATTTAAAGCTCCACTTTAAAGTTTGACTTTTTTTTAGTCCTTCAGAAGTTTTTATTATCTGAAAGTATTCAGAAATGTCTCCATTCATCTGGGATCTCCAGAATACTTTACTCTTGAACAAGGGTATCCTATATTCACACAAATACGCGAGTGACTGTTGAGCACTGTCCCTACCCAATGTTAGCTTTTAAAACCAATACCTCTTTACTTGGTGGCATTGAAAGTAGGTATTGAAAAGGAATTTGTAGGCGGAACTTCTTAAGTCAGTAATTGCCAGCCCCTTTTCCAGTAGGGCAGACAAGGAAGAAAATCGCCCATGCCAATTCTAGGTAATGGCAAATGTCTGCTTGCCTTGACTTCATCTCTCTCCCCCTCAAGAAAGCATAAAATACAAGTGAATACAATGGGTATTTTTACAGGGATAACCTTGAATTTTCTGCGGTTTCTTTTTTCAGAAAGGTAAATCTTTTGCAGACTCCAGTATTTTGACTATTAATAAAACAAATCACTCACGAGCCACCTTACCGATGATTCACTGCACTAGTATGAACACACCGTGGTTGAGAAATTTTTCCTTACATGGCGATACTGCTGTTCTACGTATTGTGCGTTCATCCCTGGAAAGGGTGAAGAGAGGTGTGTTTGTGGTTCCCCAGTTCCCTCTTTCCAATTGGGGAAAGGTGATGGAGAAGAATAGCAAGTTCCTTGAGAGTCCAGGGGTCTTGACCTTGAACTTAATGCCTGCAAGTTCAGTTCTTTTGGGAGCCCTGAATGATAAGCCCCAAGTATTTGGAGCAAGAATAATGGCTCTCCTGAAGATTCTGGAACAGTTTAGACAGAGTTTAGAGGTTAAAACATGCACTGTGGAGGCAGACAAATGTGCCTTCTGGTCCAAGCTGTGCAACTTCCTAGCTTTGTGAACTTAGGTGAGTTATTTAACCAGTCTGATACTCATTTTTCTCATCTGTAAAATGGGCTTAAAAACAATCTACTTGAGGAATTCTGATGTTTTCATCTGTCCAGAATTCCTTCTTTAGTCCCTTCTTTCCTGCAGGTCACCCATTCTGTGGCGTTCATGTGGGGCTGACCTCGACTTCATCCTCCCCACCACTGGGGCGTGTGCTCAAAGCGTTTGATTCAGGGAGGAGCATGTGACTCACGCTGGCCAATCAGATCTTTCTAATGGGGCTAGTGAGAAAGATTCTTTGCTGCTGCAGCCACTAACGGGGTAGATAGGAGTATGGGCCCAGGAGGCAATAGCCATCAATCCTACCATGTGGGAATAAGGTGCAAAAAAATGGAGCCAAGGAGAAATAGGCAATGGTTAAGAAAGAGAGCGCCCTAATGAAATTGTTTCATTCCTGGTTCCAGCCGTGTCTGAAAGAAGATGGGCCCTGGGTTCCCCAGTTACCTGAACCCTTAAATTCTCTTTTTGTTTCAACTAGTCTGAGTTGGGTTGCCTGACATTCATAATCATAAGTCTTGACTAGTAGGCTACCCTGCAAAGGGAGTTGGGGTTAGGTCATCATGTCACATCTTTCTCTGGGACTCTGTCATCAGCCTGAAGGCCAGTAGAAGCCAGAGGGCCCCTCCTTTCATGTGTGTGTGAGTGTGTGTGTGTGTGTGTGTGTGTGTGCATGTGTGTTTCAGGGGTAAATAAGAGTCTACAGACTCTCCTTTCTCCTCTCTCCTTGCTCCATCAATGGGCATGTGACTCCAGAAACTCTTGTTCTGAAGGGGAAAGTACCATCAGGTACAGCCCTTTGAATAAACTGCTGACCATTTCTTTATCCAGCTCAGTAACCACTACGGGCATCCCATGTCTCTATGGGTTGATTTGGTTGGAAGTTTTACTTGATTTTTCTCCATCACATCCCATTTATGGAATCATAGAATATTAGAGCCGGGAGGCACCCTCTGGAGGAAGTGTCTGGAGGGACCGTCCTTCTGGCCCCCTGGGGACAGAGGGATCATTGGTTTGGTGACCAGCCCTAGGCCCCACAGCCAAATGGCTGAAGCAGGTCTCTGCTTAGTCTCCTGATTCCCAGTTCTCTGAGAGGGTTCTGCCCTCAAAATTGAGCTGGGCCTCTTCTCAGCTGCACATCCAGACCCCTCTTCCCTCTCACAGAGCCTCCATCTGGTGTGCAGCCCCTAGGGTCCGCCTTACTCACAGGTAAGGTGGGGTGCTGCCCCCTGCCAGGTGTTCTGAGCAGCATGACAGACTCTCCACCTGCTCTAGCTGTAGATTCTTCCTCCCTCCTTTCTCCATCCTCCCTACCCTCTCCTCTCAATCTGTTCTTTCTCTGTTTCTTTCTCCCTATTGTTCTGCAGCTCCATCCCTTTCTCCCTATTGTTCTGCAGCTCCATCCCTTTGCCCTCCCTCTGCCATTCTGCCCTCCTTCTCTCTGCCCCTCTTGTCCTCTTGTCTGTTGGCCCACTGCTCCTGGGGCGTGGAGTCCGAGGTGTCGAGGCCAATGTTCTGAAGCCCAGAATTTCCCAAAATTCCCAGTGACCAACAATTCCAATAGTTGTTAATACAGACTTCATGTGTTTAAAAAGATTTCTGTGGACAAGTCAAGAGTTAATCAAGTTTCATGGGTAAGAATTTAAATCCAAACTTGGATGTGCAAGAGATGACATATTACCTTATTTTCTTACGGTCACTTTGACTCTGAACCTGAACCTCCACCCCAATAGGCTAATGGGAAATTCACCTTGTCATCCCGGAGAATTCCTCCCGATCCTGCCCACCCTCCTCCATGGTTATGACAATGTCCTGAGGTATGACAGAGAGCAGGACCCTTAGTGTGGGCACCCATGACCACATGATGGGGAGTGGTTTTCCATGTCTGTGCTAGGCTTGGGCATGGGAGCTTAGCCAAGACTGGAGCCTCAGTACCTAGAGCCCCTTTCAGTCCTGACAGTTCCTACCGGGCCCTGGTGCCAGCCTTTCCCAGAAGTCTCCACCTCTGTTCTCCTTTCATTTTGGAGAATTTCTAGCTACTTCCTGTTTTGGCCTCCCTGCACTTTCCACCAGGCAAAAACACTCCCATTTTCCCTCCTCCTCTGAGAGGATCTAGCAGAATTTCTCCCAATGGCAGGAAAGGCTGTGTCAACAAATGGCTTTCAAGATTTATTCCACAAAATATATCTCCTCTCAGTCAAGAGGGAATGGAGGGCTGGTTACTTTCTCAAGAAGAAGGAACTGGGGATGGAACAACAGAGTAAGAACAAAATGCAAAATATCTCAGTAACTGGCCCATCATAAAAAAGAAACGGGTCCCTTCTCGAAGAACTTCACAGGGCTGCTGTGCATTGCGGACCTGCAGGAGATAGATAGGAAACCTCTTCTATCGTATTCGACCTGGGAAGGTCTCCGCCAGCCTCTCAAGGATGAGTTCCACAGAACACACCTTGGGAAATTCTGCGTTAGCCGTTAGCGAAGGGCTCCTAACTCTGGCCTTGCTCTCAGCATGGACCGGTTTGTGGCACTATCTTGTGGGCACGTGGAAGACAGAGACAGGAGGTGTGGTGGCAAGGCGTGGGCTGAGGGGTCCAGTCTTGCCTCTGCTACTCCCACACTCTCACCTCTGGCAGCTTAGCTTTCTGAAGCTCATTCTTCTCACCTGTACCACAGGGCCAGTAATCATACCCACCTAGTAGGATGTGGGGAAGATTACCAGAGGTAACACATGGAAGCATCTAGAACAGCTCCTGGAATGTAGCAGATAACCCACATCGGGAGTGACACGATCCTTGTAAACACTGCTTCAAGTCAGCCTGCATCTGAGGGGTCCGTGAGTAGCAGAGTGACCGTCCAAGAGGGCTGGCAGAGCTGAGGGGCACGAAGGGGAGAAGGTCGTGGGAGTCACACCCTGAGCTCCCAGCATAGCTCCTCTGCGTGGTGCCTTTTCCACAATGTGAAGATGTTTGTTAACAAGGCTTCTCCTAAAACTGAAAACAAAACAAACAAACAAAACAAACAAACAAAAAGTTTGGAGACATTGGCCATCAACCTAGAGCATCAGAACGTGGCTTCACAGCTGAGGGGAGGCCATTGGGACAGACAGGGACTTGACAGACAGGGACTTGCAGGGGCCTGAGTCAGGGCAGCGTCAGGAGAGAGGGGAGAGCAGGGAGCACTAGCCCTGGTAATATGGAATGAGAGCTTCCCCATGAACTTGCCTCGCCTGCTGCCTGCATGGCTTCTCCTTATGGGGCATATAGTGTTGTCCATCAGCCTTGGCTTCCGCCAGCTACGCCCTGCAGGTCATTCCTGGTGGCAGAAATTGGGCTGGGATGCGGTTCCAAGCCAGTGTTCAAAGGGATGGGATTTTATTAATTTCTGCATCCCTTACACTTAGCACAGGGTTTGACTCTCCCATGGCCCCTCAGGAAGTGGGACCTCAATGATCAGAAACATCCTCTGCTTCCTCGTGGCTTTTGTCCCCGAGGCTGCAGTGCTGGCAGACAGTGCTCGGACAGGATAGGAGAGGACAGGCTATGGGTGCCTGATGGTGACACAGCTCCCACCATCGCCTCCACCCCCTCCACAGCTGGCTAAGGAGAAGCCTGAGAAGGGGGGAGAAGGGAGACACTGAACTAAGGTGACAGGGTTCCTCCTGTCCCTCTCCCTCCCTCCCTGCTCTCCCTGCACTGCCTCTGACCCCTTCGTTTCTTTGCAGCCCAGATTAACAGTGGGTGAAGGGAAAGCTCACTTCCAGCACGAAGCCATTTCCACAGGCACAGCTGGTGTTGTGTTTTGCTCCTCCTAATGTCTCTTCGGGAGCAAAGTGATTTCGGCTGCAGTATTAGGAACAGGCTGTCGAGTAGTAATGGCACATTAGTTTTGAGCATGTGCAGAGGTATAAGTGGCAATGCCGAGCTTAGACATTTTATGTATACGGGATGGAGGCTGTGACAGCTTTCTTCCCCGTCAGTCTTCATTCACCTCTGGTTTGCGGAGCAGCGCCAGGCTGTCGTCAACAGCTTGGTGGCTGTGACGGGGTCTGCAAGACACAGGGTTCTGCAGGGTGCAAAGGATGTCACAGAATCATCAAATCGTAGACCTACGAGGGGCCTTGAGTACCAGTCGAATACTAGAGCCTTGTTTTATGGTGTTGCTGGACCCGAAGCTCAAATAGGTAAAGGAACTCGGGAAAGGACCCAGAGTTCATGCTGGAGCAAGAGCAAGGAGAACCCGTGGCTTCTGACTCCCACCTAAGCGCTTCCCCTGCCTCAAATCTCTCTGGACCCGGGAGCTCTAGAATCCTTTTATCAGAACTCTGTCTACAGAAGGAAGGGGGCCCTGGGAGTCAGACCTTCCTTGGGCTGGGCTGCGCTGAGTGTCCAGGATTCCAGTTCTAGTAAATCAGCTGCTCTGGAGCATCTCGGGGCAGCCCTGTTCATGGGGCCTTGCTCACTGAATGGCAGGTCGATGTCTGCCCGCTGACCCTCCTCTCCGCTCACCTGCTTCGCCAGCCTCTTCTTTCTTCGCTTTTTTTTTTTTTTAAGATTTTATTTATTTATTTGACGGACAGAGATCACAAGTAGGCAGAGAGGCAGTGAGAGAGAGGAGGAAGCAGGCTCCCCACCGAGCGGAGAGCCCAATGCGGGGCTTGATCCCAGGACCCTGAGATCATGACCTGAGCCGAAGGCAGAGGCTTTAACCCACTGAGCCACCCAAGCACCCCTCTTTGCTTCTTTTAAGAAAGCCCGAGCTCTACTTCTGCAGGGCTGGGCTGGGGCCCTGCCTCAGAGGCCTCCACTCTTAGAGCTGGAAGGATCCCCAGAGATCATCTGATCCAGTGCTCTGGGAGGAAACTGAGGCCAGAAATACCAGCCTAAGGCCACACAGCTGGGGAGCAGATGGCTGAGGTTAGAACTCAGGACTTTGGACCTAGTCTTAACACCCTTCTTCCCTCCTGACCCCATGACTTGAGGGAGAAGACCCAGCATGGTCTAGATGGGGTTCTTTTGGCATCAGAGGACAAACTGGCTTCAGAATTGCCTGGAAAACTTGCCTACCGCGCAGGTTTCAGAGAGCCACCCAGATGGAGCAGATCAGAATCAGCAGGGTGGGGGACGGGAATCTGCTTCTGACACACCACTTCCTTTGAGAACCACTGAGGCATGTGTTACAATTGGTTGTGAAGGGTGTTGCAAGTAATTTGTTACTAATAATACTCGAAGCTTTGAATAGAACAGATACAATAGCCTGGCTCTCACACACTTGCATAATGATTAGCTTCCTTGACCAGCAGAGGAAGTTCACTCTCAGGGAAGACACGGGCCCTGCATTCTTCTGCTCCCATGAACCAGATCCTCTACCTCATGTTTGAGCCTCCCCTGAACGGATATCTGGTGGCGCAGCTTTGGAGACGGGCAGAATGGGGTTTGATTCCAAGCGCCACAACTCACCAGGGGTTCATCAACTCCCTTGACTTTGCTGGGTTTCCATTTCTTCATGTGCAAATTGGGACTCATAGTTCCTACCGCTGAGAGTGGCTGTGAAGATTAAATGAAAACATCCCAATGCAGGTGAATTGGAACAAAAACGAATGTGTAGGGCTCCAGGCAGAAGGGTGTGTGGGCGTGACCCCCAGCTTCTTCCCCTTCCCCAGTCTGTGGACCAAACACCCCCAAAGGACCCTTCTGGGATTCCAGAAGAAATGTATTCCCCAGGGGACTGAGCCTAATGCAGTATCTACCCCTGTGAAAGGGCTCCCTAAATAGAAGGAACAGTATTAGTCCCTGTCACTGCCACCTTTCCTGCCTCCCACATTCCCTCTGTGGTCTTTGGGGGCTGTGGCTGAGCTGGGATCTCCCTCTTCCATCGCAAGAGCTTCTGCCCCAGCCGTGAATCCATTTCAGCGAGCATAGGGGTAGGGCCGGGCATCGGGAAGAGGTTAGCTTGGGAATAAATAAAAGACATACCCCTGGCTCTTGAAACCAGAAGAGAAGGAATGTTTTTTATTTTATTTTTGCATCTTCTCTTCTAGGCAATCCTCACCCATCTCTTGTACCTTGCCTGCTCCTTTCTGGGATGGATGGCAGGACAGAGCACAGAGCAGCTTGTCTGGGGATCCCAGTGGGCTGTTTGATTCCCAGGCAACTCCCCCCCTACCTCCTTACTCCAGACTGTGGTTACCTCCAGATCTGAGCCACTTAATGGGCTGCTCTGTTGCAATTTCGATGTATCAGTAGGCAAGCATTCAGCAATAATGACACCTGGCAAGAAACTAATTTTCTTATTCACTGCACATTGGCCTCATTAAGGCCTGTAGGACATGTGACGTCTCAGGAGGAAACAGCTCTAGGCTGGGAGGCCTTTTTCAGTGTGTCACCTCATAAATAATGGGTGGGGGCCCCGTGGGGCCAGTGTCCCGGTTAACCTGCTTCCTGAGTTCACTGGCCACACCACAAACAAATCCTCAACAAGCCTCACAACGGAATTAATCAGAGATCTCAACATCAGATCGCTACCCCTCAGAGCACGTGTAAACAGAGGCTACAGCTCCCTACCCCCAACCGCCACCCTGTAATTGGGTTGGGCTGGTCCTGTGGGAGCCCCGGCTTTGGTTTCTGACTGCAGACCCCAGAAAACAGGCTTTTAAAGAGCGTTTGCGACTTCTCCTCCACCTCCCTGCCCAGTTTGCTGGGGGTGTCTCATGGGTCCCCGTATCTGTGACCGTCTCACCACCAAATGCGCTCATTAGTGCTGGCCAGGCTCATAGCAAAGGTGGCTGGAGGTCCAGTTTGTAGGAATCTGGTTGCCTTTCATTATCCAGACCCTCGGGGGTGGGGGCCTTGGGACAGGGACAATTTTTCAAACTGGACTTTATCTAGAAAGGACCCTGTGACTGTAGACAGTCTGAAATGATTAAAGATAAGTTTGGTGGTGGGAAATGGTGGGGCCTGGGGTAGCGTTAAAGAAGGGTTGGATTTCTAGTCAGTCTTCGCTTCTTAATTTTTAAAGATCTCTCCCTTGGATGTAGACAGACTTATAGGCAGAGGTAACTCTGATATGCTCTGGGTGTCTGTAGGCAGCTGGATTCACATTAAAACCTTGCAACTGACCTGGGTGTGCACAGTAGAGATGCCCATCCCACTGATGTGGGAAACAAAGGCAAAAGAAAAATTAAACATCCTTACAACTTACAGCAGTGACGAATCCTTGAAAAGGCAGAGTGACATTCCTCTGGAAACTCAGCTGCCTTGATGTTAACATTTTGCTGAAGGCAAAAAGCAACCTTAGCCTGACCCTCAGGATCCTGTGAGTCTACTTGAACATATAAAAAATTCCTTTGGAAACTTCCTTTATCTCTACCCCCATAAGATATATGTTGGCAATCATCCCCCAAGCATATGGCCCACTGATACACATCTGAAGGGTCTCATGACTCAGGTTTTATTAGACAGTAATAAATGGCCTTTTCCCAACAATAGCTAGCCCCCTCAAGGTCCTGGAAACCTTGTTTCCAAAATACCTTGGAGGCTTGTGCTGTCTCTAGCCCCCTCCCAACTTGAAAGTATATAATCAGTCAATTGCCATAATTCCAGTGCAGTTCTTTCTGCCCACGGGTCCTGTCCTCAAGCTTTAATAAAACCACTTTTTACACTGAAGACATTTCAAGAATTCTTTCTTGGCTGTCGTCTCCAAACCCCACTTCTTCAAACCACATCACTGCTTTCTGGAATTTAGAAGTCCTCCCACCGGGCTCAGATCCGGCGACACTTTTTCTGTGACACTTCCTCTTCCAAGGATGACTGTGGCTGAGCTGGCCTGGCCTTCCCACCGTGACTGAAGGAAGAGTGGGGGAAAAGTTCCAGAGGAGCCAGAGCCCCTGTCCCATCATCCCCACACCCTCCCTGATGATGTTCTACACATGCCCCCTGGAGAACCCTGGCCATTTGTCCTCCATAGCAGTTTCCATCAAAATTACAGCTGCATAGTCTTCCTGGCAGTCCTTTAAGCTTCTCGGTGGGTTCAGTATTTCTCTGTGTATCCTTGGCTTCCTGGGCTCACTGTTAATAGCCTTATTTAACAAACATATAAAGAACTTATCAAACTTATTACCCCAAAAAACAAATAATCCAGTCAAGAAATGAGAAGAAGACATGAGCAGACATTTCCCCAGAGAAGACATACAAATGGCCAACAGACACGTGAAAGAATGCTCCACATCACTCATCACCAAGGAAATACAAATCAAAACCACAGTGAGATACCACTTCACACCAGTCAGAATGGCTAAAATCAACAAGTCAGGAAACAGGTGCTGGCTAGGATGTGGAGAAAGGGGAACCCTCCTACACTGTTGGTGGGAATGCAAGCTGGTGCAGCCTTTCTGGAAAACAGCATGGAGGTTCCTCAAAAAGTTGAAAATACAGCTACCCTATGACCCAGTAATTGCACTACTGGGAATTTACCCTAAAGATACAAATGTAGTGATCCAAAGGGGCACGTGTACCTGAATGTTTATTATAGCAGCAATGTCCACAATAGTGAAACTATGGAAAGAACCTAGATATCCATCAACAGATGAATGGATAAAGAAGATGTGGCATATATATATATATATATATGTGTATGTATGTATATATATATATACACATATATATATGTATGTGTGTATATATATATATATATACACACACAAAGGAATATTCTGGCATCAAAAAGAATGAAATCTTGCCATTTGCAATGACGTAGATGGAACTAAAGGGTATTATGCCGAGCAAAATAAGTCAATAAAGGACAAATACCATATGATTTCACTTGTATGTGGAATTTAAGAAACAAAACTGATGAATGTAGGGGAAGAGAAGGAAAAATAAGATAAAAACAGAGAGAGAGGCAAACCATAAGAGACTATGGGGAACAAAATGACAGTTGCTGGAAGGGAGGTGGGTGGGGGGATGGGGTAACCGGGTGATGGGCATTAAGGAGGGCATATGATGTAATGAGCACTGGGTGTTATATGCAACTGATGAATCACTAAACTCCACCCTGAACCTAGTAATACACTATATATTAACTAACATGAATTTAAATTAAAAAAAAAAAAACACCAACAAACACTTACATGGTGCTTGCTAGCCCTTTTAGGACTACTTACTCATTGAATCCTTGTAACAAATAAGGTAGTTACTATTATTATGCCTGTTTTATAGGCAAGAAAACAAAGGAGCGGAGAGACTGGGTGACTTGCTCAAGGTCACAGCATGTAAGTGGCAGGGCTGGCATTAAGGTGCAATGTGGTCACAGATTCTGGACTCCTAACTGAAGTGAAATGTTGGGGCCCAGGAGAAAGAATTCTTGAGACACCTTTGGTACAAAAACATAGCCTTATCAAAGCATGGGGACAAGACCTGTAGACAGAAAGAGTTGCACTAGGATCATGAGGAGTGGCTGATTATATACTTTCAAGTTGGGAGAGGGTTAGGGAGAGCATGAGTCTCTAAGGAATTTGGAAGCAAAGTTTCCAGGACCGTGAGGGGCTAGCTGGTATTAGGATGAGGTCATTTACTACTCTCTAATAAACCCTTAGTCATGAGACCCTTCAGATGTGTATTAGTGGACCATATGCTTGGACGATGATTGCCAACATATATCTTGCGGGGAAGGGGTGGGTAGAGATAAATGTAGTTTCCAAAGAGATTTTTGCTTTATTTATTTTACTTTTTAAAGATTTTATTTGTTTATTTGACAGAGAAAGACTCAGTGAGAGAGGGAACACAACAAGGGGGAGAGGGAGAGGGAGAAGCAGGCTTCACGTCAAGCAGGGAGCCTGATGCGAGGCTTGATCCCAGGACCCTGGGATCATGACCTGAGCTGAGGACAGACGCTTAACCACTGAACCACCCAGCAACCCCCCGCCCCAAAGGCATCTTTATATGTTAAAGGAGACTTACAGGATCCTAGAAGTTGGGCTAATGTCAAGCTAAGGTTGCCTTTTGCCTCTAACAAGTTTTAATATTGAGGCAGTTGAGTTCCTGCAGGAAGGTCACTCTGCTTGTCCCAAGTATCTGTCATTGAGCAGCAAAAGAAATTTAATTTTTTCTATATTTCTTTTGCCTTTGTTCTCCACATCACTAACCACTTCGCTAAACCTCATCTACACCCCTGCAAATGGCTTGTTGAATTGTCCTTTCATAGGTCTTCACCCCTCACAAGCCTGTGAGTTCTGAGGGGCTGGAATTCACCACCAGGCACCCAGCCGATGTTCCCAGCGCTCTTGGGCATTAGTCCTGCCTCTAGTCGAGGAGGGGCACACGACAACCAGGAATTTTCTCTTGGCACCAAGAAAGGAGCTGTTATGAGTTGAATCGTGTTTACCCAGCCAGTTCTTATGTTGAGATCCTAGTCCCCCCCAGAATGGGCCTTTATTTGAAAGTAAGGTCTATATAGAGGTAATCAAGTTAAAATGAAGTCATTAGGGTGAGCCCATTAATCTAGTATGACTGATATCCTTATAAAGAGGGGAAATTTGGACACAGAAACACTGATGGGGGAAGACAATGTGGACATGGAGAAGAGAGCGGTCTGTAAGCCAGGAGGACAACCCTGGGACAGATTTGTTCCTCACGGCCCACAGAGAGCACCAAACCTTCAGACACCTTGATCTTGGACTTCTGGCCTCCAGAACTGTAAGTTGCCAGGTCTCTGCTATTATTCTGCCCAGTCTGCGAAACTTCCTTATAGCAGCTGTAGCGAACTAATACAGGTGTTTAAATGAGGACAAAGGGCAGCAGCCCCTAGGATCAGCAGGGTCACCTGGTGCTGAGGATTGTCCCCATCTCATGCTGACTTACTGGGCTCCTCTCTGCTGCCCTCTCTCCGGCCTCTGATGTAGCTCAGCCCGGAAGGAGTCCTGGCCCAGAACTAAGCGACTTCTTAGCCATCCCCATCCTTGGCCTGGCTGCAGTCCTGCCTTTTCCACATGCCTCAGGCCCAAGCACTAGACTCTTGCCAGACGACATGCTGTCCCACAGACAGAGTACCAGCTTCTGAGGGACACCACCCTGGGTTCAAACCGAAGGGCCGACACTTCCTGTCTATGCAAACATGGGGCAAGTCTTCTGACCACACTGAATGAACCTCAATGGACTTGTGCTGGTTTTGATGGCTCATTCCTATCAGCATGTTGATTTCCTTCAGGGAATTATTTATTTCTGGCTGGATACAATTTGGATGGGATTGTAAATGGAGGTGACCCACCTTCCCCTAGCCGGCAGGGGTGGGGCGTGAACCTCAAGTTAGGCCAATAGAACTCTTTTCCTCAACTTTGAATCAGGATGTGAATCTGGGACGTGAATGGAAACACCAGTGAGTGGCAGGCACGCGAGCTTGCCCGTTCCCTCTTGCCTGGTCTGTGCCCTGTCTGGGTGCTCAGACTCCACGTCTGCCTATTTGGTCCATTAGGCTTGACCCATAAGCACCAATGAACTTGCCCTGCTTTTTTATGTACAATGGCCCCTCAGAAGTGACACTTGCTGTGGGTCACACTAGCTCCTTGCCTGCTCTTGCTTTGGACCTCTCATACCCAGCATCCTGTCTAGACCTTCCCTGTCCTCTCCTCCGGCACGTATCCTGTGTTCTCTGAGGTCCAGGGTGCCGCCCATGGAGAGACGGAGCCAGGGAAAGCTGTTGGTGCCACTTTTCTCTGTTCTCTATACTCAAGTCCTACATGAGTCTTCTGTTAAGAGAAAAAAGGATCCTCTACTTAAAAAAAAATTAGGAAACCATCATCTTAGATCTTTACATTGCTTGAACATTCCAGCTTTGTTTGTTCAGAACTCAGTTACCCATTCAATATTTTCTCAGAGCCTCCTCTGTGCCAGGCACTGTACTAGATGCTTGGGATGCCAGTGAGGAAACACAGCTTCCGTCTTCAAAATGCTCACGAGCTAGAGTAGTGTCCCTCAAATTTAGTGTTCTCACAGGGCACCTGGAGATCTTCTTAAAATAGTTACTGATTCTGTAAATCTGAGTTAGGGCTTGAGGTTCTACATATCTAACAAGTTCTCAGGACCCTCATGCCTTCTGGGATGCTTTTAAAAATTCTAATGCGTGAGCCATGATGAAATCAGCATGTATCATTTTTCAATAGTCTCAGCGAACCCAGCGTAGAGCTGAGATTGAGAACCATTGATCCAGAGAGAGAAAGAGAGACAGACTGTGTTGGTTTTTTTATGGCTGTCAAAACAAATCACCATAAACTTAGTTACGTAAAACAAAGCAAATTTGGTATATCACAGTTATGTGGGTAGGTCAGAAGTTCAAAATAATTCTCATTAAATTAATCTCACTACAATCATGGTATTGGCAGGGCTGCATTCCTTTCTGGAGACTCCATAGAACAGTCTGCTTTCTTGCCTTTCCCAGCTTCTAGAGGCTGCCCCATTTCAGGGCTTGTGGCCCCTCCATTGACTCCAATCAGGTCTTTCTCCTATTTCATCCCTTTAGCTCTCTGCCTCTCTCTCTGTTTTGTAAGGACCCTGTGATTATATTCGACCCACCCAGATAACCCAGGGTAATCTTCCCATCTTGAGGCCAGCTGATTAGTAACACAGCATAACATATTTACAAATCTTGGGCATTGGGACATGGATGTCTTTGGGGGGGACCATTATTGTTCCCACCACACAGACATGGAGTAAGTTTGGGTAGGCCAGTGCGGTTCTGCCTTGAAGGGGATGATATAGGCGGGGTGGTTCCTACCCAGCCTTTGAAAAGGGAGAGGAGAAACGGTCACGAAGGACTTTCTGGGCAAAAGTACTGCAGGTGATTTGTACTGGCTCTGGAGAGCAGATTGCCCACTTGCCGGGAACACCACCCCAAACAACCACTGGCAACTTGAAATCAGCATTAGGAGGAATAGTCCATCACGGAAAATGGCGAATGCTACAAATTAGTCATTTTTTTTTCCTTTCCTTTCCCAGAAAATCAGTTGTGAAATGTTTACCAGCACACCACTGAGGGGATGCCCCAGAGTTGAGTCTAAGAGAGTAGACACGAATCAGGTAGACCAGACACTCACCCTTGAACGGTGTCTGCTCTTACAAATACAGTGTAGGTTCCCACCGGACAAGACTCACATTTCAGTGTCTCTAGAGCAAGGCTTCTTAGACTTCATGATGCACACAGATCACCTGGGGATCTTGTTAAACTGCAGATCTGATTGAGTAGTTTCAGGTGGGGCCAGAAAAGAAGAGTCTGCTTTTTTAACAAACTCGCAGCTGTGTGCAGGGGTGGCTCAGTTGGTTAAGCGGCTGCCTTCGGCTCAGGTCCTGATTCCTGGGGTCGAGCCCCGCATCAGGCTCCCTGCTCGGCAGAGAACCGGCTCTCCCTCTTCCTCTGCCTGCCGCTCTGCCTACTTGTGCTCCATCTCCCTGTCAAATAAATAAATAAAGTCTTTAAAAAACAAAACAAACAAAAAACTTCCAGGTGATGCCTGGAATGCTGACCCAAAAAGCATACCTTAGGTAGCAAGACTCTAGAGAAGTGGCCTCTGACACTGATCACAAACCCATTCAGACAGACAGAAAATGACTCTAGAATCATATTTTGATTTGCATATTTTATCATCGTCACATATTTTATCTACTCTAATATTTTATCATCTCTGCTGATGCCCCTGTTTGCCATTATTTTATGTACCTTAAGAAAATATTTTGAAAGCTACCAATTAAACTATGTCCTGCTATTAATCGTTAGATGCATCTTAATTTCAGAGATAGTACAATGTGACAAACACTGTATGTCTTTGAATCAATAAGAAGCAATGCTTGTATTTTGTAATTAAAAAAGTAAGAAATTACACTTGCCAATATTTACTACATGGCCTGACACCAGAGCTCTTCCTGCCTACAGGTATGGTTCTGAATGTTCATAGCCCAGAGTGACCCAGAGGCAAAACTAGGGGTCCCACACGCAAAGGGATTAATGCTTGTCAATGCACTTTTGTTGTTTATCCATTATTTTTAGTTTTTATTGAGTCTGAGATTATGTTATCTAGTTGTAACTGAAATAGCCATCATAAAATAGACAAATGGTTTAAAAGGATTCCTGTGGTTTGAGGTTAATACCCATAATCTAAGCCTCAGTAAGCAATAAAAAAAAGGCAGAACTGACATTTCTCCTCCTGATGTGAGTTCTGCATTGGCCACATTATGCAGTAAAACAACGATGATCTAATCAGATCTGACAAGACATTGGGCAGAAAAAAAGAGAAATGATCAGACACCCTTTTTGAAATGTGGGTTTCTATCCATTTTTACTGGGGATGAATGTCACCCTTGGGACATTAGTATTAGTATTAGTTATTATGGGAGCACTTGCGTGTAATTCACATGCACACGTGGGGAGAGCAGCTCTGCTCACTGCAGATACCCAGGGACCCTGGCTGATAGGGCTTCCACCAGTGTGAGCATTCTGGGGGCGCTCACACCATCAATGAAATGTTCTTGTCTGAAAGAGGTACATGTTTCTTTTGTTTACAATTCACTGGCCCAAACCAACCATACAGGCCCAGACACAAGGAGACCCAGAAGGGCCACCTGGCCAACAGGGCCAATGACTGCCACCACTCCTCAGTATTCTTTCTTCACTAGTCGTGTGTCTCCCGCCCATTTGGGGTCATGATCATGGCAAGATACAGACAGCTCTTGACCCTCTGTGTTAGAAGAAGCTGCTCACATGAGCCTGTCTAGCCTGGAAAAATCCTGCCTGGGCTTTGAAATGCATTTGAATGTGATGTCTAATATTTAGAGAAATTGCAAAGTTTATGAGCCGGTGATAAAGCCAAGTGATGAAGAAGTCACCTCGAAAACCTGTCTCACTCCTCCGAGTCAGCCGTATTCTGTGCTGGCAAATGACAACATCCCCTCCTAGTCTCCTGCCAAGAACTGAGGTAAGGAGATCTCTCCTCTGACCGTGGTGGGCATAAAGAATAGATAAGTTCAGGTCATGGTCTCAGGGTCTTGGGATCGAGCCCTGCATCAGGCTCTCTGCTTGGTGGGGAGCCTGCTTCCCCCCAGCCTGCCTCTCTGCCTACTTGTGATCTCTCTCTCTATGTCAAATAAATAAATAAAATCTTTTTTTTAAAGTAGATGAAGTTGGATATTATTGCCTTAAAGAATAATCAGTGAGGAGGATCATGGCAAGAAGGATCTGGAAGCAAGGCTCATTGAGAAAAACATCCCAGTGCAGATCCTCTGTCAGAAGGGAATCCAGTTACAAGGGAGGCTTTCCACCCGCAAAGGTTATACATACATACCGATTTTTAGAAAGCATTCCAAGCGGTATCATAAGCCCCAGAGGAGAGATACTTTGGGGTGACTCCATAGGAATGTGTCAGGGCTGAGTCTTACATGAAGCGAACTTCATTCACATCTACTATTGAGTAAATGGGTGGGAAGCCAAAGGCAATGCTGAACTAAGATGGAAGGACCCATCTGTAGTGGGCTCCCAGCCCGTGTCCTGTTTCCATTAGAGAAGCATCATCTCTCCACCGGCAACTGGATTGTGTCCCAGTTTGACTTGCCCGGGAGCTGGTGGTGTTTGGAAGGAGCACTAGTTGGAGGAAGTCACCCTCTGTGTGCCCCCAGGGAAGGAGACAGCATGATCTGCAAGGAGAAGTCGTTCTAGGAGTGTTTCCTGTGAGGCTGGAGAGGGCAGCCCCGGGAGCAGTCAAACGAGGGAGTCTTGTGTTATCCTGAGAGTGTGGCCAGTTTGGCCTCTTGAATTTGTATCCAAGCGGGGATTTTTGTTTTAAGTGCCTCTATTGATGTAATTTTTAAGAATTTATTTATATATTTAAGAAAGAGGAATCGGGAGCACAGAGGGAGAGGGAGAAGCAGACTCCCCCCTGAGCAGGGAGCCTGATGTGGAACTCGATCCCAGGACCCCAAGCTCATGACCTGATCTGAAGGCAGATGCTTAACTGACTGAGCCACCCAGGCCCCCCTAAGCTGGGATTTTAAAGAATTATCTAAATACGAGAGTTTTAAAGGGCTTTGCAATTTCTTCTGAGAAGTCTTTCCGGAAACCCTCAGGCCAGGCCAGGTCAGGTGTCTGACCTCTGCGCACGCCCCAGCCCTATATCTATCATAGTGCTGTCCTCACCCCAGAATAACTGTGCACATGTAATTGCTTGTTTGCTCTCTGCCTGCTGGACTGTGCTTCCGGGGAATGGAGACCGCATCTTGTTCAGTGCCGTCCTCCTGGTGTGGGACACATAACATGTACTTGGCATATTTGATTGAAAGGATGTGTGGATGGGGTGACTCATTTAACTGAAAACACGTTGGAAGTCCCATGGAGGATCTATCACTATACAGGCTTTGTTTTTAAAGATTGTATTTATTTATTTGTCAGAGACAGAGGGAGAGAGAGTGAGCGAGCACAGGCAGACAGAGGCAGAGGGAGAAGCAGGCTCCCTGCCGAGCAAGGAGCCCGATGTGGGACTCGATCCCAGGACGCTGGGATCATGACCTGAGCGGAAGGCAGCTGCTTAACCAACTGAGCCACCCAGGCGTCCCTTTTTTTTTTTTTTAAAGATTGTATTTATTTATTTGTCAGAGACAGAGGGAGAGAGAGTGAGCGAGCACAGGCAGACAGAGGCAGAGGGAGAAGCAGATACAGGCTTTGTTTACGGGAGGGCTCCGTAGCCTTGAGTCTACACTATGCATCCCGTGGGAGGGGGTTCCGTTCATGCATGGGATTCAGGGTGGGGTGGGTACGTTTGATGAACTTGAATGCAATATTTTATGTGCATGTTTATTTTTCTGGAGAGGGTGTCTACCGCAGCTTTTTATCAGCTTTCCAAAATGACTCATGACCTCAAAAAGAAGCATAAGAAATTCATATGATTGTGTAATGCTTGGCCTTGGCCCTGGTTCAGGAGGAGGGCTGGGAACGAGTTCTGGGTTTGCAGGGCAGCACCTGCCATCTGCTGGAGATATGGAGGGACAGACAGTTGCTTCTAGGCTCTTTGCCACGGCAGATCACGTGTCATCCTGCCCCATGTTCCCTACACCCAATGACACAAACACTTGTGTGAATTTGAATCTTGGAGTTTCACCATTTTGGATTTTAGAAAGCAATGAGCAATGGAAGGGACCTTGAAGAGTGGCAAACCCAAAGAGAAGCAATCAGAGATGTTGAAGCAAAGGAGACAGGGAGGCTGCCTCATAACACGAGAGGAATTGCTGTGTGGGTTCTGGAAGGCAGAACTGGGATCAGCAGGTGAATGCTACAGGAAGTCCATTTCCGCTCTTACAGAGGAAGAACTTTCTCCCGGTTAAAACTGCTTAAAATTAGATTGGTCTTGTCTTCAAAGGTAGTGAGTTCCTTGTCGCTAGAGAAATTCAAGCAAAGGCTGAATGAACAAATATCAGAATACAGTGGGGCAGTAATTTTAAGGTTCTTTTCAGTGCTTCTTTCTCACCTAATCCCATGCATTTTGAAAGGCGTTTCACTTTATTGTAAATTGGTTCCTCCAAGAAACTGTCTTTCCCCAACCTCACCCACAGTGTCTAAGCTTTTATCTATAGGTTGAAGTCAAGGGCTTGTGCCGACAAGCTGATTCTAAATAAATGGAGGAGATTGGGAGCAAAAGCTCTCCGAATAATGTACTGAAATATATTCTTCTAAAATGTGAAACAGATAAGCAAAATAGCTTTTATTCTGATGTACTCTGTTTTCTTGAACATCCTAGAAGCAACTGCTCTTGAAGATTGAGCTGTTGGAGCCAAAGGCTCTGAAATTAATGGAATGCAATTTTCTGCCATTTGTGATAAATTTCTGGCCTTTTTATGCACATGAAAGTCTTCCAGAGGAGCAGAAGCAAAGCTACCAACCAAGAGGTTATTTCGACAAGCTTCCTTCAGCCATCCCTTTATTGTCTTTTCCTGATCACAGCTTTTTGTTTTGCACTGAATAACAATAAAATAAAAAATGAGAACAAGTGAGAGAGAAGACCAACCATGCAATGTTCAGCCAACAATGCAAACAGAATAAAAATGTTCTTCGATTTTAGACAAAAGGAGAAGAATTTGGTTAAGGGCAAAAAAAAAAAATCATGCAATTTAAAAAAAAAGCAGCATTGGGAATACCATAGCTTCCCTGAGCCACACAGAGGTTCATCTAGAATGTTATTTTCAGTTCTAATACATCCTTGGTCGTTATGGACAAACAATTCCTGTTTCAATCCTTGTTTCTTCAGGGCTTTGCTCTTCTAAGTTCCCCTTTTAGATTCGGAGCCCAGTCCCCTAAGTCTGGAGGAATCCTGATCTTTTCTGATCTTGCTTTAAGCCCACTGTGCTTTTGAACCTGTCTCGTGCTTCCTTTCCCTCTGCTCACTGTGACCTCGAGAACTAAAAAACCCCACCCCCACCCCACAGCCAGACACGATCGATGACATGACCCTTTCCATGGCCGTCATGACACGTCTTGTGATGTCGTATGCTTATTTATTCACTTGCATATCATCTGTCTTCCTCAACTGAGATACAATCTCCTTCCCCATAGAGTTCCTCCGCTGCCTTAAAGCAGAGGCTGTCAGACTGTACCACCCAGCCTCCTTCCTTTTGTGCGATTATCTGGTGTTCTCCTAAACACTCCTGCATTCACCGACTCCTGCTCCTGCTTTACGGTTTCACTTTCTACGTGTCAGGATTCTTGGTGACTTCCACAGCCATATAAATATCTCTGGTCTTTCAGTTCCTTGACTTGCTCGTTGCCCCCAATGCCTCCCTGCCCCTCCTCGGCCACCCATGCCCATCCATTCATCTTTACCTATCATGTCATTCCGTACATAATCAGGGCTCCAAACCATTGACCCACTCACCCATCACCCTCCTTCCCCTGCCTGTGCCTGCCCCTCTCCTTACCCAGTTCAGATTCCCACTACCTGCAGAATCGTTGCCTTGCTTCATCATAATAAGCCATGTCGCCCCTGTTTTGCTCTTGGTATTCGCCTGGCAAAATTCCAACCCTGATTAAATCCAATTCTTTGCCTGTTCCTCACCTGCAATCATGGCTGGAAAAAATACACATCCGGATTGATTTGTTTCATTTTAAATTCATGACCACAAACCTCCAGTGAGCCCTCAGTGCTGCCAGGCAGGGCTCCCACATTCACCTAGTTAATTCACTCTCCTACTCTCCAAGAGGACTATTTTGTATGTTCTCCTCAACACATGAAACCCACAGAGTCCACCTCCCTGCTGTTTCAAGGAATGATGTGTCCATGCCACCCTTGAAGACCAAACCCTCCACCACAGCCCTGGATCTCCTCCCCCTCCCTTACTCAAGGACATCGTTCCTGTTCTCCCTCATCGTCATTCTCTCATTCTCGGCTCCCCACCCGATCATCCTTATCAGCACAGACTGCTGTAAATCTCTCATCTTAAAAAGAAAGGGATCCCTTAGCCCCGTAATCTTCTCCAGGAGCTGCCTCACTTCTCTGTGACCCTTTCTAGCAAAACTTGAAAACGTGACCATACCCGTCATCTTCACACACTCACCTGCTGTTCTCTCTTGCACGCTCTCCCATCATGCTTTTCCCCCAGCCCCACCCCCTCTTCCCATGGAGCCATAATCAAGGTCCCCAGTTGCCTTAGTCAGCTCAGGCTGCTGTAACAGAATGCCATGGACTGGGAGGCCGAAACTACAAACATTAGTTTCTCATAGTTCTAGAGACTGGGGAGTCCAAGATTAAGGTGCTGGCCAATTCACGGCAGAGCTCTGTTCTTGGCCTGTGGTCAACCACCCTCTGTGTCCTTGCATGGCAGACAGAGCCCTCTTGCCTTCTCTTCTTACAAGGGCACTAATCCCACTGTGGAGGCCTCAGCCACATGACCTCAACTTAACCTAATCACCTTTCATGGGCCCCACCACAAAATACCATCACACTAGGGTTTAGAATATCAATATATGAATTTGGGAGAGACACCAACATTCCATCCATAACACTGGTGATCTCTATGTGCCCAATCCCGCGGCTCACTCTCAGTTCTCATTTACTGGACCTCTTAGCTGCATTTGGCACGGCGGATCCTTCTGAAAACAATTTTTCCCCTTGGCTCCCAGAGTCCCACCCTCTCCTGTTCTCCCACTTCACTGGCTGCTCCTTCTCCGTTGTCTTTATGGAGGCTCCTCTGAGCAGCATCCTAGTGGTGCAGGTTGCCCACTGCGCTCAGTACTTGGACCTCTTCCCTCTACTTCACTCTCTCCTTCCATGACCTCCCCCAGCCTCCCAGCTTTCAAGACTGTCTCCCAGATTTTTATCTCCAGCCCTAACCTCTCTGCTGTAATCCAGGCTTGAATATTCATGCAGATGTCACTTTTGTCCCTGCACGGATGTCCAGTCGGTATTTCGCTCTTGACACGTGCAAACTGATGCATGGTTTCTGTACCACCCTCAGCCCCCACCTAAACCTCTCTTTCCCAGGAGTCTCTAGCTAAGTCAGTGATTCCACAATCTATCCAGTGTTTCAGATAAAAAACCTGAGAGTCATCTTTGACCCCTCTCTCGCACACACCCTACATCTAACCAATCAGCAAATTCTTTTGATTCTATCTTTTAAACTGTGCCCCAAATCCAACTAAGTCTCCCCACCTCCACCACCACCATCCTGGTCCACACCACCATTAGCTGTCTCTTGGATTACCACAGCAGTCTGCTAACCGTCTCTCTACTTCTGCCTTGCCCCCCTACGCTGCATTTTCCACAGAGCCAGGGAGATTCTTTAAAACGTAAATCAGATCGTGAACACCTGCCTTAAACCTCCCAGGGCTTTTCAACACTCTTAGAACAAAATCCCAAATCCTCACTGATGCCTACCAGACTTCACGTCCCCTGTCCAACTTGCTTTCTGTTAGATGGCGATGTTCTGCACATATGTCATCCAGTACGGCAGCCACAAGCCACATGTGGCTGTCGAGTACTTGACATGTGGCCAGTGCAACTGAGGGACTGACTTTTGAATTTTATTCCATTTTAGTTGGTTAAGACCAAGTCGCCATGTGTAGGTAGTGCCTACCATATTGGATAGCACAATATCGTTTCCGGCGTTTCCGGCTTTGCCTGCTACCTTCTTCCCAGCGTTTCCGGCTTTGCCTGCTACCTCCTTCCCTTCTCTCACTTGGCTCCAGCCACACTGGCCTTCTTGAGGCTCCCTGGAGCATTTTAAGCACATTCTCACCTCATGGCCTTTGCACTTGCTCTTCTCTCTGTCTGGAATTTACTTCCCCTGAATGACCAAATGTCTTACATCCTCACTTGATTCTGGTCAAATATCATCTTCTCAGAGAAATTTTTCTGAGTACCTGATACCAATAAAGGCATCACCTTTTACCCTCTGTCTTGTCCCTCACTTGATTTTCCTTCTTGGCACCTCTTCTCACCTGACATGATATTACAGAATTGTTTATTCACTTATCGTCTGTCTCCTCCATTATGTTATAATCTTCATAAGGCAGAGAGTTTGTTTTGCCCACTATTGCGTCTCCTATGCGTAGCTGGTGGCCGATCCTTCGTTGAATGAACTAGTAGTGAATGAAACAGGCTCCTGCCAAGCAAAGAGTAAGTTACCTGTGCTGAGAACTGTAAGGCCACAGGAGAAACCGGAGGCAGGGACCCTACCCAGAAGTCCACAGGAGATGACTTAGCATTGGCAGCAGGAGTCTGGCTAAGGTGGAAGGGCCTATGCGGGGTGCTGGGGCTCTCTGGGGCGGTATGGGGGTGTCTGCAGAGGTTGATGCAGAGAACAGAAGTGATTCAAGAGATTGTTGAAGAAGAGCGCACGAAGGCTGTGCTGTGGCTGAAAGGATGTGGGGAGGGGGTGGCTCCCGGGCCGGGGAACACCTTGAACAAGGATGTGGAGGCCACAGACCAACGGGAAGCCTTCCTCTCTCTTGTGGGAGCCCCAAACCCCGGAACCGATCCACAGTTTCTGCCTGCCTGTGCTGTCTAAGGCAAGCTTCTCCACCTTCCTCCGCAGGGTATATTCTCACAGAGCTCTGATCTGTTCACCGTAACATTTTATGAGCTGTCTGTTATTTCTTCAGTGTTGCAGTCAGTTATCTGTGTTCTCCGTGTTTCCTCATTGCATTTAATTTTAAATCACTCAGGATGAGGAGCAGCGAGCCCCTTCAGGTCTTCAATCTAAGCTGCTTTCCCCAATTTGGCTTTACCTGTAATAAAGCAGATATTTGATCTCCCTCTAATCTCTGTGTCTGTCTTTGGCTTAACATCTGGAGTTGTGATGCATTGGCTTTCTCATAAAGCCCAGCATCTCCAGAATCAGTTGAAAATGTGGCCTCTTCTGGAAACCTCACCAGCTTCCTAGCAGACTCAGTGGCTGCTCTGAGGCCTGAAACAATTTGGACCCATGCTTGACAAGGGGCTTAAGATACTGTCTTCCGGCAAGCCCCAGTAGCCTGTAGCCTGTAGCCTGCATCGGCTCCTTGTGTGTTCCCTCAGCTCTGAGCTCAGAACAGAGGTCCCCTCACCTTCCCTTAAATCCAGGAATGGAAGAGACAGCCACAGCTCCTGAGACAAGGGTAGCACAAAGTCTCTGGCAAACAAAGCCCCAGGCCCAGTTTTGGAGTCTTCATGGGAGGCCCATCCCAGAGAATGGCAATAACACTACACCCAAGGCATATCTCTGTCCCCAAGGTTCCACTCCCCCAAGAGCCCAAGCTTGAAATGACTTTCTGGTGTTTAGGCCTTGTCTTTAGAAAATGTAGGCTTTTCCCATGTTCCCCTCCCCACTTTATATTTATACTGCCCATGCCTGGCTGCTTGCTAGGCCACTGCATTGGGTCACTGACTTCGGATAGAGAAAGCCAGATGCTTCTCTTAAAAACCAGCCAATGTGGATCCTAACTGAGATAGGCCAAATGTAAAGACATGCTTTTCAGACAACTGAGTCATTTGAACATGGACTGAAAAGTGATAGAGGATTTTGTGAGTTTTACTGGGTGATAAATATTTGTATAGGTATTTGAAGTTTTTATCAGAAGGGCGTGTGGAAGAACTAACAAATAAAATAGAATTTGCCTCAGAATATGTTAGGAAAGTAAAACGGAGAGATGAAACAGGGTTGGGAGAATGTTAATAATTTTTGAAGCCAGGTGATGGGTACATGGCATTTCATTTTACTGTCTCTAATTTTGTATATGTTTGAAAATTTCAATTAAAAAAAAAAAGCCGGGGCACCTGGGTGGCTCAGTGGGTTGAGCCCCTGCCTTCCTCTTTGCCTACTTGTGATCTTTCTGTCAAATAAATAAGTAAAATCTTAAAAAAAAAAAAAAAAAAAAAAAAAAAGCCAGCCTCTTGATTTCTCCTCTCTCAAAGCTGCAAGCTAACAGATTCCCCTTGGGGACCTTGACCGTCACCCCTTATGGCATGCCCTATGCACTTTTTGTCTGAACATATTTCTTTCTACTTACCAGTTTAAGAACCCGCAGATCTGTTATGACGGCTTTGTTAATAATCCTTAGGTTTAAAACTTTTTAAATGAATTGGCAAGGATATCAAGCGGAAGAGAAGGATAAGGTAATTCTGCAAAGGTCAAAGGGATTAGGAGAGCCCAAAGGGGTCCAACCCCTGGTCTAGGGCAAGACCTTCATCACACTGAGCGAACTTTCTTGCCTCAGAAATAACTACATGAACCAGGGTGGATAAAAGCAGAAGCTCCAGGCCCCGGGCTTTGCTGACTGTGAGCAGAATTTGCCCCCCCGGGGCCTAGCTCCAGAGCCAGACCACCCAGCAGTGGGAGTAATTAAGCCAGGAAAGGTCACCGATTCATAATTTATGTGTAAACGTCTCCGTTTAACCAGCGGCCCCCTCCTCCACTAGTGCCCACCTCAGTGGAGAGGGAAAAGGGGCCATCGGAGGTGTTCCAGGCCAGCAAAGACACCTCCCTGCCTTATCGGAGGGCAGATTTCTCCTGCTAGAGTTGAGGACACTTAAGGCTGTGGGGACGTGACCGCTGTCCCGTAGGGAAGGTGTTCACTTGGAGCCTGTGACAGGGGTCCTTAGCAGGGCCATCCCCTTGTATTTGAGGCCACTCAGTAATCACTTACAAAGTCTAAATAATAATCATAGAGCCACCATTTTTTTATTACTGTAAGCCAGGTCTTTTTCAGGTATTACCACATTTAAACTTCCTGGCTCCTCTAACGGTTGGTCGAATGAGCCTCCTTGGTAGATGAAAAGAAAATGGAAGCTGGGGAGGAGGGCGGGTGTTACATTCATTGAATTAGTCAAACTCCCAGGATTAAGATCGATCTCTGCCATAACTCCCAGGCCCAAACCTTTAACTTCCCCTGGGTCTTGCCCATTGCCGGTTGTCTTGGGCTGAAACAGAGAGCTGTTCGACTCTGGGTGACAGTTTACTGGGGTCTGACTTCATGTTTTTATCACAGAGATTGGTGTGGTTTGACCAGCTTATTTGAGAATGGGCAGAAACAAGGAGAAAAAAGAGGAAGTTTTCTGTTTTACCCTGAGTTCTCTAATCTCACTCAAGCTGCCCAACCACATAGCACACCAACAACGCGGAAGGGCAAGTTTGACACATTCAGAAGCGTAGGTGGCACTTGCCCCGGGGGTCTGGCCTGCTTTGGGTTGACCCTATCCCTCCTGGCCTCTGAAATTCTGGGTCTGCAACTGGGACCTCAGTGCCTGGTGGCCTTTGGCTTTGGCTACTTGGCGGCCAATGCCGAGGTTAAGGTGAAGGTCAGGACCCCCTCGTTCCTGCCATTTAGTTGGTGACCTCTGGGAATCCAGCTCCAGGCCTGCCCCACTGGCCCCGCCTTCCCTGGCACCTGCCCCTTCTGGCTAGAGGCTGGCGTACAGTGTCTCTACAACCAGAAGGTGACCTTGGGGATCTGACCCCCACCCAAACTCATTCACATGATCTAGAATTTCTTCCTCAGTAGTTCCTGAACTTTTTTTCTTTTTATTTCTTTATTATTTTATTTTAAAGATTTTATTTCTTTATTTGAGAGAGAAAGAGAGAGAACACAAGCAGGGGCAAGAAGGAGAAGCAGGCTCCCTGCTGAGCAAGGAGCCCGATTTGGGACTCAATCCCAGGACCCTGGGATCATAACCTGAGTTAAAGGCAGACGCTTAACCGACTGTGCCGAGGTGCCCCCTGAGGTTGTTTTTAAAAATCGCTGGTCTGTCATTGCACACTGAGGAGAACCAAAGAAGAAGGTTTTGTTTGCACTTGGGCAGGAGCAATGAGGGATGGACCAACTACCCTGAAAGCAGAACATGGAGGTGGCAGCAGCAGCTCCCAGGGAAACTGAGGCAAAGAAATGAGGCCCCTGGTTCCAGGAAGAGGATTCCCAGGGGTATGGAGCCAATCAGGCAGCGCCCGCCCTGAGCTTCTCTAGAGGCACCTAGTATCAGTGCCAGGGAGATCAGAGAAGGAACACTGTGGGCTTCCATGGAAGGTTGTCCTGTGGCACCTGTCCAGGTGACCCAGCCCTCTGGGAAGATGTCAGGGCTTTCCCTGGAAGACCTTCAAAGCAGATGTTCTGACCATGTGGCCATTCTTAGGAATTTCAGTCTGCAGACAGGCCCATCTCCCTTTCTGTGGCCCTCCAACTTTCCGTTTGCCTGTAGACACTTCGTGGTTAGTCGTTCCCTCCCTGGCAAGGGGGAATTGATCAAGTTAAAAACTGCCTCCTTCCCCACCCCAACACCAAATTTTGAAACTCTCATCTCAGTTAATTCATCTGATTAGAATTGATTGAGCACCTACTATGTAACGGGCACGAGAGCAGGGGCTGAGAATACCAGAGTGAACAGAACAGATATGGTTCCTGTCCTCACACTGCTGATGGCCTAGCCCCTATCTGGTCTGGGAGACAGACTGTCTGATAAGTAATTACCATGAGCCAGAGGGCAGTGAAGACAGCAGAATTAGAGGGCTCTAGGAGGGTCTGAGGGAAGGGTCCATGTCTGCATCCTGAGCCTTGTGGGGGGAATGAGAGGGTAGACTTTGAGGCAGACATATGCAGGTGCTTTCTTGGATAGCAAATGGCCTTAGCAGGGTTGAGGGTAGCCAGAGGGGGCCGAGGAAAACATTGCCTGAGTTCCACTTACAACCCTGAAGGCAGCACAAAGCCACGGAAGCCACCAGAATGACATCTTACTAGCTCAGATGACAATCAGAATGGCTTTCAGAGGAAGCACAATTTCCCTTTGTTGTTGTGTGGTTTGGCCCTACCAAGTTAATCCAATGAATAATGAAAGCCCCCTCCCCATCCACCACCCTCCCCACCAGCCCCCACCCCAGGTGAGCACAGCTGTGTGGAAGGTGATTGGTTTTCAGCAATTTTCATGCACAAGAATCATAAAGAATTAGCTATGAGGCAAGCCAGGCTACCCAATCTACCCAATGCACCTCCTGCTAGGGTTGGAGGCACTCATTCCTCTGTGAGACTTCTTGCAAGCTGTGGAGCTGTGGCCTCGTTGCATCCCCAACACCCCCCATGTCTGCTCTATCTAGAAGTTTCATCTGCATCCAGGCCCCTTCACTTCAGCAACCACCTGCCCCTGATTCCTCTTCCTTAAGTCACAGGCTTTACCAGCTTCCTCCTTCTTCCCTGTTCTCTTTTCCTCTTCTGCCCACCCTCTTTCCCTGGGCAGTGGGTGAAGCTGGGCTCCCCCCGCAGTGGGCTCTGGGCATCTCCCCGCCAGGATTTCCTCAGTAGTTTGAAAACTTGCTCTCTGTCCTACAGAGATTGCTGAGAGTTCCTAACATCTCAATGGCCTCCCAGAGGGAGAGCATGGCAGAGAATCTGCCAGGTGCTTTTAGGAGTATGCCTGAAAAATCCCCCTGGGGGTTTGTGTCTGAATGTGGTCTATGCATGTGTCTAACTGCTTGAGTGTGTGCATGTGCACACAGTGTGTGCGTGTATGTCTGTGCATAGGGGAAATAATTACCCAGGATGAAACAAAGTATGTTTCCATTGAGCTTAGCTGCAGTTCCTACCAGCCGTCTCAACAAACACAATATCACCCGCCCACAGCCCCATTACCTGGTTTGGCACTGGGAGAGCGCCCCACAGCTGGGGCAAATCAAATCCCCCTATTCCCAGGGTATTAGACAGGGTCCCTGGGGGGCAGACCACTTTTACCCACCCCAGAAGACAAGCTGCCCCAAGGGCTACCGGGTGCCTACCTTTTTTACCTTAGTGATGTTCTCCTCTGAGGCCAAGCTCTCCTTCTCGTTCATCCTCGAGCTTTTGTTCTCTGCCCCCTCCCCAGCCCCATGGGCACCTAGCTAATTTGGGAGGCCTGGGGGTCCAAATCCAATCTCTGACAGAGCCACGCTAGGCCCTCTTCTCCCACAGCCAGCTGGGAGGCTGGGAGGCTGGGAGGGAGAGGTCAGGGAAGAATGTGCGTGCAGGGGCGAGATGGAGCAGAGAGAGGCAAAAAGGGAGGGAGGGAGTGGGAAGGAAACTCTGCATTCCCCATTAGCGGTGCTAATTGCACAGTAATGACTTTGTGTTATTATCAGAAATTTATCCTGGAAAACAGTCAGCTGCCCCAGCAGACACACACTTCCTCCACAGCGATGACTTGACACTTGAGAAAAATGAACAGTTTCTTCATGTAAAGATACGTTTCACGACCCCAACTCTGGTGTGTTCACAGAGGCAAAGGAGCTGGTTCCTCCCAGCTTCCTGTAGTGACACCACGATCTCCTTGAGGGCAGAGACAGTATCTTCCTCTGCTTCCCTTCCGACTGACTGGAACTAGAGGGCTCGCCTGTAGGAATCCAGCCCAGACCGAGCAATGCAGTGGTGAATACTGGGGACATATGTGGGCTAAGGCTCCTATCTCTCTCCTTGGCCCTCATCTGTGTTCCAGCCAAGAAAAGTCTGCTCACGCTCCTTTTATATACATTGCAGATTTTTGCCCCAAAGCCTTGTCACAGGCTGTTCCTGTGTTCTCCAATTCCTTCCAGTCTCACCTGACTAAAATCTCAAAACTCTCCTCCCCCAGGAAGCCTTCCCTGATTTGACCCATTAACTCAGCTCCAATTCTTCCAGCACTTACTGACTTTGCGCTGTTACATTCAGGCATTCACCCTTCTTTGAAGCCATGGATACTCGCTGAATGTGCATGAGATGGCAAGCGCTGAGGATATAAAGGCGGATAAGACACAGATCCCAGCTAGAAGAGCTCACAGTCCAGTTACGGTCAACAATGTGGTGTTGCAAAACTCTACAGCAAAGGTAGGTATTGTGCACAATGAGCTAATAAGAAAGGGGACATCTGAGACAGCTTTGAAGTCCGGGAAGGAGCTGTTCTGAGTGCTTGTATAATCAACTCGTTTAACCCTCTCGGGAACCTGGTGAGAGCGGTATTTCTATTCTCATCTCTGTGGACAAGAAGACTGAGGCACAGAGAGGTCTAGTAGCTTGCCCACCATCACACAGCTGCTACGTGGCAGATTTAAGATTTGAACCCAGGCAACCTGGCTCCAAAGTCCACGCTCTGAATCTCTGTGCTTGACTGCATCCTGTAGGAACCAGCTGGGTGATGAGAAAAAGAGGAAAGGTGCGCAGGGTGCAGAGACAAGCAATTGCAAATTTCCATAATCTAGAGCGGGCCCTGGTGGAGAAGAAGAGGAATTGCAGGAACAAAGAGCAAAAGCACAGACGTTCGGGTGGGATGTGAGGATGAGAGACAGGAATTATCACTCTGAGAGCACAGCACAGGCAACCTAAGGGACTCCAGGAGTGTGTGCAGAGAGGAGGCTAGATAGATGGACAGAGGCCAGGTCTGGAAGGGCCTTGAATGCCATGTGTGAGACCTCAATCTGAAAGCCTCAACCTCAATCTGAAAGCCCCTACAAGGGATTTTAAATGAGAGGGTGACATAATCACGTTACCCCATTAGGAAACTGTCATGATCCAGAAAAGGAATGCTGAGTGCCTGAGCTAGGTCAGTGACAGGAATGGGAAGGACAGGGGTTCAAACAGTTTATTTTAGTTTTTAAAAGATTTTATTTATTTAATTGTCAGAGAGAGAGAGAGAGAGAGAGAGAGTAAAAGCAGGGGGAGCAGCAGGCAAAGAGATGGAGAAGCAGGCTCCCTGCTGAGCAAGGATCCTGATGTCGGGCTTGATCCCAGGACTCTGGGATCATAACCCAAGCTGAAGGCAGCCACTGAACTGGCTGAGCCACCCAGGCGTCTGCAAACATTTTAGAGATAAAATCAGGAGGATTCGGTGCCAGGCTGAGTGAGGTGGATAACGGAGAGGGAAGAATCAAGGAGGGCTCTGAGATTTTTAGTTTCGTTTGGTTTAGTTTTGTCCTCCTTTAAGGAAGTGGAGCAGATTCGTGAGGGAAAATATAAATTCTGTGTTGGCTGTAGGGGATTCGGGAGGTCTGGGGTAAATGTGTTCGAATGGGAATTTGGAAATGCATGCGTAGAACCACAGACAGAATCGGGAGTGCTGAGGGTCTGGGCTCTGGACTGTCTGGGTTCACATTCTGGATCTGTCACAGGTCCCTGTAACCTGCAGATAATTATAGGCTCACTGTGAGGATTTAATGCTATTGTCCCCATGAAGCAAGCAGAGGAAGTCCTGGAACAGAGTGTGTGCTTGGTAAAGGTGCAGCGGTACTGCTAGTAACATTAGTATTATTTAGGCTTTGAAGCCTCCGGAGTGGATGAGGTCACTCAGAGAGAATATGCGAGACAGAAGAAAGAAGGGACAAGAGCTGAGCCTGGGAGAAGATGGAAAGGCGGGGAGGAGATGGGGGAAGAGTAAAAGCATCAGGAAGGGAGGGAAATCCAGAGAGAATCATGTCACAGGAGAGAATTTCACAGTCAGATGTGGGCGATAGCAGCAAAGAGGTCAAAGAACTCCTTGGAAACCAATTTCAAGTGTGGCCTCTCTCCGTTATGCACCCTCCCTCAGGACAGGGTCTGTGTACTCAGGGTTCCGCTCCCACATGTGACTGAAGGCGGGGACGGAAGGGCCATCACACAGGGCTGCCTCTCCTGGGACTGGTGCGGCACTGGGTCTGTCCAGGACCTCTGTAAATGCTCAGAGAGTGAATGAATGATGTGGAAGGACAGGCTCGGATTCTGGCTCTGCTGCTTGCCAGCTGTAACCCCAAGTCCGTTCTTTTTAGCCTCTCTGTGACCTCACCACGAAAATTTGGATAAGATAAGGAGTGTCTGTCCACTGCCCAGGGGTATCGTCTGAAGCAAGGTAACAAATGGGAGAGTGTTGTGTCAACTGTATCACACTTCACAAACGTGCGGGAGTCTAAAAACCACTTCCTGTACCTCTAACAAACAGCAGAGATGTGGATAAATCTTGGGGGCTGGGATGGAGAAGGGTTTTTGTTCTGTAGACGGGATAGGGGTTAACACTGGAGAAACCGATTTATTCTTTCTAGGGCCTTCAGTCCCTGAATTCCACAGAGGGCAGCAGGCCACCGACCCAAACATCTTCTGCTGATTCTTCTTGCTTGCACTCCAGTGAAATCACGGATTAAGACTTCCTCGTTTAGACAGAGGCCTTTTGGATTTGTCATTTTAATTAGTTTTGGCATTTTATCTGGTTTCTTTTCATTAGTGCAGCACTCAGAGCCTTGAGATGGCAAACTATCTCCAGGCTCCTTGGGGAGAATTCTGGTCTTTGGGGTCCTGGTCTTATTGGAATCTTGGCTTGGCCCTTTCCTGGAAGCTGGGCTCTGGACCATGGAATGCAACCCAGATGCTGCAGAGACTCCCTGAGCTGCCCGCTGAGGAGTCCTGTCTCTGTCAAGAGACAAGCATGTCCCGAGCCATGAAGCTGCCTGGCCCTAGCCCTGGGTTTTATCAATGACACTATCTATTCCCTGGAGCAGTGACTGGGCGCAAGATGCAACCGGTCAGAGGGCCAAGAGCTTTAAGAAGAGACACAGGAGTAAATCTTTCACTGCTCTGTAATTTATTTCCAAATATTTTTTATTATAAGGTCAATTTAAAAGTATTATAAATGTTTTTGTAAAAGAAGAAAAATTATTCATACCCTCATCATCCTTCCCAGTACAAGGAAGGGGTACTAACCAGGTACTAGAAGGTCTAGATCCTATCCCTCTGCTGCCTCCTAGATTGGGTGGCCAGGACCATTCACTTCATTTCCCCATTTGTCAAATGGACTTTTACCATCCACCCATTCTGTCTCTCAGGGCTGTAATAAGATTAAATGAGATAAATTCCTGGGATGCCTCGGTGGCTCAGTTGGTTAGGCGCCTGACTCTTGATTTTGGCTCAGATCATGATCTCAGGGTTGTGAGATGGAGCCTGCATTAGGCTTCGCACTGGGAGTCGTCTGCTTGAGATTATCTCTTTCCCTCTCGCTCTCCCCCTCCCACCACCCTAAAAGGAAAAGAGAGAGATAAATTCCCTCTTGGCAATGTTCAGGGACCTGCCTAATGGAAGAATATGGATTGAGTTCTGGACAGTGTTCCTCATGAATGTCCCTCTAGGATCTGAGAGACAGAGAGAGAGGACAAGAACCATCATCAAGAACCATCAACCAACACCTACTACAAATAAGTCACAATATATTAGATGCTTAACCTTACTCATATAACCTTGTATACTATAAAATAGGCCTTATATGTCCCATTTTACAGATGAGGAAGTTGAGGTTCAGATTGCTAAAGTATGCCACCTAAAGTGATAGAGCTGGTAAGTGATAGAGCCAAGATTTGAACACAGGTCTGTCTGACTCCAAAACGTGTGCTTTTTATTCTTCATGAGGTCAGTGTGAAGAGGAACACACTTGGCTTCCTTCCTAGCTCTTCTCCAATCATTCTCTTTCTCAAGTAGTACAGAGAAAGCCCTCACACACCACAGGTACTCAGGTACAGCTCTAAAACTTTCACGGATGATGTTCCTTCTGACCTTGAACTCGTCTCTGTTTCCCCAGTCCCCGACCTGCTGGATGCAAAAAAGCCGGTCCAGTCTTCCCAAGTCTGATCTGGAACACTGTGCCTGAGCAGCAAACACAGCTCAGAGATAAGACCTCTGAAATGAGGAAGGAATAAGACAGAGGCAAATGTTCCCTGGCTCAGGAAGTTTGAACTGTTAAAGACCTTTCTTAGAATAAAAGCAAGACTGGACTCTCAGAAATACCTGGGCATTGATGCAGGGCTTTGCAATGTCCTTTGCATCTTTTCAAGCAAAGAGGAATTCCTGAAAACTCTTCTGATGGCTTGAATGGCATGGTTTGCAGAAGTCACCCAGCTTTGGCCAGAGTTGCTATGTTGGCAAGGGGATGGGAGTCAGGGGGTGACTGCTGGAAATGCTGATAAAGCTGTTCTGGCAGAAACCTCATAGGGATTCCATAGCAGTGTTTGTTTTAAATAATGATGTAAAATATTCCCAATCCCCAATATAGAACATCAACTTAATTCTCCACCAGCAGTGGAACAGGATCAACTGATATCTGCTTTCCTAGAGTAAATTTAAAACCCAGCCCAAAGCGTCCACATGCCTCACTAAGCAGGAGATGGGGGAGGTGGGGACAGGAGATCGGGGCCCTCAAGGTTGGGTCAGAGTCCTCTTGACTCCTATCCACCTGAAAAAGCCATGAGCACGCTTGTATCTTTTTCTCTCTGTCTCTCCACGTACGTCAGACAATCTGGCTGTGAACGTCAGACTGCTCCCTTTACATCTCTGCTGGGGGCTTGGAGGGGAGGAGGGAATGGGGAAAGGGCTCCCTATTTAGAAATTGCATTGAGATGGAAAGACAATATGACACATCGACTCATGTCAAAGGAGCTCATTCTTCTCGCCTACAGCATTAGCAATTTCCTACCGAGGTTTAATTTTTTTTTTTTTTAGAAATTATTATTTTGTTTTAATTTATTTTATTTGTAGCATAACTCAACAGGCCATTGCTTCTCAGAGCAGAGCAGAGGACCTGTCCAAGGACAGTCGGGCCACTGGCTAGAAGACTTGGGGTGGGGGCAGGGGATGTGCTCTTTGGCTGTTTCCGAGGAAAGGAGGGCAGAGAAGTGGGATGCTCTGGTTTCTGCTTCAAATCTCCTCTTCTTCTGCATCCCACCCCACCTCCAGTTCCCTTCCCTGCTTCTGAGCAGTCTGGCCTGGGGACTAGGGGCCCAGACTCAGGAAGCTCTAGCCACCATTGAAGATGAGAGGAGAGCAATGGGGGAGGGGAAGCCCAAAGTGAGTCTGGACACCCTCTTCTCTAGAGCCAGGAAAACTGTTCTTCTGCCCCTCTCTCCTTTCCCCACTCAGCCCCCTCTGTTTTCTTCATGTAAAATCCTAAAATGCTGTTACTGGAAGGAGCCTTGAAGAGCTCCTCATCTGGCTTCATCATCTTACAAATAAGGACACTGACACCCTGATAAGGGACGAGACTGCCCCATGGCTGGTTTGATGCACCAGTCCTGGAACCCAGCCTCCTGGGGCCCAGCCTAGCACCCTTGTTGGCCACTCTGTAGTGCTGTTTCTGCTCCTCCTTCTCTCCACTCCACCCCTCAATCGAACTCAGATGGTCTTTCTCTGGAAGATAGCCTTCAGGGGCAGTAATTCTACTTCTTTCTACCTCCTTCCCTCTTCAGGTCTGGGTGGGACCTTGGGAGTCTGAATTTGGTCTCTTCATATGGGAGTGGGCTTGTCAGGGAAAGGGGTTTTAGAGAGGGATAGTTCCCACCTTCATATGTTTGTTTTGTTTGGTTGGTTGTTTGGTTTGTGGCTGGTTACATGAGCACAAGTATCAGCAGGTATCAGCATTAACCTGGGGGACAGGGAGAGAAGGCAAAGAAGACAACTAAGGTGGGTTTTTTTCCCCAATATAAGGAAAAAAATGTTTCTCTTTAATCTCTCTGAATGAGTGCCCCTTTATACTTGTATGGGTCCCTCTGCCCCTCTTTCCCTGTCCTCTGTATTTCTTGTCTATCTCCTATATTTGTCTCTATATGTTTCAATCCTCTGCCTCTTTCTCTTGTCTCTGTGTCTCTGTTTAGCTCTGTCTCTTTCATTTCTGTCTCTTTCATACACACTCATTCACACACTCAAAATTCAACACTTATTGACTGACCTGGGAGCCCCAGCCCCTTCCTGCAGCCCTGTCAGAGCAGAAACTCCTCCCTGTTCTGTTGAGAAATGCCAGGTCCAGAGCTGCTGGGGCGCCAGAGAAGCCGCAGAACCGTTCGCCTACTGTGGAGGCTGAATCCGGGAACAATGAGAAATTATCTGTTAATTCTCGGCTCCTGCCACCTGCTCTGCTCCAAACAGGCTCCTTTGCCTTCAGTTTAGATGCAAATTCCCCCACTCGTTGTAAAGCAAAATATTGATTTCCCTGCATCACAGGCCTGGGCCCTTGGAAGGTCCTGTGCTTTTTCATTCTCTGCAAAGGCAAAACAAGGCTCTTTGTTCTGCGAATTTCCCCAGGAACTCGGGAGGGGGAGGGAGAAATCACCGCGGAGTGACAGAGTTGCCATAAACATAGGCAGAGAGCAGTTGTTCTCCATTTGTATTTTACATAAACACAAACCTGCTGCCTCGGAAACTGCTAATGAGCATGTAACAAGGGGGCCTCCCCGGTGCTGAGTTTTGTATTGGGTGGGGGAGCAGGACGTGACAGGGCTTCTGGGCTCCTCAGGTGGGTTCTTGAAGCACTGGGGGGGGGGGGGCGAATGGGGACTCCACAGCTTCCCCTGTTCTTAGAACAGCAACTGAGCACCTCTCTCAGGAAGGCGTCCTGGATTGCATAGTGTCCCGGGGACCACGCTTGCTCGGTCCCTCCCGCCTGAGTTTCTAGCCTTCTCCCATCGCAGGCGCCGTAGGTCAGGGTGGAAGGTGTGAGCCCGCCACAACTGCCCATCCCCCCACCTTCCCTACCCTCCGCCCACGCTACGACTGTACTAACTGGGCTTTCAGCACCGTGGACAGAGCCATGGAGCCCTTCCGGAGAGCAAAAACCTGGTTAAGCCTGGGTCCTCTGAGGCCTCAGCTTGACCCTCTGCACTCCGGGCACTAGCTGCCGGGGGCTTTCCAGTCCAAGGGCCAGCAAGCGCTGCTGGCGCAGATGGCGCATGTGGAGACCGCCAGGAGCTGGAGCTCCGAATCTCCTCCCTCTGGAACGTGAGTCACCGCCCGAGCCACTTCCAATTAGCGTGATAATTAGGAGGAAAGACCCTCCTCCCCCACCCGCCACACGGGTACACACCAGCCCCGCGGCTTCCGGAGGCTCCTGCTAAAGTTTCCTTCCCAGCTCCGGGGAGGCAAAGAGACCTGAGCCTGGACCTTCGGGTGAGCCGCACACGGGAAGAGGCCCCCATCGGCCGACAAGCCGAGGACGCGCGACTTCCGTGACAGGGCCCCCTGCAGGGCCGCGCGGGTGGCGGCCCATAGACCACCAGGGCTGAGTGAGGTGCCTTCGAGCCCCTCCGCCAACCTGTTCCTAGACCGCACGCCCCAGTTCCTGGAGGGGAAGTCTGCCTTAAGTCTAGCGTCAACCCTCCCGTTTAGTTTTCAGGCTTTCTGGCCCTGGCTATGCTTAATAGACGCATTATCTCCGGTGGCGTTGCACCGCTGTGGGGAGATGGGTCTGGCGGGAACGGAGCTCCCTCTTGAAATGCCCCCCATTCCTATTTGAGAGAAACTTTCCCCTCCCGTTGCCATGGAGAGAGACGGCCGCTGCCTCCCGTTGCCATGGCAACGTGCGGGTACCGTGGACCGCAGGATTGCGGGGCTCAGAAAGTCTTTCTGCAGTTCAAATAGCCCCGCAGTTTTAGGGTCTTCTGCCTCCGAAGCTGGGACTTGGGGCTAGTCTGACTAACTTCTCCCGTTAGGAACCTTGGCCAAGGTTCTCCTACTCCCAGCCGGGTCATTCTTCTTTCTATTTCGTTGCCACTTGTGTGGAATGTGGCAATTTACCCAGTGTTTTCACGAACACTATCTTTATATTCCCAGGCAGTCCGTGAAGCCCTCCTAATCATTATACCTCTTTTACAGAGTGGGGAATTGAGGCTCAGAGATGCCAAGGTCACACCAGGCAGTGGATGTGAAGTCAGATGCCAGGCCCTTTCCTGGGCCTTGCACCCGCCGGGGTGCTGGACAACTGGGCTCCCCTGCCTCGAACCCCGCCGGGACTCAGACCTGTCCCTGGGTGTAGAGGGGGCGGCGGTGAGGCGCCAGACTTGCCAGCTGCCGCGGGATGCCACGTGAGGGGCGGAGACCCTGCGGGGAAGCGATTAAAAGCTGAACCGAGCCGCAGGGGGCCGCTGCGGGGAGGGTCTTCTTGGGGCTGCCTCGCCCCGCCCCAGTCCGGCGGCGGCACCGGTTCGGGCGGCTGCTTGAAGCGCCGGGGCGTCCCGGGCATGAGTGGGGTTTGGGGGACTGGGGGGCCTCGGTGCCAGGCGGCGCTCGCGCTCCTGGCCTCGCTGTGCCGGGCCCGGCCGCCCCCTCTCGGGCTGGACGTGGAGACTTGTCGGAGCTTCGAGCTACAGCCCCCAGAGAGGAGTCCGAGCGCGGCCGACTCAGGTAACGGGAAATCCGAGGACCCCTCTCTTCCTGGATTCTCACCCTGGTGGTCCTGCCTCCCAGAGCCCCGGCCCCGGGAGCCCCGGAACCTAGGCAGAGAACTCCAGCTCAGGATCCTGGATTCGAAACCAGCTCTAGCCAGTGCCCGGTTCCATCGCCCGCAGGGCAAGCGGAGAGATTTGAAAGGGGACCTGGGAGGCAGAGACTCCCCGAGCCCCCTCCCGTGTGACTCTTTGGGGGTGTCGCGCAAAGCAGCGCTCCCGGGGTGCGGCGCCCCACGGGGGCCTCAGTTTCCCTAGCGTCTCTCCGCTCACCCAGCGAGCAATCTGCCAGGGAAGAGGTCTGTGGAGCGACTAGGAGACCAGGGACACCCCGGCGGACGAAGTAACTCGTTTCTTGGGGGTGTCGAGGTCCCAAGGTCCGTCTGTCGGCCTGCGCGTCCCTTTGTTCTCTCAGCGAACGCGGTCTGAGCCCCTGGTGTCAGGGAGAAACTTGGGTCTGCGGGCGGCACGAGGTCTTGGTGTCCGTACCTCTCTCCGGCTGCGAGTGGCTGTCTGCGTCTCCGCCGGGGGGCGGGGGGCGGCGCGGAGGAGGGTGTCTCGGCATCCTCCCCCCGCTCCCGCCCCTATAACTCGCTCCCTCGGTCCCTCTCTGACTCACTCGGACTCGAGGCCGGTGCGCGACTGAGCTGGTGCCTCTCGCCGACTTTGCCAAGCCAGCGCCTCCTGCCCGAACCGCGCGGGCTCCGCGCGGGCAGCCCCGGCGGCCGCCGAGCCCAGGCGGGAGCCCGAGCCAAGGCGAGCTCGCCGGAGCCGGTGAGTCGGGAGCCCGAGCCCCATAGGGCCCGGGCCGGCGCGCAGCGTCGGCGTCTCTCGGGAGTCGCGACAGCGGCAATGGCGTGTCGCGCCCTGGCGGCGGGAGCCGTGGGAGGGTAGGCGGCCCGCCTGCCCGCGTATTTACTTGCCGCACCAGCGCCGTTCGGCCACGCTCGCCCGCTGCGGCCGGGCTTCTTTGTCGGAATGCCGACGTCTGGAGGGTCCTGGGCGAGAGGGAGGGTCGGGTCGCCTTCCCTCCAGGGGGAGGGGCGGGAGGGCAGTGTGAAGCCTCGAGAGGGTGAGGAGTGGAGGTGGGGAGATCCTGCAGGGACCAAGGCGCCGGGCTTCCTTTGGCTCCGCAGACACCGCCCCTCCTCGTCCCCCGACCCTGACCCCGGTGGCGCTGGGCCTCGGGGTAGGCGAGGGTCGCCCCTGTGGTTCCGCACCAACCGCGCGGGAAAGGGAGGAAGGGGCAGCGAGAGGCGGGAATTTCGTCTCCACGCGCGTCTCCTGGGACCAGAAGCCAGAGACTGGAGCGGCGATTCCTGGAGCAGGTACGGGTGGGGTAAGCTCCCCAGAGACCGCAGGTTCCAGGGCTCTGTTTTCACTTGAGGTTAAAGGTCAGAACTGTTGGCAAGCTCCTGGGTTAGAAACCCGGCCGCTGAGCCCGGAGGGGGGGGCGGGGGTGTTGGGTAGAGGAATAGAAGGGAGGTAGTGAGTGGGCCGAGGGGAAGATTGCGTGTGTGAGGGGATTGTGTGCTGCCTTGGAGGAGTGGAGCGCACCTCAGCCCTGCGAGGCTTGTAGGGGGCGCTGCTCTCTCGCGTGCACTCTCCCTGGCCCTGGCAATGTTGGATCAATGGGTTGATTACTGCAGCAAAAGGGACTGAGGTTAGATCTAAAGAAGAACTTTCAGAGGATGGTACAGTGATGAGTGTTGGAGACGTTGATTCTCCCTCTCGAAAAATCTCGGAATAGAGGAGGCCCAGCAAGTGTTATTAGATTTTGGTTCTCAGGTGCCATCATCTGCTATCCCATCCCTCTTCCCGTATCTCCCAGACACACAATTTCCCCTAAGTTAGAGAGTCTCTTCCTGTCTGCCTACCCAGCTCCCTTCCATCCTTTCCTCCAACAATTCATCGCCAGTGGGGGGCCTTAATGCCGGTCCTGACTTTCAAACCCTAAAGGGGGTAATTCAGGGTGAGAACACACCTGTCGAGTTCTCCCTGGGTTGGAGGCTGCTGCCCTTCTCCCCTCTCTGTCCAGAGCAGAAATGCTGCATCCTGGGAAGGGTGTCTGTGTGTGTCTGTGTGTGTAACTTTCAGATATAGGGAGGCCCTGGTGTTCTGACTCCAGAGAGACATCCTGCAGTCTGGAAGGACAGGAGCCTGGCGACCAGGCTGAGAGTAAGAGAAGGTTGAGGAGTGAGAACAAGCAGCCTCTGATGAATCAGCTTGCCTTCCCTGTAGGCTGCTTGAGCTTGATTTGTCAGCCCTGGGGGACTTGAACTTTGACTGCCGAGTCACAAGCCTCAAGAAGCACCCCTGCCCCCTGGGGTCAAGTGAGGGGGCTGAAAGGGAGGAGGAGGAGGCAGAAAGAGACCCTTGATCATAGCAAAAGAAAGTGGTTGAGAGTGGCTTTGCGATCTTGGGGTTTGAGTGAGCCCAAGTCTGGGGAGATATATAGTTCGGGACCTGCATCCCAGAGCCACTTCCAGATTCTCCAGTCAGAGAAATGTTGGATCTCTTCATTTGTATTTTTATGAAAAATGCAAGTGACTAGAGCATGCCCAGTTCTTTTTAGCTCTCTGTATGTTTCCCCCTACCTTCCTCCTACTGAAAGTCTCTAGCTTATGGGATTTGTAGTAACACCCTGAGATTCAACAACTGAGATTCAGACTCCACTATCATTTCCTGGGACCCTCCCCTATGTCATGGTCTGTGCTAGGAATTGCACAGGAAATCTTAACCTTAATCAGATCTCCTTTGCTTTCCTGACTTGAAACACTTCAAATAAACTGTCCCAGATAGAAGCAAGTTCTATTTTACTTTAAACATTCTGAAGGTGAAGGGTCTACTATCCTCTTTAATATACAAACCCCCTCACCCCCCGCCCACCCCTGCAAGTGGACACTGGTAAGCGGTTCTCTTTCTTCTTAATGCTGTTTGCCTTGTGGAAATTAATGAATTTGCTCCTAGGCCAAAGTGAAGACTGTTGGGGGTGGGTAGGAGGGTTCTGGATTTGAGGTAGCAAGCAAAGGTTCAGAGGTGTTTCAAAAAAATTCCAGAACTGTTGGGAGACCCTGAGCTGCCTGTCCCCACCAAGCTGAAGGCCAGGAATGGTTATTCTTGGCCTTACCTGTGGCCATGAGACGTACGTACTGTTGGTTCACTTCTCTACTGACTCTGGAGATGTTCTGTGATTCATTCAGCTGGTTTGAAGTTGGCCTTCCACAGCACAGATGAGATTTTTCCTGCCTGTGATGGCAAGTTAAACGCATAGCATCTCATCAAAAGACAAATGTCCTATTTCTATAACTAATCGTTACTCCCTCATTCCTTGCTGGCAGGAAGACATTCCACAGATGTTGCCATCTTTGAGGAAAGGTGCAGTGTAGGATCCTTTAGAACGTACGTCCCTTAGACAATGTTCTGACTTTATGGTGTGTCTTCAGCTTTAAGATTCTAGAACTAGGGTAAAGTATCTAGGAGCTATAGAGCACTTAGGTTTACAGTTCTAGAAGTTTTCTTCTACTTCTGTCTGTGGGAACCTTAAGAGTCAAATGGTAAATCCATCCCCTCCATGTTCCAATATGGAAGATGTGTTCTAACCATTCTGTTCCTCTGTCCACAGAGTTGAGGGTATAACACAGGGCTGCAGAAAACTAGGACTAAGACTGGGGCATCTGCACCTGGCAAGGTTTCTTTAGGGTCTGGGTAAGGCTGTCTGGCATGGGAAAAGAGTAGGGTAAGGGAAAGTCTTGCCCAAGCTCCATGGCACCCCTGCTGGTCCTGCTTAGGAAAAGAGGTCTCTGAGCACCAGAGGACTGAGTCACATTTAGGAATTTTCATGCAAGGGGATGTTGAAAGTGGAGGTGAATAGGATATCCAGCTGTGGATGCTCTAGGTACACAACACTGTCTCATCTCCCTTCTCACTCTTGCTGATCTGTTTTTCTTGCTCCATGTGTGGGCCTGAACAGACCAAACAGACCACTCTGCTCAGTGCTTGCATGTGTAAACAGGAAGGGGGGTGTAGAGGGAAAGAACATTTCTGGGTCTCTGTCTGCCCCTCCCTCATCACCCCAGCCTTGATGTCCACAACTCAGAGAGGCCCCAAGCCCTGACTAATCAGGCAGAAAGTTACAGTTACCATCTGCCAAAATAGTAATACTATTAAATGCTAAATTAATTCCAATGCTCTGTTAGCTACAGCACTCCACATTAGTCTCCGATTTATCTCTGAATCCCCTAATGATGGTGGAAGCCGGTGCCCAGTCATAAAGCTGGTGCGGCCATAATTAGCCCGGCATTGTCTCTCCTCATCACAGCTTTTCAGGGGCATTAATTCCTTCTCTGTTTGGACTCTGCTAATTATCCCCATCGGTAGTTCAGTTCAGTCTGGATCTCTGAAAGAAGGAATGGAAGCAAAGGCTCCCTGCAACCCCCCCAACCCTGAATTTTAATCACACCAGCTTCTAATAAATTTACAAGCCATGGCAGAGTTTATTATTAATGGACCACGTCTGTAAGGCTGGGAACAGAATAGCCTCTGTTCCCCCAACACACGCACATGCACGCACACGCGCACACACACGCACACGCACGCACGCACACATGCGTGCACTCTTGGGTATTTCTCTGGGACATCTATCTCTGGACAAGGCCTTTCCAGGGGCCGCTGGTTATGGGCCCAGCACCTGGTGGGTAACCTGCAGTGTCTATACTTTTTAGGGAAGAAGAAAGAGGTGGGGGATGAGGTTGGTCAGAATCCTAGTCTCCAGATTTCTACCCGCAGGCACAGAGTATCAGGCCAAATAGTAGAGGATATGTCCCACAGTCTCCTGATTATAACAAAAAACGCCTCCCCAGCTTCCTCCAGCTTTCACCTCAGCCCCCAGTCCCCTCAGGGGCCCGGCTCAGAAGCTCCGACTTTGGCATCAGAAGTTCCAGGTTTAAGTCCCAGCTCCTCCGTGTAACGCAACGTATCTTTGAAGAAGTTACTTAGTTAATAACGCCTTTAAGCTGAGTTAATTTCTCTTTGAGAGGTGCATACTAATTTCTTAGAGAGGTGGTAAAGATTAAAGGAGATAATATAAGGGGCACAGTGCTGACCATGTAGAAAGAAATAACAAATAATATTACTGGTATTAATATGAATGATTCTGCCCAGAGTCTTTTCCCTTCCTAGACTTAGTGCTGTTCTCTCCAGGCTCTCAGGCCTCTGCATTTCTTGCCATGTGATCTCTGGGTTGTGCTTGTCTGTGTCTTGTTCTGTGTCTGAATGCGGGCTCCTGGGTCAGGTTGGCCCCTGCCCCACAAAGGGCGGCCGGTAACCCATTTCTCAGGGTCTACCAGAAGCCCTGAAGCCAGCTTTCTCCAGCTTTGGGGGAAGCAGAGAAAATGGTCCTTTTCTTTTCACATCCTCTCCCCAGTTTATCTTTTCAGGTACAATCTGTTAACAAAAATGCCTGTTACTGTTATAAAATGGATTTTCCTGACATGGAAACCTATTAGAAAAATGGGAACAATAGCAGGTGATAAGAGCTGCTGATGAATCCTAACATTCTGGGTGGGGAGAAGGGGAGGGGGCACCAGGCCTCCATCTTTGGAGAAAGGAGAGATAAGAAAGCCCCGGGTTACTAATTAATAACCCAGCATTTTCCAGGGAAGGAAGGAGGCCATGAGCCATTACCCCTGGCAAACAGTCTCACGAAGGTGACAAACAAATTCCTGCCCTCGTGGGCTTCAGGGAGCTCTTCACTTCCCTGAGAAGAAGGGCCTGAGGTCTCTTGGATGCCTTGCCCTGTGGTCTGGTGTCCCTGTTCTCCATCTTAGAGGGCCCAGCTTTGGGTCCATTCTGTATTATTTGCCACCAGAAAAACAAACACATGAAGAAAAATAGCAGCTGACCTTTGGGGAGCCCTTCTCATGGACCAGCAACAAAGCCCAAAGTCTTAGTTCATTTAATATTCATAATGACTCTATAAAGTAGAAATCTTTAGAATCCCCATGAAATCTAAGAGGAAAACCAAAGTTGGAAGAACGTTAAGTAACTTGCTCTGGTTCAGACAATTAGAAATGTGGACAGATGCGCTCTGTGGTCATTCTGGGGCTGGTGCTCGCCTCAGCTACCTGCCCAGGGTCTGAGCACTCAGCCAAGTCTACATCCTCTGCCAGGGCTAGAAGCCACCTGACCCTTCGCAATGCCAGGTCACCGGGGGTGTTTCCAAAGCCTAGCTGTGCAGCTCTTTGCTCTCCCAGAGGCTGCTGGGTAATTGGCTAATATGATTTCCCAAACTGGGTGCCCATGGAATACTAGATTCTTCTGACACCTGAATAAAGATGTTTCACACCTAATATTGAGTAGTGGACTGGACTTGCTTTTTCCAAATTTCCAAGAGAACTTTGCAAAACCATAGTATGTCCTCTCAATTGTTGATTTTTCTTCCATGATTTTCTTTTTACTCCTTTGGCGCTCCCTCCTGCTCACCAGATGGCTGGTGATGGTCCCAACGAAACTGGACAAGTAGCAAGCAAATGAGTACTGACAGAAAAACTTGGAGATGTGAGATCTTTAATGTAGTACATATTATGTCTTGGCATGTAGCTATATATGAAATACTTGTATACTTTCTGCTAGTAAGGTAGTTCCTTGTTTGCAATGACAAAATTAAAGCTCTGTCTGTTAGTGTTCATGGCTTGCAGGTGTTCTGCCAATGAAACTTTTCCAGACGAGGGGATATTCAAGACTAGACTGGGCAGAGCTAAGTGATTCTAATAGGAACAGCTAGTATTTATTTTATTTTTTACTACATTCCAGGCACTGTCCTGGAACTTTTGATCTCACGGAAACCTCACAATGACCCTAGAAGGTAGATGCTCTTATTATACCCTTATCACAGATGAGGAAACTGAGGCTTGAGAGATTAAGTACTTGCTAAAGTCACACAGTTTAAAGCCAGTGGAGATGAACATTGAAGGGCCCCAGTGTGACCCTAGGGCAGTGATTCTTACTCTCCAGGCTGAAGAGGAAATAAGGAAGAAGAAAGGGAGGAAAGGGAGGAAGAATATAGAGATTTGGCAGGGGGTGAGGGTGGAGGGGGCTTTCTCCTTACTGGGGGGTTGCCTCTCTCTCTTGTCATGAAGCTAGTGCACAATAGCTGTATGGAATATGAAGAGAACTGGATCAGGACTCAAAAGGCAGCTGAGTTGCCCATCAAAATTCTGTCTGCCACGCAGTGTTGAGGTTCAAACAAGATAAATGGGAAAAAGGCTTTGAAGGTGACTTGTGCACCTGTGATTTGCTAGAGGGCAACATGTCCTGGTGGGTTGGTCCCAGCAGGCCTGGGGTAGGAAGGCAGACATAGGAGCTGATCTGGCCCTTGGCAGAGCCCTTAGCCCATACAGGAACCTGTTCTTCCCAACCTCAGGCTATGTGGGTTGGCTGAGTTTAAGTCCGCAGGTAGTGATTTTACAAGGGCAAATCCTGTACAGTCACCTTTGCCCTGGCCTAATTCTGCTCTTTACCTGCCTTGCTCACTGCCTTCCCTCTCTGGCAGGGGAGAATCCAGGCAGGAACAGGACCCCAATCTCCGTTGTAATGCCTGTGGGCGAGGTGTCCTGGAAAGAGATTGTCCAGGCAGAAGAAAGGCCTCTTGGTCTTATATAACCAGTATTGAATGCTGGGTGCTGATTCCCAATAATCCATACCTCTGCCTGCTTAATCACAGCTCCCCCGGGAGCAACAGCAGGGGAGGCGGTGGGGGGGGCACATGCACAAGCATTCACAATAGCAGCCACACGGAGGAAAACTGATTCCCTCCACCCGCCCCCTTCCCCCACCTCTCTTCATTTATGAATTCAGTTTTTTGTCAGGCTGAACATTCAAATGCACTCAATGCTCTGGATTCCCCCCATTTCTCCCCCTTTCTCATTAAAATTCTAATTATTACCAGAGCAAGTAAGATGTATGATCAAAGGAAAGCAAAGTCTAGAAATACCTTTTTGTTTTAAGGTGACTCACACTGTAGATAATGCCTGCAGAAGAGCTGTAAGTGAGAGCAGATGTGAGGGGCCTCCAGATGCCCGGATATTTAGAATAAGGACCCGTATATCTGTGGAAGCTTTCCTCGTGAGCCCCAGGGGCATAAGGGCCTACAGAAACAGTCTCCAAACCATTTAGATAATGAACTCATAACAGCACAAATTATTCGATTTAATGCCTCTGATATATATCTGTTGCCGTGTTACATACCCAGGTGGGTCGTATTGCCATTCCACGGCTTACCAGCCATAGGACCCCGGGACAATCTCATCCTCTGTGCCTCACCTTCCTCATCCACGAAATGCAAATAATAATCACGCCTCTTTCACTGGAGAGTATTAAACGAGCGAATGCATAAAAAGCACTTTACCTCAGACCTCGTAATGTTCAAAACTTAACTAAGTCCAAAAATAAAATGCTCTCATTTCTATTGCTACCAACTGGTATATTACAATTCTCATTTATTGTTTTTAAGATAATAGATAAATACAAAAGCAATCTGATATTTTTCCTCTTGTGCCCCCAGGATGCATGGATACCATACCAGAGACCTTTAGTTTAGAAGTGAGCTTAGGGTCGGCTTTCCAGATCCCTGGCAGTCTCTGGGTCAGGTGCTAATCCCACCCAGCTCCTTTGGCCAGGGAGAGGCTCTGATGTCTCTGTGCAGGGGCCTGGAGTTGCGGTGGGTGGCTGTGATAGTTTATCCAGGCCGTACCCTACAGTCAGGGAGTCAGAGGCGGTGCTAGCTCCCCAGAGAGGGTAGCTGACATTCTCACTGCCTTCCCAGGTTCCTCTGGATGGGGGACCGATTTCCCTGGTGACTGTATGCTATGAGAGTACTTTGGATTCCCCCCCGGGGGAGCTTGGCATCTCGGTACTGCAAGCCTAGCTTAGCACCTGGTACCCGCAGGTTCTCAGTAAATGCGGTTAAGAGATAATTATAGCTCTTTCATGTGCCATTCATTCATTCATTCATTCACTCATTCGTTCTCATGGGCCAGTTTCTGTGCTAGGCCCTAAGTCAGACAAATATAAAAACACAGGGTTACAATAGCCTACAGTTGAATCAGGAACAAACAGGGTTGAATAGTGGAAGGGCCCCCAGCCTGGGCGGTGGACATCCGGACCCTGGTCCAGGCTCTTAGTCTGACCTGTGACCCCAAGCAAGTCCCTTCTCTGGACCACTTCCCCCATCTGCAAAAGCACAGCCTGACCTCAGTACTTGTAGGGTCATTTCTCACCTTAAATCCTAAGATTCCTGGGGGCACTGGGCCAGGATAATCCAGACCCTGCAAACCCACAGGCCTGCAGGGGCCACGCAGGTCACAGGGAGACTGGTGAGGACACACCCCTCCAAAGGGAGCCCAGGAGCCCAGGTCCAGTGACCAAGGCATCTAGCCTCTTCCAGAGTTTCCAGAAATTTGGTGTGATGGTGATGGTAGTGGTGGAATTTCTCAAATTTTCCATTGTCACCCTAGCCATGCAAGACTCCTCCTTTGGCTTGATCTTGTGCAAACCCTGGCATGTGTGCCATTGGTTTGGAGCCTTCTGACCTCTCAGAGGGAGAAGCAGCTTTGGGATCTAAGGATCACTCCAGAAGAGGGGTGGGGGGGTTCTTTGCTTAATGACTTAATCATTAAGCAGACCTCTGCTTAATCATTTCTTCCAGAGGGAGGCATCCCCCACGGCTCTCCTGGGATCCCGGGAATCCTGCTGGGGGGCAGGGGTGGGATGGGGGCAAGGCAGTGAGCACCCACCTCTGCACCAACCACAACATTCAAAAATATCAGCTTTACAGCAAAGCTCTCAACTGGCCATGGGAATGGGAAAAGCCGGCTACAGGAATCACTTGTATGTAGCTTGGAAATAAGCTGTGTGGCTCCAGTTCCAACTTCATCCAAGTATTTACTGAGCCTACTGTGTGCAGAGTTGAGAGTCCCAAAGAAGCCTGAGACCTAACACCTGCCTCTCATCGACTTCAAGTCAGCCCGTGTTCCTTGAGCTCCGCCTCTGGGCCCCACGGTGGGGTGGGGGTGGGGGTACCGTTAGAGATGGAGTTGGCAGAGCCTCTGGTCCCCAAGGCCACACAGCCTGTTGAGGAAGAGAGCTGTATACAAAAAATGACTCTGCTCTCAGTCTGGCCTTAGTAACAGCTCTAATAGAAATTCAAACAGCATCCGCATGTGAACGCTTCACGAATTTGGACATTTGCTTAGGCTGCTATTTAAATTACTTTCCCTTCCCAGTGCACATGCCACATGCCACGACAGGCAGTAGGGGCGGCAAGGGAGGAGGCCCAGGTGCTCCCCGGGCTGGCAGCGGGGGAGGGGGGAAGGGGGAGGGTCAGGGGAAGGGGGGAGAAGAGGGAGGGTGCAGGTTGGGGGGATCAGCGGAGGCCCGTGCCAGGCTGCAGACATCTCACAAAGTGGATGGCGGAGCACCACCCCGAAAACCACCTCTCCTCTGGCGGGCAACTTTCTCATGAGCGTTCTTTTCTCTTCTCCCGTCTTTGTCCCTTCTGTGTGCCCCCCTCTGCTGACACCCTCTCTTGCTTCTGCCCACCTCTGTCTGTCTCCGTCCCTCCCTGCCTGGCTCACACCGAGGGCAGGCACCTCTGTCAGCCTCCTCGCCGTGGTAGTGATTGTGTGTGGCGTGGCCCTGGTGGCAGTTTTTCTCTTTCTCTTTTGGAAGCTGTGCTGGACGCGCTGGAGGGGCAAGGAGGCCTCCAGTCCCACTTCTGCTAACCCTCCCCCGGAGGCCCTCCAGGGCCCCAGCTCCAGAGGCAACATGGCAGACAAGCTGAAGGACAGCAGCACCCTGGGCTTCCTGGAGGCGGCTGTGAAGATCAGCCACACGTCCCCGGATATCCCGGCCGAGGTGCAGATGTCAGTCAAGGAGCACATCATGCGTCACGCACGACTGCAGCGACAGACCACGGAGCCAGCGTCATCTACCAGGTGAGTGCGGACCTCTCCCCTCCCTCACCCCCACGCCTCCACATTCTCTGACTTGAGACATTAATGAGATTCCAGCCTGTGAGGAGCAGAGGCCAGAAATAATAACACATGTCCTCTGATTGGAGACTGTAACAGGTGATGGACAATGTGGTGGGTAACCAACTGGGAGGTGGGTACCAGGAAAGACTGCAGGAGAGGGGAACCTTGAGGTGGGGCACTGTGCTCCGGGGCGTGCATGGGGATGTGCATGGGTGGGAGGTGGGTGGGGGGGTTGGAGGTAAGGAAAGATTGCAGGCAGAGGGCAGAGAATATGCAAAGGCCCAGGGGCATAAAAGTTCATGGTGTGTCTAGGGATATTCCAGTAAAGCCTTGTCGATGGAATATAAGACAAGAGGTTCCTAACATTTTGAGAATGAGGATTCCTTTATAACCTTTGACACAGTCCCCTGCCAGACCGCAGCTATATCCATGGCATTCTTTAACCGAGAAAACCCAAAACAACTCCCACCACATAGTAACAAACAACCTACTCTAAATTCAGAAACAGAAGTGGTGGCGTATTTATTCAAACCTAGGGCTCTGGCTGGCTCCTGGGTCCCTGTAACGTCTCCCCAGGCTCCCGGGGGACCAGCCAAAGGGAAGAAGACCAGGTCTTCAGCTGTGAGTTCAGGAATGAACGTGCTGGGGGTCACATTTTCAGAATTTATCATATGACCTTGGGCAAGTTGCTCACTTTTCCTAGGCCTCACTTTTCCCAAGTATAAAATAGGGCTAATGACTCGTAAGGTTGCCATGAGGAGCCAAGGAAGGAATCCATCAGAGCTGGATTCTTTGACAATCTGGAGCCGACGTGGTTTCACTTCCTATACACCTGTTCTAAGTGCTTTTTATGTGTATGAATCTGGTTCCTCCTCACAGCAATCCTGTGCGATTGTTACTTTTACTAACCTCATTTTGTCAAGCAAGTCCCTTCTCTGGACCACTTCTCCCATCTGCAAAAGCACAGCCCGACCTCAGTACTTGTAGGGTCATTTCTCACCTTAAATCCTAAGATTCCTGGGGGCACTGGGCCAGGATAATAGGGAAGTTAAATAAGTTGACCAATGTCCCATAGCCAGACAGTGGCAGAGCCAATATTAACCTACACAGTCTGACTCCCAAGCCCAATCACTGTTAACTCCGGTGTCCGTGGTAGAGCTGGTGAGGATGACGAAGGGACAGACACAGCCAGGGTAAGAAAGGATGGTCCTTCCCCTAAGGAATCTCATGGTTTCATGAGGGGAACCAGAGTTACATCTACTAGGAAGAAACCCAGAAAGTAAGAAAAAAAATGGCAGCAAAGGCTACCATTGAATTGAACTTAATATATACCAGGCCCCATTCCAACTCCCTTCCGTGGACTTGAAATGCTCACAACCACCTGCGCACAAAGTGTGTGCAGACAGACAGAGGGTCGGCGAGCAGGAGGAAAAGGGCCCACAAAGGGTAGGATGAGCCAGGGTGGCCGGCAGGTGTCGGCCTGCACGACCCTCCCCCAGAGCCCTGACCACCCTCTCCCTGCCCTCTCCTCCCAACCCCCTGCCAGGCACACGTCCTTCAAGCGCCACCTGCCACGGCAGATGCACGTCTCCAGTGTGGACTACGGCAACGAGCTGCCGCTGGCGGCAGAGCAGCCCACCAGCATTGGCCGAATCAAGCCTGAACTCTACAAGCAGAAGTCGGTGGACGGGGACGATGCCAAGTCCGAGGCCACCAAGAGCTGCGGGAAAATCAACTTCAGCCTGCGCTACGACTACGAGAGCGAGACCTTGATCGTGCGCATCCTGAAGGCCTTCGACCTCCCTGCCAAGGACTTCTGTGGCAGCTCTGACCCCTACGTCAAGATCTACCTCCTGCCTGATCGCAAGTGCAAGCTGCAGACCCGGGTGCACCGCAAGACCCTGAACCCCACCTTTGATGAGAACTTCCACTTCCCTGTGCCCTACGAGGAGCTGGCCGACCGCAAGCTACATCTCAGTGTCTTCGACTTCGATCGCTTCTCCCGCCATGACATGATCGGAGAGGTCATCCTAGACAACCTCTTTGAGGTCTCCGACCTGTCCCGGGAAACCTCCATCTGGAAGGACATCCAGTACGCCACAAGTGTGAGTATAGCCTTGCCTCCTGGGCTTCTGGAGGGTTTCTAGGGTTGGGTTGAGTGGGCTGTGTCCCTATCCTCCTCCATCCTAGAGACAAGTGGGCCTTTGCCCTTTGGAATGTGAAGGGGGACTCTGGGAACGGACCAGTGGCTCCGCCCGCCCTGGGAAGGTCCTTGCACACTGCCCCACATTGGGGTGTGGGTTGGCAACGAAGAGAATTTTTGTCCATTGCTTCTGATTACACGTTCTGGGGTGGTTCCCTCCACCTGCTCGGCCTCAGGTCTACCGCCTATAAAATAAAGCTATCTAGCTCTTTGATCATGGGAGAGGATTGGGCAGGTCTCTAGACTGAATCAGACAGCAGCATCTGCCAACTGCACTGATGTGTACTAGAAGCCTGGAAAAGGCAATTAAGAATAGGGCATGTTAATCAGGACGAATGAGGTTATGTTGCAGCAACAAATAATCCTAGGATTTGGTAGCTTAGAGCAACGAAGATCTAGTTCTTGTTCACGCTGTCCATGCTTCGCAGCACGGCTGGGCGTTCTATGTTACCTTGTGACCCAGGGGTCTGAGCAGATAGGGGTTCCATTTGGACATGTGCTCCCCTAGTTACCACATCGGGAGAAAGGGGATGTGGGGAATCACGTACTATTTCTCAAAGCTTCCACAACGAAAAGATATATATGTTACTTCTACCCACGTTTCGTTAGCCATAGCAAGACACATGGCACCTCAGGAGGGCAGGGCAAAGAAATCCTACCATGTGCCCGTAAGGGGAACTGGAAGCACTCAATGACCGACACTAGTGACTACCACACAGCCATTCCCTGCCCAGGCCAGCCCAGAGGACACCTGGCTGATGCACGCGTGGGACAGAGGCGCTGGGCTGCTTACGATCCACTGCAGTTCACCAGGGAAGGTCTCAAGGAGCTGAGGCTCAGACTGGCTTTTTGGAGGGAGGACAGGTTTGGCACAGAGAATGAAGAGGGCATATCTGGAGCCCTTTAGTCCAGTGTAGCTCCCACAGGTGTGGGGGATCCTCTCTCTAAGCCCATCCAGGCAGCTGAGAGCACAGCATGGGTGTTCCCATCAGACACCAATGGCTTGTGTCTGGGGTCTTGAGTGCTAACTGGTTGAGCCCCCCCGGATACTTCTTGCACTGTTTCTCTGGGGTGGGGCTCACCCCACTCAGTCTGCAGGCCCTCCTTCTGAACAGTCCGTTCTCAAGGTCTCCATGTTGAATCTGTGAGGATAGAGACCGGGAAAATCATCCCCCCTGCTCTGATGGGAAAGCTGTAAGAAACTTGATTTGTTCAAAGCTTGGTGGGCTCTGTTTCTGCCCCAGGGTGGGTCTCGGGGACACCCCATTCTCCAAGCTGGGGTTGACTTTGACCAATTCAGTCCCAGTGCCTCCCCTGCCTTTGCTTCCGGGAAACCCCTAAGAACAGGACCAGCCGCAGGGCCAGGCAGACGGGGTGGGTGGACGGGGCAGGCTGGCGCAGCAGCTGTGCGCCGGCCCAGGCCCAAGAGCTCTGCTCTATAAATCACTGTGAAGTTTACATCTGGTGCAGCTCTTCCCTTGTGGTCTCCTTGGGCAGCAGCTTCGTTATGGTGGCTGCACAGGTAGAGAAAAGCAGCTCGGTCCTCCCCACGTGAAGGTCGAGGCCCAGGGCCTCTGAGAGTGGGAAGGGGTGAGGCCGGGGGCTAGGGAAGCAGAGCTTGCCTCAGACTCTGAGGATTCCCCTCCCTCTCCTGCAACCTTAGCTGTGGGCGTGATGGAAGACCCAGGCCTGCACTGGACAGTCTGTGCCTAAGCGCGCTTAGGAGGCCAGCTTCCTAGGCCCTAGAAGGATGTGGCTGTCCCTGTCCTTGTCCCATCCCCTTTCCCCAGCCCAGCAGGTCATCCAAAAGGTGTTGGACACTTTGTCACCACCCTCATCATCCTCAGTTAGTTCTGTTCTAGTCCTCTTCCCTGTCCTCTGAGCAGAACACTGTGACCCGCAATGAGGAGTGAGCAGGACTGGGATAAAAGACAGCCTCTTTGATCCACAGAAAATTAGAATCGAATTCCAGAGACAAGAGACATCCATGCAGGAGCTGGTAATGCTAAGTAGTGAACAGTGTGTACTGTGTGAGGTTGCTTTCGGAGTTAGGACAGCGCTGGAATTTTCCCTGGATGGGGAGGGGCGGTATATATGGCGAGACAGAGGGAGGGCTAGCATCCTAGCCCGGAGCACAGGGAGGCTGGGCCCAGGAGTTTCTGAAGGGGAAGAGCAGGTGACTGTGCTCACACACTCTGTCTTGCTTGCAGTCTGTCTGAGCTGATGTTCTGCCAACAGAGGCCCCTAGGGCCCTCCGGTCCGCAGCTCTTCCCATGGGCTGGCTTATCCTCCTGGTGGACGAGGAATCAGGCAGAGGAGGGGAAAGGGAAGTAAGAAGATGGGGGCTCTTACTTGTTTTTTGGTGCTGACTCTGAAATTATAGTTATTTGGGGGTCAGAGAGGCCCAAGTCATAGTCCCTGAGAATGATAAGCAGTGAGTGCGTGTGAAATCCTGCGGCCACCGTGGTGGAGGTGGTATGGATGAGCACGGGCTCCCATCTGTCCTCGTGCTAGATTCCACTTCTAGGGCTGCATATGGGCCTCACTGAGCTCGGAACTCAGGCAGCTCCTCTGTCCTGCAGCCTGGTCCCCCGAGCGTCCCCGACATTCCTGCCCTCTGCCTATGCTCACAGGCTTCCCTCTGTGACTCAGGCCTTTCCCCACTGCCCTGCCTGACTCAGACTGGTCCCCCTTTCAAAGTTCCCTGAGCCCTCCTGCTCTTAGAGGAATCTCTCCTCTGGATTTATTCCTGGGTCCCTCAGTTATACCCCGAATCATCTTCAGACTTGCAAAGTCCTCCCAATGGCTCGGGAATGCCTTTGGTCCCACATTTGACTTTCTCTTGTATTTTTCCTCTGGGCTGAGTGTGTCATTTTAAGCAAATGTAAGAACTCAGCACATTTTTGTAGAATGGCCCACAGCTTCGTTAATTCAAGTAAAAAACTATATACTGGTACACGAAGGATGATTAAAGAAGCGGGGGGAATGGGGTGTGGTTATAACCTGGGAAGGCTTCCCAGAGGAGAAGGTCAAACCGTATTTTGAAAATGGGTAGAGTCAGGCTTGGTAGGGAGAGACGCAGCCTGTGCGTTCCTTCCGAGATATGGTTCAGGTGGACGTTTTTTGTCTGGAGCGGTAAATTGATTCACTAGTTGGATCAGACAGTCTGGACGGAAGCGGAGGGTCAGTGATGCACAGGCTAAGGAAAAGGAGAGGAATTGTGAGAAACGGGGGCTTAGCAGGCTGCTTGGAGGTCACACGAGTCCATGAATGCTGTTCCCTTGTTGGTCCTTCTGCTTATCTTGGAGCATTACCCTCAGCCCCGGTGTGGGGGAACTGGGTTTGTGCCTTATTTTGGCCCCAGCACCATGGCTCAAGTTGGTTTCAAGTAGCAAAGCCTGGAGCATCTGTTGAATGAATTAGGGGCTTCCAGGCTAGTGAAGGAGAGGTGGGCATCCGGGGAGTCTAGCTCTTGGTTAATTGCAAATTTTAAGCCACAAGGGACATTGGCCTCATTCCCCACCCCCACCCCCCGGTTGTTCTGGAAGAAAGCCTGGAGGGAGCAGTGGAGGTAGTATATACCACCCCCAAAACCAGGCTGAGGGTGAGGAGCAGGCAACTTGGATGTGTTAGAGACATTGGAGGCCTCTTCTGATCCGCAGGGTCCAGGATCTCCGAGTGGGAAGGAATCACAGCAGTTCATTACATCCACTCCGGCCCCGGCCCCGGCCCGGGCTGCCCCTCATGCTCTTGCTGCCCCTAAGCCGCCTGGCTTGACTGAGAACCGCTGATGGTCTCCTGGGCATTCCCAGCGGCTTGCCATTTTCCCTCCCCCTAGAACTTTGATTGGCTGAAAGCCCCCTGCTCTTCCCTCCCCCGTCTTCTGCCCCCAGTCTCATTATTTCTATATAAAGCTATAGATTTATCATTATAATAGAGCCGCTGTCCCCGGGGTTTGCTAACGTCTCTGTAATCTTGTGGTTATTGCTACAGGGGCCTCAGACCCCACTGCACACAACTATTCCTGTTGCTGTTCCTGCTTCTTGGCGGCGGGGGGTGGGGGGGGTGACGGCTGTAATTGGGGCCATAAATATGTGTTGTGCTTGGGGTGTTAATGGACTTGGCCATCTTCCTGCCTTAGCAGGTCCCCGCCAGGTTGGAGCGAGCAAGAACGGGTGTGTGTGTATGTGCGTGTGTGTGTGTGCATGCGTTGTTTTGGGGTGCTGGTGGGCTTTGTGCACTCCAGGGGGCCCGGATCCAGTGTCTGCAGGAAGGAAGAGAGGCCTAATAGAACGGGAATTCCAGCCTGGGAATGAGCAGGGCTGGACAGAAAGGCTCTGGCTTTGGTGCTCCCAGACCTGTGTTGTATTCTAGCTTCTCCTCTTTCTAGCTCTTAGACCTTGGCGACGTTATCTACACAGTGCCTCAGTTTCCCTATCAGCACAACAGGGATCATAATGGGTAGCATAGCTTGTGGGAGTAGTAAATGTAGAAAACTAAAGTAACACACATGAGATGCCTAAGTGGGCAGTGTCACAGAGCGGCCTCCCAGGCCCCATTCTCACAGTGACTCTCCTTCTGGCCCAGCTTGTGGGCCGCTGTGTGTGCCACTCTCAGACCTGACCCCCACTTTGGTCCCAACCACCCATTCTGGCACACTGTTGGGTGTTCTTATTAGTTTAGTTCTTGTCCTAGCCATGCCCTGTGTTTTCTGTGTGACCTTGGGAAAGTGACTTGTCCTCTCTGAGCTGCAGTTTACTGAGTGTTAAACCAGCTTCAAAATTCTGAGATTCTAAGACTCCTGGCTTCTCTTGAAGAGAAGTGCTTGGTTCCCTTGCTTCCAGGGCAGAGCTACCCAGGCCCTGGGAGTGTGGTCCATAAGTTAGTAGGCCACTTGGCAGAATTTCCAGACATGTCTTCCTCCCGTAAATGTCAGTAACAATCAGTCCTCTCTTTCAGCCCCTGGGAAATGTCCTCTAGGGGGATCCTGCCACGAGGAAGCCCCTGCTCCCCACCAGTAAGCTGTCTTCCTCCTTTTCCCACGAGGCCCAGTCCCATGGGAGGGAAAGGGGTGCTTAGCTCCCTCCTCACCTGCCTCCTTTCGAATCCCTGTTTACTGGGGAAATGGGGCTTATTACTTGAGCTCCCACCAGGAGCCTAGAGCACAACAAACTTGATCACATTTTATCCTCACCACAAGCCCCATTATCATTCCCTTTATGTAAACAAAGAAATGAAGGATCAGGTTAAGTGATTCACCCAGTGTCACCCAGAGAGAAGGTGTTGGAGAGCCAAGACTCAAACCCAGGTCCTCAACCAAGCCCACGGTCCTTGCGTGGCGGGAGCACGGCGGGATAACATTGCCCCCTGGGGCAGACGGCAGCTCCAAAATTGTGCCGCTAGTTCAAGGTATCCAGAAGGGTGTTCTTGTTATCTCTTGTGGCCTGGTTGGGTTCTCTCTTTCCTCTTGTTCCAGACGGTAGCTTTTGCCCTGATACTGGGATTCCTTTCCGATCTCCCCAGGCTTCTTCCTGTGGGCAGTAGGCTGACGTTCACTGCTCTTTCATTCAACGAACATTCGAGTGTCGAGGATGGGTGGTCAGTTGTATCACTGAGGTAGAAGCTTGTTGAATGGAGGAGCTTGAGATGGCTCTGGGGAGGATGGCAGAGAAAGAGCCCTCCACCTCAGAGCGCCCAGGCTGACGGGCGCCTTAGAGTAGACCCGGAGGCCCCGCCCCCCCTTGCACACACGGCACATGCTTGGGGGGTGGGCCGGCCGTGCAGCAAAACCATGCCTACAGCAAGCCAGGTGCAGAAGTGCTGGCGAGAAATGGAGAAAAGAAATCAGGGTCAGAAAAGGAAAGTTACAGGCTAGACTTTGATGGCAGCAGAGGCAGAGCGTGCTAAAAGGTCGGGATGGCAGGCGTAGTGGAGTGTTTTTCTTTATTTTCTCTGGATTGGGGGAAGTGTCTAGAAAGAACTTCTGTCATGTCAGATTGGGTTTTTTCCTTTGTGCAAGACTGGCTGCGGTGTAATGAACCCTGGACCAGGCGGCTAGCATGGAGAATACGAGGGCTTAAACTCCAGTCCTGTCCTTAGAGGCTCACAGTCTGATGGGGGAGGCAGGAAGGTTGCTCTGCTGTCCCGAGGGCTATGCAAGTCCTCACTAGCCCAGCACATTGAGGGAGGCTGGGGTCCTGGAGTGAAACTGCCTGTCCTTGCCAGAAAAGAGTTCGGTTGAATCCTCTTCTCACGCCCACGTACTCAAGTCAAATGAGATCCAAGGGTAGCCACAAAAGGCCTCTTCAAATAGAGCCAAAGAATCAGCTAAATTGATCTGCTGTGACTCATTAAATCACTGTGGGATGAAGCCTCCCGAAGGCTCATTGACCACCGGCTTGAGGCAACGCGCACCTTGGATCTCAGGCTCTCGTTTCCATCCTGGCTGGGAAGAACGGCAGCAAGAGGGAAGTGTGAGGACTCTTTATCCCCTCAACATGTCTTCAGTGATTGGTCAGAGAACTTATTTAGGTCCAAAAAAAGCTGAGGGGACTAATAGAGTCCTGGCTTCCAAGGAGCTTCTCGTTGAGTGAAGGTTTCAGAGCAAGGGAATGCGATCAGAAGAATACAATGGTTTGAGGTGATTTTGGAAGCCAGGAGGGTGGGTGAGTGGGCTGTGGGTACAGATGGTGGAAAGAGAAGTTGAGAGCAAGAATCGAGCTTTGCAGAGGACTCACAGTCACGGAAGAGGAGGCGAGGGGCCAGCAAAGAGCAGCAAGCAGGAGGAGACCCAAGAGAAAAAAGAACTGAGGAAGTGAGAGGAGGGGTTGTTTGAGAATGGCGCCTTCAGTGGTGATCTCTTTGACCAGCTGTGAGGCCCCGAGCACAGTCCTGAGCTCTGGGGTATGATGCTAAACCAAATCCTTGCTCCCAAGGCACTTATACTCGGGTTGAGGGACACAAATGAGTTGGTGAGGTAAATGGTACTGTCAGAGAGATACTGTGGAGAAAGCAAAGCAGGAGAGTGTGGTGGGGAGGGTGGTTTGACGAGAGGATGGCATAAAGAGAGGAGGTGCGGGAAATAGGCTGGTCAAGAGAGGCCTCCCTGAGAAGGGTCTTTTGAGTAGACCCGAAGGATGACAAGGAGAGAGCCATGTGGATATCTGGAAGAAGGGAGATCTGGGTGGGAGAAAGTCGAATGCAAGGAACATGGCGTGGGTTGGTTAGAGAACATCCAAGGGCCAGTATGGTGGACACAGAAGTTGGTTGGGGAGGGGACAGAGCAAAAGCTGAGGTGAGAGGGGTGAAGGGGCAGGAAAGCTTAATGGGGTTCTACAGTCAGAAGCCCTTAAATATCGCTGTAGCTGGAAGGTTGGGAGCAGACTATACAACCAGGGCAGAGACAGAAATCAGTTGAGAGACCATTGCCGGAAGATACCGCGGTGGTTTGGACAAGGATGGTGGGGGTGTAAGACCTGGCTTGATTCTGCATATATTTTGAAAGCCGAACTAGAGGAATTTGCTGACCTGTTGAGGGTAGGGTTGGGGATATGGAGAAAGAGAAGAATCAGGGTTTTCAGCTTGAGCAGCTTGAGAGGGAATCGCCATTCACTGAATTGGTGAATCCTGGAGGAAGAATCCATTTGGGGAGGAAGACCAGGCACTCAGACTTGCTCACATTATATCGGAGATGACTTTGGGACATCCCAATGGAGTTGTTGGAGAGGAACTTGGATATAGAGTCCAGGGTCCCGGAGAGAGGCCTTGGCTAAAGAAAAAAGGAGTCAGCATAGAAATGGTGTGAAAAGCCATGAGACTAGTTGAGACCCCCTGCTTGGAGACCCATGTTCAGCCTGAGCCTCAGGACTGGGACTGTCTTGTTCAGTGGTGGGTACCAGGAGGAAAAATCAGCCAAGAGGACTGACAGCTGAGAGTCAGTGAGGGAGGAGGAAACCTGGGGAAGTGCAGGACCCTGGGAAGCAAAGTGAGCATTTCCAGGGTGAGAGGCAAAGACCAACTGCACCAGGTGGACCCCGGAAGAGACAGACTGAGGGCTCCCCATTTTGCTCAGCATCATGTGACAAGAGCCCACCTGGGGAAGAGATCACGTGTGGAAGACTGGGACATGGATTGTATCGTTTGGGGGAAATTTTACTGGGTGGCTGACCCTTGCAATGTGATTTAAAGGACTAAGAAGGCAGGTTTTGCAGCGAGCTAATAGGCTGAGTCCAGGGATGGGTCCTAACTCTGGCAAGGCTGGGTTGGGCTGGGCAGGAGGCAGGTGAGTGGCTGCAGCCCAGTCAGAGCAACCCAGGCCAAGATAACATATTCCATCAGGAGTTTGCAATAAGGGCTCAGTAGCTCTAGAATTCTGCCTTAAATTCCCAGGTGTCTGGACTCCTGCAGGCAGGATCACACCAGGATAGAAGCAGAGAGGGAGAGGTTCCCAAAAGAGGCCCACAGGGCAGAGCAGGGTCCCACAGAAGCCACAGGAGAAGTGAGGGAGCAAGGCCAGGCCTGGGCTGCTTGCCCAAACCACGAAGACGGCTCCCCAAGCCTTTCTACCAGCGAGGCTCTGAATAATGAATGAAGCCTGCCAGCCCTGCCCGCTGTTCCAGCGGCCTGTCCCCAAGTGAGTGCTCCAGGCTGCTTGACCCTGCGCTGGAGTCAGAAGCTGCCTGGGTTCAGAGGGGCAGCAAGCTTCCCTTGTTTGCACGCTGCTCAGTGGGACTGCCTCGTGGCCTGCTCCTGTTCAGTTACCCCCACACTCCCTTAGGTCTGGCCTCATGGTGCTCTTCTCTGGAATGCCAAGCCCCGAGCTCTCCTCCTGCACCCTCAGGTGGTGGGCAGAAATGTCCAGACCATGCTCCTGCGAGGGCACAGGTCAGCTGGGGGGACCCTTCCTTTGGTCTCCTCCCTGCAGAAGGGAGTAGAGGGAGGGCCTCATTGCCACCCTGTGAGGAAGTCTTGGTCAGATGGGAACGTCAAAGCCTGGAGCTGCTTTTCCCGCCCAGAACAAGAACCACAGCCCTACCCTCAGAGCTCATGTCTTATAATGACCAGGAGCCAACTGGAAGGATGGGCACGCAGGGGTCCCTCTAGGCTCAAAGCTCAGGTCCTTAGAATGCGGCTTACCCTGCCAGGCTCCAGGTTCTGAAGCCAATGGGGCCAATGGGGCTTGTCTAGAAAAACATTGCTGAAAACCTGCCAAGAACCCAGCAAGAGGAGGTGGCAGGGGGTGGGGCCCGAGCTCCTCCCCAGAGGCAGCATGTTGGGGAATGGGGCACACACTCTCAGAGTGACAGCAGGGCCCTGTGTGCCCCCGTGAAGCCTCCATCCGGGTCCGTGCATTCTTTTGGCAGAGGCGATGGTTGTGCACCTGCCCTTTCAGGGTCCCACTGGGACCAGGAGCTGTTCTCGGCTCCAGAGGGTTCAAGGTTTCCCATGCGGTGCTGGAAAACAAAGCTAACTGGTCCAGACAGGGCCCTGACCTGGCTGTGGGCAGAGTTGCTCAGTAACCGCTCAGCTGGCCTTGGGTGCTCCCCGCTTCATGAGAGGTCTTTCCCCGCGGCTGCAGAGGAAACAGCCCTAAGAGTCTGCCAGCCAGAGGCTCACCCCAGGAGAGACAGTTCCAGTCTCACCCTTGATAAATTCCTAGCATCAAGACAGCGCCCCTGCCCGCTCTGGCCGGCTTCTGGCAGAGCCTAGCTCCCACTGGCAATTGGATGGGAGCCCATCCTGCTTCCCTCCCCTGCTTGCTGCTCGCTGCAGCCCCGAGCAGGCTGGGCCACCCCCACCCCCCAACCCTGGCCCAGGTGCCCTTCATTGGTATGCTGTGCCTCGTGATCGTATAAATATCTGATCTTTGCCTTACACGAGAATGAATGGGAAATCGTTAGGCAGGGAGCTCATGCATCAACAAAAATCTGTTCCTCAAACACTGGGGTGCTGTCTGGGCTTCCCCCACCTTGCTGCGTGGAGCATATGCACTTGTCTTGTCGCTTCTATCACCTGATAACCCACAGTGACATTTTCTCCCGGAGAGAGATTAGTTGGTCACAAGGTAAGCAACTGCCAAACCTTCCCTCTGGACACTGTCAAGGGCGTTCAGACTCCAGGATTCATTCAGGAGGAAGGGCTTGTAACTGGGTCTCCTAGATCAGCATAAATTCAGAGACTGGGGTCGCTGGGTGTTACTCTGACCAGAATAGCAACCGCTTTGGGAGAACTGGCATGGTCCCTGAGAGGTTTCTAATGTCTTGTGGCCCACACAGTGTTAGGACTCCATGTTCTCATGGACATGGGGAAGGTCAGGCTAGAAAGGTTCTCAAAGATGATCTGGCCCAGTGTCCTTCTGCTATAGGTGAGCAAGTCAGGACCAGAGAGGTCACACTCGACTGGGGTGGCTCGGGGAGTCCATGCAAATCTGGACCCCAAACTCCGGTCTCATGAGACCTAGTCCTGGGCTCTGCCCACTGCCTTGGATGTCTCTAGGATTTTTGGGGGGAATTCTCTTGCCCTGGTTTTTGTTACTCACTCCCCATTCTTCTCCTTCCCTTCCAAAGCCACTGCCCACTTGCCGTCTTCACTCCATGCCTGTGAGTCTCTCTATCCTGCAAGGAAGAGGCCCAAGGGAAGACCAGAAGCCCAAGGCAAGGAGTGTCAAGGGCCATAGAGCAAAGACCACATTCTTGCTGCCAACAGATAGCCTCTCTCTTGGAAGAGACTTCCGGTCTCCACTGAGACTGGAAATAGGGCAAACCAACAAGCAAGGTCAGCGTGAAAACCAAGGAGGGAAGAGAGGCCATTTCCCAAAGCGCCTCAGACCCTAAGCCAAGTAACCCTGACTTCAGAACCTCCTCACTGCTCATAAATATTTATACTTTGGAACAAGACGGAGACAAGGCTAGCAGTAGGGTCTAGGTCAACCTTGTCCTGTTGCTAGCGTATTTTTAGGGTGTTTTCATGTCAGCAACTATGTGGAAATAGTGGCCTCTTGAGCAGAGATCCTCTCCTACACCACTCTCACATCAAGCCCATGCCCCCCATTCACCCTCATCCATTGTCCCTAACCACATTTTCCTCTCAGGTCTGAGTTGCCAAGTACTCATTCTCCATGAATATCAATGTCTTCCTCTCTGGATGAAGTCTCTAGGGCTGTAGCAAAACTCAGGACGAGCATTTTCTATGGAATCCACTTGGCATAGGGATGAGGAATTAGAGCAGGGAGAGCACCCCGGGATAGGAGGAGGCTGAAGGTTGAAGGTTCACCCTTCTCTGGCCACCACTGCTCTCAGACTTGATGGCCCAGTGATGGCTTCAGTAGACTCCCGTGTTCTATCCCGCTGATGGGCTGGCCTTGGCACAGCCTGGCATTCAGGGAGGCTCCAGTGTCCTCAACTATGACACTGGTTTCTCCCGGAACTAATTTATATTGTTATCGGAAAGCATGTGTTGGAGTCTGCGCAGGGTGGACAGGGTTGAGGTGCAAGGGGAAGCGGCTGGACACTGGGGCTCGGATGACTGTCTGGGCCCAATCCTATGGCAGATGGAAGCCGACATCAGCTGGGGCTTCTCTGCCTTCTCTAAGGGACGCAGCTTACTCTTCATCCTCACCACTCCCCTGCAGGGTGGACACTGTTGTCATCCCCAGTGATCCCCAGTTTCTAGATGAGAAGACTGGGACAGCATGCTCAACGGTGCAAAGCCAAGGAGATGGGGAGCCAGGAGTCAAACCGAGAGACTTGGCTCCACTGTACGTGCTGTGGGTCCTCCTCTCGGCTGCCTCTTAAAAGCTGGCTAGGGAGGGCTCTCCCCAAGGTCCTGCCTCTCCTGGGATGGGCCAGCAGATGTTCTTCCTCTGACTCTTAATTGTCTTCCTCTTCTGAAATGTCCTCTCTGCCTCTGTTGGCTCTTTCTTCACATGGACCAGTCATGGGACACGAGCCCAGCTCCACCCCACCCCTGGGGACACAAAGTGGGTTGCTGTGCCTCAGTTGGAGGTTTGTTGTCATGGGGACTGGGTATTTCTCCTCTCACTGCCCAGTAGACTCCAGTGGGTGCCTGCCCTGAGGGGCTCTCCCGCCAAACCTCCCCGAGGGCACTGGCTCCCATCCTCCTCTGGGCTCTTCTCCACCTTGCCTGCTTCTAAGCCTCAAAGCACAAACAAACGAACGAAGACCTTCTTTAAATTTCCCTGGGCAAGTCGTTCTCTCCAGCTCCATCTCTGAACACTGAAAACCCTACAAGGTGTTGGTTGGGGTTGGCATGACCAGCCATCACCAGAAATGGGATCCTGAGATCGGTTTCTGTCCTGTACCAGGCTCCACCCTCCAGAGAAGGCAACCGTGGTTTTAAGTAACATTTGTTTTCTCTCCTTACCTAAGAATTTCTCTGGCCATTGGCGTTCTGTGAGCCCACAAAAGAGCGTGTGGGGCCATCCCTACAGACCCAGGAAGAAGCCCCTCCTTGGGGGGCTAGGTGGAGCTACCACCGAGATGGAAGAGGGGAAGCCACCCTCCATCTCCATCCTCCCAGTTCTGCCTGTGGGTTGAGAAGGAAACAGCTCTTCCCACAAGGATAAGGCCTGATAGGGAGGCCCCAGACTGACAGACTCATTGGACAGGGCCTCAGCCGGGAAGGGTATGGGCTGTTAGGAGACCACAGATGAATGCTGAGAAAAGCAAGGATGCCTCTCTCCAGAAACAGGCAGAAGCTGCCAGGGATAAACCCAGGGAGGGGCCTGTGAGGCTGTCCCAGCCCTTTGGGGCTAGAGCCTGACGTTCCACCTGTGTTGCCCATGATTATTTCCTTTTGTTAGCTCTCAGTATTTAGAGAAGTTGCTTTGTGTATGGCCAAGCCACTTTGGGGATGCTGGGAGCCGGGATTAGAGCAGATTTGGGTCTGTACTTGGGTTGGAGCTTTAAAGAGAGTGTGCGGGCAGAACCTGATGGGAGTGGCTAGGACCAGAGAGAAACCCAGAAGGAAAGAAGGGGACACTCAGGGGGGCAAGAAGGGAGCTACCGTTTCAGCCCCTTCTCCCCTGGCAAGTCCTCTCTGGAGCCCCTCCCTCTGAATAAGGTAGCCCCGTCTTTGGGGGGCAGGATGGGGAGAGTTGTTCCTCCCACCCCCCAGAAGAGCACTGGTGGAGGTCTCCTTGTCTAGGGACCTCTTGGTGGAGTCCACACCTTCCCAGAGTCTTTGACTGGCTCACATCTTTAATGACACAATTGGGACCATGTGCTAAGAAGAGCCCAACTTCCAGAGACGAAAACAGCTCTGGTGGCATGTCATGATGCAAACGTGAGAGGCACTGCCTTTCTCCACGAGCTGGGGACAGGCTGGCTTTGTGACTTGAGACACCTGCTGAAAAATACTTCGCCCACATCCCAGAAACCGTCTCCATCCAAGTCAACCCCCCAAGGCCCCTGCTGGAGTGACACTCTGAGGAAACCTCCCCACCACTTCAGCTGCAAGTAGCCGAAGGTAGGCACGCAGGAGGGAAGGCCCTAGAACAGCTAAGTTTGAGAGCCTCAGGGCAGCAAGGAAGAGGGCTGGGACAGGGAGAATCCTCGAGCCCACCAGCTGCTCTCCCCAGCCATTTTGAAGGTGGCGGTTAGGGCTCCAAGGTGGATTTTCAACGGAGAAACCAGGAGACTGAACTTCCTTCTTGCTTCTGGGCCTTTCTGGTAGTTCTAGGGTAAAAAAGAGGCCAGGGGGAAAGGCAGGCGGCAAGCGCCTTTATAATTCCAATTCCTGCTGACAGAGCTTTTTTTTTTTTTTTTTTTTTTTTATTAGTAAATCCTATCCAAGACTGGGCAGCCACCCAGCTCTCTTTAGGGAGTGAGCGTTCCCTAAGAGAAAATAATCCCCCAACCCTATTTGGGCACTGTTTACAGAGGAACTCTGGCTAAGCAGTTGTCCCTTCTTGCAGGAGATAAGAAGGGCGATGTGCAGCAGAGTCCTGCCACCTCCCGTGTCGCCAGCTGGAGTCAGCCTGGGCCTCCCTGGGCCAGACCCCCGCAGCCTGTCCTGTAGGAGCTTGCGCGTGAGCGCGCACGCACACACACACACACACACACACTCACTCTGGGTCCCTGACGCAAACTTGCTTGATTAGCTTTGCATCCCTTCCCCTCCTCCCAGGGCTCCGGCTGTCCTGGGTGGGACACTCTTGGTGGCCCTAAGAAATCACATTTGGAAAAGGATAATCTGGGGGACACCTTGTGTCCTAAAGATTATGTAGCTTATTATATACCCGGACAGGTGGTTATCAAAGCCCATGGCGGCTTCTGCTCTAGGTTGTGTCTCCCACGGGTTGATAAAAGAGGATTAAGATTACCTCTTGGTTTCACTGGTGAGGAAGCCTAGGATCAGGGAGGGCATCTGTTCAAGGCCAAGCAGTCCGAGAAGGCCCGTCAGTCAGGACCCACAGATGGGCCCACTGGGCAGACATGGTGCCTGCCCTGAAGGACTCGCAGATCAGCGGGACTTGGAGGCCAGAGACCGGGGCATGAATCCTGCCTCTGCTGAGTGGCCTCAGATGGATCACATCACCTCTCTGTTTCCTCACTGGTAAAACTGAGAAATTACCTGTATTTCACAAGGTTGTGAGGAGGAGGTATTAAATATCAACGAGAAAGGGCCTTCCTGGGTTCTTGCCATAGATTATAGCCCCTGATGCTAACAGCAGTAATACCTAACATGTTTCCAAAGCATCGTCTAAGTTTATTACCTCATTTAACCTCCTGAAACAGTGAGAAATCCCTATTTCGATTTTATGGATGAGGCCAACTGAAGAAATTTTTGGAATCATGTGGCTTTGAGATGCTAGAACAGAGAACCCAAACAGATCATTGTCTTTAAAGGTTGGAGGCTGTAAGATATTTCCTCCTTCCTTGCCTCAAGGCAAATTATTACAATGTTTCAGATATTTTGGAAAATACAGAAAGCCACACAAAAAAGAAACACTCCTCACCCTAAGCCCATCGTCCCAAAGTAACCACCATTACTGTTTTCAGGGACTGCAGAGTCTTATTTCTTAGAAAGATCACATGGGTGCAGGGAGAGGCAGGAATGTGCTGGAGACTCAGGAAGTGCAGCTGTACTGGCTCAGTGAGGGATTTCTGGAAGTTTCTGGGATTAAGTGATTCTGGAAGAAGGCTAGGGAAAAGGGCAGGGTGTGTGTGGGAAACAGAAGGAAGGAGATGGTTAGGCCTGCAGGTCTGAGGCTCAGGGTAGTCATGACGGGCACACGGGTCTGGTGGGCCCCAGGCCTACTTCTCACCATAGACTCTGCCCCCTCCTTATCTATTATTAATGAACCCCTTCATTTCCTGAGGTATGAGCAGTAGGAGTGGCTGTGCTGGTCTCCTCTTCCCTTTGATGAGGCTGACACAAGCCTAGAGGATTCTGGGGAGACTTACAACATCATGGTGAACTGCTGGCCTTCCTCTGGAGGACCCCAGTCAGCTCCTCAGTGGGCAGAGCAGCAGGGACAGCTCTAACGGAGGCCTGCCTCCAGGTACGGGAGGTGTGAGGTCTGGTATAGCTCTGTTCCCCCATCAGAGCAGCATCGGGCCCCTCGGAGACACCCATCACAGCTGTGGGAGCCTTCCCACTACGTGGGACTGGGTCCCAGCCAGCAAGCCCCTCTTCACCAGTCCCTGGGTCCAGACCGTAAATGGTGCAGATGCCCAGGGGCAGGGACCCATCACGTTATTAATAACAATGTTACTGACAGGTCTATCTTATTACCTATATATGGCACTGTGGAGTTGACCAAGCTTTTCACACATTGTCTCATTTAATCCTCAACAAGTCTTTAATTCTCCAGAGAGAGAAAATAAGCTAAGAGAGACAAAGAGAACCGTCTGAAATCTTGCACAGCAAGTACTAGAAACTGACATTTATTTCTGTCCGTGACTTTGTACTGCTCCAAAAAGGATTTAGCTAGCCCATGAGACCTATAATGCGATTAAAGCTAAGTTTAAAATGGCATGCAAATGTTAGGGAAGGGATCCACACAAGACAGTCCCCTGAAGTTCAGAGAGGCGTGCCCTGCCGTCATGCACACAGCTCCCTTTAAGCACTCTAGCAGCGAATGCAAAGAGGGAAACCTAGTCCCGGAATTCTGTGTCGATGACGTAAATACAGACCGGGTGCTTGGGGAAAACAAAGCTAGTCCTGTTCTTAGCACGGGAGAGAATAATGAACATCACGGGGGCTGTCCAGGACATGGTCACTGAAGTCCAAAACCTTGTTAGCACCCCACCCCCCGAGGCCTTAGTTTCTTCATCTGCAATGTGGCGATAATCGTAAGATCTAGTTCCTAAATTTGTTGTGACAAATGAGAGTCTCTTGAAAAGGTTTATGAAAATGAGGAGCTGGGGTAGTGTACGAAAGCACTGTCATGCCTTCCTCAATCAGGACTCCAGAAGTATTAGGGGAAACCCAAACACTGGGTAATGAGCGTAATGAATTTGATCCCTGTGACAGCCTTGCACAAAATCAAGCAGGCATTGGCCTGGTGATTAACAGGGGGTGTGTGGGTTCGAGCCACATGACCCTCCTTTCCAGTTAAAATCTCTGGTTGCTATCTCTGCGCTTGCTTGCCTATCTGTACAATGTGGGTAAGAATATCTCCTACTCATAAACACGCAGCGTTCTCACGCAGGTGCCCAGTGAGTGTCAGCTGTGAGTAGTTTCTTGAACGTTTTCCCCTGTGATCCTCCTTAACTGTGGTAGAGGTGGGCAGTCTCTGGAATCTGGGGGGATTCTCATCCCTCTGCCACCCTTTGGTCTCATTTGTTTGTATGTCCCCTGCAGCCCTTAACCCTTAAACCTTGACCTTCACCTAGTTGGTGCTCAATTTATACATGTGGGGTGAAATTGGAAAGTGAGAGGAAGGGGTTCCAAAGTGGTCTAATATCAGGAAACCCTATCTAGCGTCACCTGGGCCACACAGCCCTTCAAAGCCTTGTTTCCCTGGTCTGTAAAATGAGAAGGGATCTCTATTACCTGAGGCCACTTGAGCTCTTACCCTGATTATCACAGAGAGGGATTTACTCAGAAACTGCTAACTGCAGAAGGTTCAGGAATCCTTTAGAGACCCAGGTCCCACCCTCGTCTTTAGGAAGGCACTGGGCTAGAAAAGGGTTATGGGGCGCTCTGCAGGGCGGTGAGCCGTGAGGATGGCAGTGAACACAGGCTCTGTCATTTCCCACTGCCTGGCCTGTCCTGGCGGGATGGGGCCTGGGTCTGCCTGTGAACCCGGTGTTTCCACTCCCATGTGGGTCCTCCCCACCCGAGGAAGAGTGGCCTCAGCTGACAGGACTGTCAGCTCTTTCTGGTGTAGGAGGAGAGGCAGGTGGAGGCGGGAAGGGAGGCAGGGGTAAGAAGGAAGCTCTGGCTGCTGTTTGGGAGGGCAGGAAGCTCTGGGCAGCGAGGGCCTGGGGCCTCTGGAAGGAGCCCGAGACATGGGGTCATCCATGGGGCAGCTGCCCTCCTTAGCGGCAGCCTCAGCAGCCATAGGAACCCGGGGATGCCCAGCCCAGAGGCTGAGGCCAGCCCTGCCAGGGGGTACGACCTTGCCTCGGTGCCAGGCTGTCTCTTCCAGACTCATTCAGTGCCAAGAGGAGGTCCCTCTCAGTGAGGGAAGGCAAGACCTGGAAGAGCTTCTGCTGGGGGGCTCAGGGACCCACTAGCTGTGGCTCTGGGCTGGGGGCAGGCAGGAGCCTGGGCTCCCTGGGTTCCCACACCCTCAAAGCTGCCTCCTTGTCTGACCCTCATGTTGCTTTTGCCCCTCTCCACTTGGTGCCTGGAAGGGAGGGGAGAACCATTAGTGTCACCTGCTCACCAGTGGGAGACATTAGCTGGCTCTGGCAGAACACGTGACCTATAATTTTTGGAGGAGTTACAATAATGGAGCTAATTTGGTGTTTCATCATTGCACTCTTGGGTGAGCAGAGGGGGAAGAGAGAGAGGCCTGGGGTCTGGTTTCAAACAAGCAGCCAGTGCAGAGCGCTGCGGGCATCTTCTGGGGCCGGGGAGCCGGGCCTCCCCTTCCCTTGGCCTCCTCCCCCACTACTGGCTTCTCCCTCCTGTGATGTGTTGTCAGAATGCTGCTCGAAGAGGGTAGAAGTCAGCTGCCAGAAGCAGCTCTGCGGCAGGACAAAGCAGGAGGGGGGTTGGAAGTTTGCAGAAATGCTCCAAGTGTCTGCCCTGCAGGGGAAAGTGCACACATCATTCAGCCGTTAACCCCCTTCTATGACGAGAAGGTGAGGCCGCCTCTACAATGCTTTCATTTCACAGCCAAGAAAACCGCAGCTCTGGGAGGCACAGTGACTTGCCCGAGATCATTCTGCAGGTTAGTGTCGGGGTTGGGATTAGAACCCCAGCCTCCTGGCTCTAAGTTTATCCTAGTGCGGAGGAACCTGGAGGCTGAGAGGACACACAAGATGTCTTCCCTCACCCTGCTTATTGAAGGTGATGATGGGTGGGGAAGCCCAGGCTGGGAGAGAGGGACGAGGCCTCCTACAAACTGGCATGGCTTCATGTGGGCCCCAAAGCCAGAAGCTGGCTTCTGAGAGCAAGGCTAGAAGGTGTCCTCATGGCCGCCCTCCAACCAGGGACACGCCCAAGGTGGCTTCCCCGCCTTCTTCTCTTGCTGACCCAGATGTCCAGGGGGCACACATGGCCCTTCAGTCTCCCAGGGGGGCTTTGGTTAGCCTGTCCCTAGGCTGCGGGGCCACCACCTGCCCCAGTGGGGCTGGACAGTAAGAGGTTTATACCCTGCCTGCTTGCTGCGTATGCACCTCAGTAGTTCTCCTGGCCACTGGCAAAGTTTACCTTGTGGTCTCCTCTTCTGTCTCCAGATCAGGGTTTACAGCAGCTTCCCAGTGGGGAGACCCCTGAGAATGGCTGATACTCGGGATCAGACGAAGTCAAAGAAGTTCAATGACTTTCACAGTCATGCAGTCAGGAAACAGAAGAGCCAGGACTTGAAACCCCAGTCTGTGCCCCAAACCCTGCGCATTTCCCACTCGGGTTGTTTATACTAATTCCCTTGAAGCAGACTAGTGTGATTCCCTCCCCCTCTGGTTGGATGACAAACCAAGACCCCAGTTTCCCACCAGACCCCCAGTCGAGAGTTCTTTGTTGAATATTCTGGGTCTACGTGAGGGCCACTAAAATGCCTGGAAACTATAGAAGGCCAAAGACACTGAGTTTCTGGGCTTTGGAGAAGAGAAGACAGTGAAAACTGACACAGTCTTCCAGACCCTGAGGGCGTAATGTCTGCCTCATAATGAAATCGTAGGCAGGACCTGGGAGGGAAGGGCATACCTGCCTTGGGACGCCAGGGGGTACGGCCTTGCCTCCGTGCCAGGCTGTGCTCTTCCAGGCTCATTCAGTGCCAAGAGGAAGTCCCTCTCAGGGAGGGAAGGAAAGACCTGGACATCAAGGAGAATTTCCTGAGTTCAAAGATAGTGGAATGGCTGAGAAAAGTGTGAGATGTTTTTAAAAGGGGGCTTCGTTGTTGAGTTTAGAAGTCCTGCTTAGAAGGTGGGACTGGATGAGTTGACCGATCACTTGTGATTTCTCGCTGTCTAGAATGTGACTGGAGTGGCCTTGCTCGGATCAGCAAAGATCCCACATCGAGGTCATGAATCTCCAGATATGGCACCTGCACTCCTGTTGGGAAACCCACAGGCAGCACAAACCAGCCCCTTACGTAAAACCTAGGGGAGCAAGAAGATGAAAGTGAGGGAAAACAGCTCCCGTTCTGCAGGAGACAAACTTCTCCACCTGAGGGTTTCCCCCTCCCAGTCCTGGTGTCTGCACCCTAGCTCAGGGGGTAGAGACGTGTAGAGAAAGCCTCGGGTCCTTGCATGGAGACAAGAACTTCTGCCTACCGCCAGTCCAGCTTTCGCCAGGCAGGGTGGAGGGGAGTAAGTGGCGCGTGCACAGTTCCAGAGGATTCTGAGTGACGTGGTGGAGAAGAGCAAAGTCTTCAGTCCCGGCAGACAGGAGTCCAAATCCAGACTTGGCCAATTACTCCGAGAGCTTAGCAAGTTACTTAACCTCTCTGAACCTCAAGACGGCAATGATCATGGGCTCTTCCAAGGAATGTGATATGAATGCGATGAAGAACCTATCTGTCAAGTATCCAAACGCTCCATATCTGTTAGTCTTTTTCTCTCTTGACTTTGGCTTTGGTCACCAAGTTAAGTAGGTTAAAAGAAGTAAAAGAAAGTTCAAAATCCTGGCCAGAGCGTGCATGCTTGATTGGTTCTGCTAACTGGAAAAGGCAGTGGTTCTCATGCGGGGGGCGGGGAGGGGCGATACTTTGCTTTTCTGGCAAGTTCCAAGTGCTGCCAATGCTGCTGGTCAGGGAAACACCCTTGGAAAACTACTGCAATAGGACTATTTACAGACTTGTGTCAGACATCTTTAAAGCCCTACCCCGGTTTCTTAAACTCTCTAAATTTGGGGCAGGTGCCTTCTTGCTAAAACTTAGCTATCGGGGGATGCAAGGTGCATTGAGGAAAGGTGAAGAGCGAAAGTGAGCACGCTGCTCCAGGAAGATCTCGCATGGCTTTGACCCATCAGAACCCTTGTCTGCACCCAACAGAAGGGAAGGGGCCCTTCCATCCTCCTAACTTTTGCTTGGTGCCATTGATACCGAATGACTTTGGATCATGTTCCGTCTCGCAGGGATTCTGCTAGGGTCTGATCTACGGCGGCTTCAGAATCCCCTCCTTCCCCTTGTGCTGCAAACCGAGGATGTCCAAGAATGACCTGGGGAGCTTCTCAGTCATTCACAGCCCACTTTCACAGGTTCTGACTCAGTCTGTCTAGGGCACAGCACAAGAACCAAGCCTCCTCTTCCCCGGAGGGAGGTCTGGTGTACCTTATGAGGCTCAACCCTGAAGCCATCTCGTTACCCAGGGGGCATGCCCCCTGGACAGACCAGAGACTGAGGTTAACCAAGGTCCACTCCTGTCACCCACCCCCCTTCACCACCTTCTTAACCGGGTGCATCCCACAAAGCTAAGATGTTCATTCATTCAGCAGTTATTTGCTGAGCATGTGTTATGTACCAGGCACTGTGCTAAGTCCTGGGAATACAGTGGGGAGTGAAATATGGAGCCAGGACTAGGGTCAGGGAAACAAGGTGCCTAGGGGGAACAAGACTGAAGGAGGCCCTCACTCTTGGAGGCATGCATGAACCTGAGAGGGAGGGCCTCCTTCCCTTTTTGCTTCACCCTAGTCCTGCTCCTGATGAAGCAAAACCCAGTCCCTGTCCTTCGGGAACACACCATCCAGAGCAGGGGTGCGGCTCGGGAGGAAGTGGCCTGAAGGATGAGCGGACATCTGCCATGTGAAGAGCTGGAATGTGAGGAAAGCAGAATGTGAGGAGTCCCAGGAGTGGGGAGACCCCGGAACGCTTCAGTTGCTGCGGGAGGGCGAGGGCGGGGACTTGGACACTAATCAGGTAGGGCCCTCCCTGTGGGTCTTGATAAGTGTTTTGGATTCTATGCCAAGTGCAAGGGGAAGACACTGGAGGGTTTTAAACAGAGGAGTGACATGTTCCATCTTATAATTTTGCAAGAACACTCTGGCTGCTGTATGGAAAGTGGGACGCGTGAACACGGGAAGCAGAGAGGTCCATTAGGAGGCGGCTCTAAGTGGGCAGGTGAGAGATGGGTTTGCCCTCTGTGTGGTACTGGAGATGGAGAGAAGTGGGCAGGCTTGAGACTGAATTTGGAGGTGGAATTGACAGGGCTTGGTGATGGACTACATGCAAAGGAGAGAAGAGGGCAGGCATCGACGAGACTGTCTCATTTCTGGCCCGAGCAACTGGGAGGATGCAGGGTTTTTCCCCAGTTGGGCAAAACAAGGGGAGGATGTACATGGCAGATCGAAGTTCACCTTTGAACATCTGAGAGATCTGAGATTTCTGTGAGACGTCCACATTGAGACGTCGGGTTGGATATATGAGTCTGGAGTCTAGAGGAGAGGTTCGAGAAGGGACATAAATTTGGGAGTCCTGAGAATGCAAACGGGCATTAACATGGATGAGCAGAGAGAGAGAATGGGGGTTTAGAATTCCACTGTTTAGAGGCAGGGATGGGAGGAGGATGGAGCAGGAGCTGGGATGGAGAAGCCAGAGAGGTGGGAGGAGACCCCAGGGCAGGAGAGTCAAGGACAGGAGCGGCTGCTGCGGAGAGCCTCTTCACACAGCAGCCGCACCACGGTGAGACCGAGAGATCCTCGAGTGTCGGAGCTGAACCCTCAGGTCAGCAAAGAAACAAGGAAGCTAAAAGTCCCTGTCACTGGCCGTGCGAGCATGTGGCTGTGACTGAGACCAAAGCCCTGCCCACAGGCATCCCTAGGGCACCTGTTTGCAGAAATGCCCCTCAGCTACCCCAGGAGACCACGGCCCTGGGACCAGAGCATCTTCCCTCCTGCTGAGAGCCCCTGCCCCCACTACCCTGCTTGGGGCAGAGATTAGATGCCGAGATGCCCACCCTCTCCGGGCGGGGGGTGGGGGTGGGGGGCGGAGGACTGACAGCGGTTTGATAACCATGCAGCAGGACAGCTGGAGGCTAGAAAGGAAGACCCATTCTCATTGTTAACTTCATTAATGTGCCATTTATTCCTGTCATGAATGTGATGCCAGTGGAAAACCAGAGCAGAGTCCCTGGTCCCCCATGGACAAGCCCCCATGCGGCAGACTTTCCAGCTTGACCAGACATTGCCTCCATCTCTTCTAGAACTTTCCCAAACTCTACCCTCCTCAAGTTCCTTCCACCCCCTCACAGCCCCTCTCCCTTTCCGCCTACCTTTTAAAAAGTCATTAGGAAGAGATCTGTACCTCCCAGTGTGATTCTGACTCACGGATATTTGCCCAAAAGTAATGGTGCATGTGAAACACTAAACCTCTTTTTGAGGGCAGGTTCATGGAAGAGAGGCTGAGAAAAAGTTTCCTAAATAAAACCATCTGTTTCCCTGAAGATGCTCAGATACGGCAACATTTGCCTCCCCCTCCCCCGCCATGTGCTTTAATCTCTCAGGTCCCAGGGACACAGCCCAGCCCGAACATCTCACCGACTTCTTCCTGCACGCCCTGCCCCCCAAAGCTGGAGGGTCTCCCTCTTTCCCGGTGGCCATCCCGGGCTTTCAGGGTCTACACCACAGGCTGCAGCTGGAGTCCATTGAGTTCATATAAGGCATCTCTCTCCTGCCAAATCATTTATTCACATTGCTGCAAAGCCCTTGGGGCAGAAAGCACCTGAGAGAACAAGCAGGCAGAGATGGAACGCAGAACAAATGGAACCTGCCCTAGCCCCCCCCAGGTTCTGAGTATCACAGCAGCCCTGTCCGTGTTCCATCTTGCCACCCCCAGCATTCTCCCCAAAGCCTTAGAAGCTTGGGCCTGAGGAAGGGCAGGGAAGGAGCCAACCCAGCCTCAGTCCCTCCCCAAGCACGCGCGCGCGCGCGCGCGCACACACACACACACACACACACACACACCCCGCTCACAGCGGGAGTCCTGGAAGCTGTGGAGGATGGAGAACGCCCACCCCCTGGGATCCAGGGGCGCTGGGCGGGCGGGGTGTCAGTCTCTGCTCTCCGCCCCTACAGCCCCATCATCCAGCGGGTCACTAGAACCTGCTGATCGTTGTCTCAGAAACGTGCTGCCTTTGCTTCAAGGCATTTGTAACACTTGATCTTTCAACCCAGAGGCATTGGGAACCCCAAGTTAGACCAGGGGGGTGAGAGTAGGCAACCCAAGAGGAGCGAACAGAGCAGCTGGCCTGGAAAGACAAGTGTCGTGCAAGGACATCAGAGGTAGGGACAGATGATTTCAGGACAGAAGCATGGATGTGCAGAAGTCCCCACCCTGCATCTCACCTTCTAATACAGAATCTCTCACGTCCCCGCCTCAGCCTAGAATGGCCTCACTCATTCTCCTCTGCTCATTTTCCTTTGGCTCACCTTGCCAAAGACCCTGTTGGAAGCCTACCCTGTAACCCCAGGGCACTTTATTACTCCCTCTGCCGCCCCTTCCCCCTACATCTCGCCCAAGCCTGTCTTAAAGCACGGATCAGACCAACAGATTACTTCTATGCTTTCTCTTCCCTGTCCCTGCCCCAGGACTGTGAGATCTTTATAATATTTGCAAAGATGGAAGTAATAATTATAATAGCAGCTAACAGTCACTGAGAGCCTGCTCTGAGCCCGGCACTACGCCAAGCACTCTACACAGATGACATCATTGAATCCTAACAGCAACCTTAAGAGGTGGATGCTGTGTTATTAGCCCCATTTTACAGATTAAGAAACCAGCACTGCTCATTAACATCACAGCTGGAACTTGGATCGCACCCCACCCCCGTCCCCCACCCCCCGCCCTGAGCTGACTGAGCCCCAGTCCATACTCTCAGCCTTTCTCTCATCAGCCAGTACTTACTGAGCATTTACTGTGGATCAGGCCCTGGACTAGGTGCAACAGAGACCCCATCTCTGCCCTCAAAGAGCCCACGATCTAAGGCAAACCGAGCATTTGTCACAGAATCCGCATGAGTGATAGGAAAGTTAGGGTGGTGGCCTGGCTACGGAAGAGGAGGTCTGGGGTACTTTGGGGGCAGAGGAAAGGACCCAGCCCCAAGAGCCAGCCAGCCTCCACCTCTGACTCAGCTCTACCCCGATTCCAAGGCGCAGGCCTTCACAGAGGGATTGCTCCCTGGATGTTTTTCTACCCATTGGAGGCAAGTGGCTTCCACCCCGTCTCTCTTGCAGGCCGCCCTGCCCTGGGGTAGCTTAGCCGCACTTCCTACCCTGTGCTTCAGAGATCCTTTTCGGTCTCCTGTGGCCTTCCTAAAAGTGTAGCAGTTGCTTCTCTGCCGATGATGAGAGATTCTGACAAGCCACTTAATGATTAAGAGACAAGCGTTCTCTAAGAGATGGGGAAGCATGGTTCTTACTTCGCTTAGCCTGGATTCCCAAGACAGACCCGGAGTGTGGATGCCACTCATTGCCTATTTGAGAGGAAGAGAAAGCACCGGAGAAGACTAAAACACTTGGGGGTATTGGGGACCGAAGGAATGAGAGCGTTTGGATTTCAAGGCGAAGTTGCTAGATTCCTTGAGGCGGGCTATAGACAACAGTCAGGCATCCTTGGGTCGTCTCCATTGATGTTGATGGTAGGATTTCCAGTGTGAATCCTGGGTTTTTATGGCTGGCAGGGAGGGACTAGAATGTTTAGGATGATCCTCTCATGTTACAGAGATGTGAAAGGACGAGCCCAAATTCTCGTGGCTGATTGGTGGCTGAAGGATTCGTGGCTGATTGGTGGCTCCTGACTTGTGGTTCACTGTTTTTTTCCTGGGCAACCCCCAGACAGGAATTCTCTTCTATGCTTAGGGCTCTGTGAGTACATCAAAGAGGAGGAGACTCTGTTGCAGATAGCCTACCGGGCAACCCACAAGAGTAGCGGTGTGCCATGGAGGGGCCTTTGAGAACCTTGCGGCTCTCTGCCCTTTCCAAACTCTAGCCAGGACTGAGAGCCAGTGCTCCTGGACCCCCATCCACCCCCATCAGCCTGCAGGTTAGCAGCTGAGAGGGCCAAGTTGGTTTCTGCCAAGTTCTGGACAGCAGTGACCTCTCCATCACTGGGGAGCTCATTACCAATCAGGGGCCCTAAGGCAGCCTCCCCTGACAGCCAGTGAAGATGAAAGCAATAATGTGCGGGCTGTTCTGCAGCCCCTGGTCACCCTGGTTTTATTAAAGCCAAAGTCTCAAGCATCACTAATGAGCATAAAGGACTAGCAAGGAGTATAGGATCTGGGGCTGAAACCTCCTAAGAGAGGGGGTGGGGCAGAGCAAGGATCTGGCAAGGCCACCCAAGGGGCTGAGCTTCCCAGAGAGGGAGGTGACTGCCAGAAGATGCTGACTCTGTCTTTGCTTAGCCCCCCATCCCTCTATTTACTCAAAAGTAACCTCTTTATTTTCCTTTATCAAACAGGCCAGTCCTCTGCTGCCTGTGTGGGCAGGGGAACAACACCCGCTCCGTCCATTGAGCCAAGGGCATCCAACTTGCGGTCGGGCCCCGTGAGGCCCAGTCACCCACGGCAGAAGGTCCTGGGTCCAGCTGCAGGCCCCTTGGCTCCTGTTGTCTCTCTGCCTGCAAGTCATGGGGGTGGATCTTGGCTTGTTTTCTTTACTGTGCATGAAGAAAGGAGTTCACGGTCAGAAGCAGGGACCACAGTGGGGGTAGGGAGCCCCACACCACGCCGTAGACTCAGCACCCGTGTGCTGCCCAGCTGCCACAGTCCTGTCAAGAAAGGGCACCCCTGCAAAAAAGAGGGGGCCCTGCTGGGTTGGTGCTCCCCTGGAGGGAGCCATCTTTGAGAGCAGCGCAGAGAGCTGCATGTGATTCCCCCACACCCCAAGCCAGTCTCCCGAGTCCAAAACAAATTAGCTTGGACTCCCCCAAATAAGACAGCCCTTGAAAGAGCCACTGTGCATTGTAGGGCGACAGTGGCAGGGAAACCAGCCCCTTCAGAAGGGGCCACTGACATTGGGAAGCACTCCTTCCAGGGCTCTCCTGGCGAAGACCGGGCCTTGTGTTTCAGTCTGCGTTCATGGAGCTCCTCTCACACGTGGCCGCTTCTGAAGCAGGGGTAGGTGTAAAGCAAAGCTAGACCCAAAGGGGCCTCCAGTCACCAGAGGCTAGTGGGAGGGCACGGGGGCAGCAGAGGGGGGACTTGGTAACACCATGGCTCAGGGGCAGAAGGTGCGGCCAGGGTAGGGGGGAGAGGTGCTCTCCGTGGGCGGGACCCTGGGTGAAGACCCCTGCAAGAAGCATAGGATTGTCCATGCCAGGACCGGAGGAGAAACATTCTGGCAAAAGGGACCGAAGCTCCACCAGCCCTGTGGAGCGGAGGGTTGGGGTAGAGGAGTAGAGAGGAAGTGAGGTGAGGAACTAAGATGGGACCCTCGATGCAAGCTAAGACGCAAGCTTCTTGATTCCAGAAGCCGAACAGGGGGAGCCTCTGGGGGTGTTTGAGCAGCAGCCTGGATCCGTAAAAACTGGCACCAGAGCACTCACTAGTCACGCAAGTGGCTTAACTTGGGCAAGCTACTTAACTTCACCAAACAGTCCTTTTCTCCTGTTTGCAGTGGGGATAAGAGCACCTACCTTGGGGGGCTGTAGTAAGATTCACGGAGATGATTTGGCAAAAGACTTGGCATATGGCAGAGACATGGCTGAGTCTGAAAGGTTTCTCTAGCTTCAGGTAGGAATGAACCTACGAGGCTTACGAGGGAAATAAAGGGAGCTGGGGGCCCCCTCATGCCTCAGTGCCTTGGTCAGAGGTAGAACTTCCAGCCAGGTGCACCAGGGACCTGCTACATGAGGGGAAGGTTGCACTCCCTCAACACCATGTCACAGGGCCATTTCCTTTGTCTCCCTCCTTGGACTAGGGGACTAGGGGGACAGGAGACACACCCGAGGGAGATGGGGACCCTGGCACCTTCTTCAAACTGTACACCCCCCCCAAGACCGTGTGTGTGCTGAGGGGGGACTCTATCTCCACAGAGCATGGAGCCAAGTTCTAGAGGAACCAGGGTCACCTTGAGGTGCTCCCTGGGTGAGCCTGACGGTGCTCCAAGATAAAGTGAGTGGGAGGAGTGCTCTCCTAAGAGTGGGGAGTAAGCTGCATCTCCCACCAGCGGTGTAAGCCTGGGCAGAGCTTTGAGACCTGCTTTTTTGAACACTGAGCTCTTCAGCCTGTGAAGTGCAAGGAATAAGGACACTTCGTGCCTCACAGAGTTGCTGTGCACATAAGAGTTCGTGGCTGTGGGTGTCAGCTCACTGGCTCTGCACCGCTGTGGGGTTCTGTGTGCTGGAGGGGGTCCCACCTCTAAGGACTGTACGGCTCTGCCCACCTAGCCCCCCTCCTGGGGAGCTGGGGGCGTTCCCCTTCTACTGCTCTGGGATTCAACGGTGGGGGCAAATAAAAAGACCAAGGCTGAATCTTGCGCTAGAGCGAGGGTGGGCACCCATCCCACCTAGAGGAGAGCCCTGGGACCGCATGCTCTGGAAGACGGTGAGAGAGGCTTGGATTCATCTGCAGCTGGGGCCAGGTATCAGGTGTTTCTAGGAGTCCTGAACAAGGGGGCGTTCTTTATGAGAAGAAGGGACAGAAATCTTGGTGTCACCCTTGACTGCTCTCTTTCTCACATGTCGCCTCCTCAGGGAGGCCTGCCCCGGCCAACCTGTCTAAAATTCAAACAACTATGGCCTCCCCTACGAGCATGACGCATCCCCCTTCCCTGCCTTACATTTTTCTCCTCGATACTTTTCACCGTCTAACTTTTTACCTTTTTTCTTTTCCTTTGCCTGAATAAAATGTAAGCTCCGCGGGGCAGTTGGGACGGGGTGGGGGGAGGGTTGTGTATTTTGTGTTTTTCCCGTATCTCTAGCGCACAGAACAACACTTGCACACAACAGGCGCTCAGTGAACACTTGTCGATTGACTGAATGAATGAGCGAGCGGATGGCCCCATCCAAAATCAGAGCCCCTCCAAACCCTGCCCTCCTCCTTCACCCAGGGTTGGGGGCCAGGGAGGGGTGCACCAGACCAGCCTCAGAGCCTGGGGGTAGTTTTGGCAACAACAGCATCCTCCTCCATCAAGTGGGGAGCAGGGAGAAGAAGCAGTCCAGCCAAGTGCTGTTTCACTGGACAGACAGACATTCTTGCCGTCTTTGAAGTTTACTGAGAAACTTCCTAGGATTGGACGCCCCCGGGGGCAGGAGGTGCTATACTCCCTGCCGGGTCATATTCGAGGGATGGTCACATTTGAGGGAAAAGGACAAGGTGGATCTGAGGCCTGGCACAGACCCGGGATGGGGAGTGTACATCTCCTTGCTAGGCAGCATGGCCTGAGCAAGGTCACGATCCTTTTGCTTTCGTGCCGAGGTCTGGAGGTTAGAGTGCTGGGTGGGTCTCTGGAGAGGCGGGGAAGCTGTCAGGCAGAGGGACTGGTGAGGGACAACTGAGCCTGGGGGCTGGCGACAGACCTGCAAGGAGAGAGCCCCGGCTGGCCGGAGCGTGTCTTGTGTGGGACACTGCCATGCCCACGGCCAGGCAGGGCCTGGGGTGTGGAGTCAAAGGGGACCAGTGGCTGAGAAGGGCAAACTGGAGGGGAATGGGGCTGGGCCACTCCGGGGCTGCTGGTCTGGAGGCTGCAGGCGAGGGCCAATGGAGGGCAGGGCAGGACCCAGCAGTATGACGAGGACTGGGACCAGCATCTGAGCAGAGTGGAGAAGGAACAATGCACAGGGCAGATTCTACTGAAGAGGCAACATCATTCTCATTGTCTTTTATTCCCAGTTACTCCCAGCATTGAGGCCAGACCCTCAGGTCCAAAAGACAAGGCACTCTGCCTCAAAGAGCCTTCTCCTAGGTCCCAGAGTGGCCCTCAGCAGCGGCCCTGGGAGCCATGTGCCCCTCATGTGCCCTCTTGTCTGCTTTTTTGCAGGAAAGTGTGGATCTGGGAGAGATCATGTTCTCCCTGTGCTACCTGCCCACAGCAGGCCGGCTCACCCTCACAGTGATCAAATGTCGGAACCTCAAGGCGATGGACATCACAGGCTACTCAGGTACTTCTTCTCCCCGAGTGGCCTGCCAATTGACATTAGCACCTCCTGTCATTTTCCCTTAAAGGAGAGAGAATAAGAAATAAACACATAGGGGAAAACAAACAAAAAAAAACAAAACAAAACAAAAACAAATACAAATACAAATACAAAAAAAAAAAACAAGGAAAATCTTTCTAGTTACATGAGGCCCCAGAACTTTCAAGGGTTTTGTCAAGTTTGAGCGTGCAAATGTTTGTAGGTCCGCACGGCCCTGCGGCAGCCCCACAGATCTAGTCAAGGGGGCAAAGCCAAGTGTATTTGTATCTGAGTTTTTTCTGCAGGGCTCATGGCCCCAGCCCCTGCACCAGGATTGCTGTTAGGTACAGAATAAGTCCCGTTCTAGCAACTGAGGACATGCTTGGTTGGGGGCCACTGCAGAGACTGATCCTTTCTGTGATTCTGTAAGTCGTGATCCTTTCCATGATTCTATAAGTCATTGTCAGAGAAGGTATTGGAGTTTTGATATAACAGAGACATTGTTTGAGTCCCAGGAGCCTCCTTCCCCCTGTCGGCTCACATTAGCCCGGGAAGTGTCCCAAAGAGCAGACGTGCAGCACAGCCTGGGCTGTGCTCGGAGTTGCAAATGTAGGGAAAGGCTTGTTTCCCTAGACCCATCACCCAAGGGTCTCTTCTGATGAAACAGATTTCCAGTGTCAAACCACTCCAGAGGTGCTGATGTTTCCTTTTATTCATTCATTATTTATTTTCCTCGAAAACCCCTTAGTATCAGCACAGTGACCATAAAGAGGGGATGGTCCAGCTGCAAACCTCCGGGCCCAGGTGTGACCTGGTGTAGCTGGAAGAAGATGAGGTATTAGACCTTGAAAAATTAGGTTTTGGGGAAAGGTAGTTGGAAAAAGCTGAGGTAATGTGTGTCTGCTGCCGCTTTGACTCCCTCGGAGCTTCTGCTCCCAGCCCCCCATCTCTGTGCAGCGCTCATGTCTTCCAGGCCAAAAGCTCCCCAAGGTAGCGTCCACCTTAATGCCGCCTTCCGCTGGAGCTCCCACTGCACTTCGGGGAGGACGCCGGGAAGAGCTTAAAGAGCCTCTTCCGACGTGTGCAAAGCTCTCAGGCCCCACCAAGTCAGCGTCCTCCAAAAATACAGCCAATGTAGATTTCATTTCAATATCAAAATAAGTGCATGCTGGGGACAGAAATTTCGCTGAGGACTGTCAAGCCTGCTGAGGGAAATAGGATTTTGCTGCCTAAGTCCCCACACTATCTTCTCTGGTGTAATTAAATTGATGTGCTAGAGAGAGAGCTTACGGCAAAGCCACTGAGGTAATCATAACGGCCGTTCCACATCAGAGGGTTGGGGGGAGAGATTTTTCTCACGCTAAATTCTAATCTTCCTCTTGCAATTGACCCTCTTTTCTACCTGGGTTTGGAATCTGCTGTTAAATCTCAGTTTGATTCTGAAAATTCAGGGGTCCTCTTTTTGTCAGGGATTTCTGCCTGTTTGGTTCACAGATGTAAGCAAGTGTCTGGAACAGAGCATGCAACACACTAGGCTTTGGATAAATATATTTTGAATGAATGAATGAATGAATGAATGAATGAATAGTGCAAGGAGCCTTGTCAGAGGGTGAAACAGTGGGGCACGTGTGCCGGGGGCCTCTCAAACAAGATCTCTTGTTTTTGAGGATGAGTTTGAGGTTGCTGTCGGTCCAGACTTGCTTGGATCTTGGGCTAAAGCAGGGAGTGAGTGGAGCTCACTGCCTGTTCTTGATTTCTATGACATTGGCCACCAAACCTGAGGGTCTACCTAGTCTCCTTGATTTTACTAGTCCTGAGTCAATTCTCTAAGCCCATCCACTGGAATGATCACAAAATAATAATAAGGATCAGGACACCGCAAAAGGGTGGTGAGCAACAGCACCCATCTTTTCCACATCTGGTCTTTAGTGATTTGAGTCTATTGGTTTAAAATGTAAACTTTGGGGGCACCTGGGTGGCTCAGTGGGTTAAAGCCTCTGCCTTCAGCTCAGGTCATGATCCCAAGGTCCTGGGATCGAGCCCCGCATCGGGCTCTCTGCTCAGCGGGGAGCCTGCTTCCCCCTCTCTCTCTGCCTGCCTCTCTGCCTGCTTGTGATCTCTGTCAAATAAATAAATAAAAATCTTTAAAAAAAATAAAAAAATAAAAAAAAATAAAATGTAAACTTTGAAGTCAGACAGACCTAGGTTCAAATCCGAGGCATGTTCCTGAATCTCTCCAGCCTCCATCTCCCTATCTGTAAAAGGGGATGATGATGATAGATATTCTATAGCATTGGTGGGAAACTTAAAAGACACAAGGTACATAAATCTCAGCACAGTGCCTGGCACATACTGAATGCTGGACTGTGATGGTTCCCATGACAATGGGGTGAAAGGTACTGCCAGGCTTTGTGCCTCCTCCCTCAGCTGCATGGAACTTCATAGGCTCTTAGAGAGCAAGCAACCTCCAAGGTCTTACAGAGCCAGCATTCTGCTGGAAGCCACACACTAAGGAACAGTCATCTCTCTGCTTGGCCTCTTGGACAATCACGAGATTGATGGTCTCTCCAAGGGAGCTACACCCACTGAGTTTTATAAATGGATATGCCTCGTAGGAGTGAACAGAGTGGGGGAAGGAAGCTGAGACTCTCCCAGTTGGTGATAAGCCAGCTATCTGCCTAGTGGCCTCTGGGACAGTTGGCTCTGTCTTATTTTTTCCAAGATAGGTGGCATGGGACACCGCTGGGCTGTGGAAATGCATGGAAATGGGCATGGCAAGGGCTGGGAAAGCACTCGGGCAGCCTCAAGCCTGAAGACGCTTTCCAAGGCAGTGTCTACCTTACGGAGTGTAGACGTTGCTGTGTTAGTGATGGGTCTTGTAACAAGCTTTCTCCACCTGACTGCTCGGACCTCGACCCTGCCCTGGGCATATCCATAGAGAATAGAGCCCTCCGACATCAGAAAGCTGTCTCACAGAGGTTCTAGGAACCCCACCTTCCTTTTTACTGACAACACCCCTGAGAGCAGGGCCTTCCAAATGGGTCATTGGAAACAGCAGGTCGATTAAACACCTCTGCTTAATCACAGTCTTGCCAGCTCCCTCGTAAACCTGAGTGCCCCCGTGGTTAAGGCATGGCTGCCCTGTCACGTTAGTTCGTCCGCAGCTCCTTTGGGTGTCTGCGGCAATGCCTTCGAGGCTCAGTGTCTCCTCTCACATGTCGTGGTTCTCTCTAGCTCCCCCAGAGCTGGGTGCCTCAGCTGCCCTGTGATCGATGTCCAGGGAGCATGAGGGCCTGGCGGGTGCTCAGCGGCCAGGAGATAGAACCACGTGCCTGGGCCTCAAGGCTCCAAGCAGCGGCCGCTCGGCCCACACCCCACCCCCCGCCCTGATGGCTTCCTGGGAACCCTGGCTCCTAGGCAAGAAGGTGTCTCAGTATATCAGCATCTCAGAAGCTGTTATTACCTGTGAGTCACTCTCCATTTCTTGAGCTGTGACGCATAAATAACAATTATGATGGTGCCTGAGACACCTGTGCTATGAGCTACAATAGGTGTCCCTTCACTCGGATGAGTGGGAAATTTCAGGGTAGAAGGGTGACCATGAAACGTATTCAGAAAGCTAAAGAAGGGACAGGGAGGGGGGCATGTGGAGGCTCAGTAAAAAGCTATCTCCTCTGGCGATGGAGAGGATCCAAGGTCCCACTGGGCAGTGAAATGTCACCGGACTGCCCCGAATCTCAGGAACCCGCCTTACTCCGGGCCCCAGCACAGCTCCATCCTCCTCCTCTGCCCCAAAGTGGGCAGGAAACGGCTTCCGGGGAAGCAGAGAGCAGGGTCCTTCCTGATGCCAGCTGGAAATGAGCTTGCTGGGACAATGAGACCCATAATCCTCTTGCCAGGTGGGAGGACATGAACAGCATTGCGACTGTCGCCATTCCTTTACTCTGACAGCTGCGACTCCTTGCGTGTCATCGACTTCTGTTTTTACCCCCTCCCCTTATCCTTTGGTTAATAATGCTGACGAACCCCAGAGGAAAGGACTCCAAGCAGGTGAAAGGAAGGGTGCCTTTGTTCAGCTTCACCACCCTTCGGAGCCAGCTGGCCATCACGGAGCTGGGAGGTGGGGCCGTGAACCGCATCCCCACGGGCAGGTGTCCTGTCTGACTTGAGGCCAGCTTCACCATTGGTGAAAGTCCATTAGGCATTCTCCCAATAATCCTGAGGTCGCTAAAGACTCTGTGTTTTATGAAGCACAAAGTGTCCTCAGAGACAGGTGTGCTGCATAAATACAAGGTGGTTTAATTATCCTAACAACCCACTGGTACCATCTGATGAGCAACAGTAGGTCCATGGCTTCCATCCCTCTGCTGCAAATGATGTTCCAGGACATCTGGTTAACATGCTCCCTTCCCTTTCCATCACTCCCACTGGTGCAGATCCATATGTCAAAGTATCCCTGCTTTGTGATGGGCGGAGACTGAAGAAGAAGAAAACGACCATAAAGAAAAACACTCTAAATCCTGTCTACAATGAAGCCATCATCTTTGATATCCCCCCAGAGAACATGGATCAAGTCAGTCTGCTCATCTCGGTTATGGATTATGATCGGTAGGTGAGGGTCCCGGAGGGCCATGGTTTCCTGCCTCTCACCCCCACGCCAGGGCAGTGCAGGGTTTCAGGAGCCCATTGGCCTCGAGTCTGGCTCCACCCAAGAAGGGTGCAGAAGTTTGAGGAAGAGCCTGGATTCCCCTGAGCAAAAGCTCATGCTTTGCTTCCCAGCAGGCCCATTTCCACCCATCAGTTTCCCTGAATGTGCTCCTGCTGATTCCTTTTCCTCCATCTGGCACCAAGTCTGAGCACCTCTCCTCTCCATTTCTGATGCTGCTACCATTCCCACTGACAGACAGCTGTGCAGCCTCCCAGCAGACGGCCTCCATCACTCCCTGACTCAAGTCAGCCAATGCATGGGAGGCTCACCTTCTTTAAAGACCACTTTCTTCGGAACCTGCCCTTTCTTTGGAACCATCTGTGGTTCCTGTTAATCCAGGCCCTTCCCCTGGTTTCTCAAGACCTTCCAGAATCTGGACCCAGCATCATCATCCAACTTCATTTCCTCTTCCTTGCATGGATTTCCTCTCTTCCACTTAGTCAAATCTTCTCTTCCATCAAGGCTGGCTCAAAAATGTTTCCCAACCCCGCCCCAACCCCCGCCCCGAGCCACCATGACACCTCTCCAGTTCACTCCAACTGAAGGAGGGGAAAAAAAAAAACCACAAAACAAACATGCAGTAAAGCCTTCATGTAGGATTTTTAGCACAAGTTCTCGGGCATACTAGGTACTCGCTGAACATATTTGCGTGAAGACTGATATTCTTGCTAAGTGAGTAAATCACATGCTAACCACTGGGGGTATGGAGAAATGGTGCTTAGAGCAGGGTGATTTATTTCCAAATGCCGATGTCTCGAGCGAGGGTGTGATGTGCTAGCTGAGTCAAAGAAGAGAAAAGACTGAAATTCTCCTGTTCCCTAAAGTCAGGCCATCTGCCCACCATTTCCTGAGATCCCAAAGGCGTTTATAACCTTTTTCTCATCTGTCTGAGTCAGTGTCCACCCAAGGAGGCTGGGCAAAGCTTCACGGCCGCTGATAGTCTGAGAGGCCTTGCCAAGCATCTATTTTCAGAGCTCAGCACTCCAAGTTAGCCCTGCCAGGCAGAATCCCAGACCCCGGACCTCCCTTTCTGGCAGCATGTCCGGTCACCAGCTCCAGGCCCTTTGTTTCTCCCCCAGAGTGGGCCACAATGAGATCATAGGAGTCTGCCGTGTGGGGATCAATGCTGAGGGCCTGGGCCGGGACCACTGGAACGAGATGCTGGCGTACCCGCGGAAGCCCATCGCACACTGGCACTCCTTGGTGGAGGTAAAGAAATCCTTCAAAGAGGTGGGTGAGGTCGTGCTCAGCCCTTGGCATGTTTGCTGCATGGCCACGCGGGCTGGAGAATGGCAGTCAGCGGCTGTGTGACCTCGCCTGCGTTGCTCCTTCCCGGGGTGCGCGTCAGCGGCAGGAAGGAGGTGGAGAAGGATGGGGGGAGCTGCCTGACAGAAAGCCTCTGATGTTGAGTATATTGAAAGTGACTGAGTCCTAAATGGAAAAATAAAACCGGGAGGAAGCCCTCCCAGCGGCTCCCTGGTGCCAGGCCCGGAATGCTTTCACAGAGCCCCCTGGGCCAACTCGGTCCTCTGGGAGAAAGCCCCACGAGGGTGAGCTCAGAACTTGGCAAGAAATTCTACCCTTGTTGAATCACTATGTTCCCTGAGGCTCTAGCCAGGCCGTCCTCAGGCAGTCTTCATGGCCTCCATGCGGATGGCCAGAGACGAGATCCTGCTGCCATGAAAGCTGGTTCTCCCACGGCTGGAAAGAGCATGGCTGCAAGGCGTCACGCTCTCTGACGGGGTCCTAACAGGGATAGAACACGTGGAGCACTACCCAGGAGTCCTGAGCCCTGGGCTCCAAACTCGGCCCCTTCGAACTTGCTGTATAATCTCCAGCCAGTCATTTCTCTCAGTGGCAAAAGAAAATGTCCCTTCCCGTGATATTTACAGTCGGCTCCCCCTCCACCAAACTCCACCAGTGTGAGATCCTGCAAATTATCATCCTGGTGGCTCCCAGGCCTGATTTTTCTCAAAGGGTTGGGATGTGGGGGTAGCCAGGCGAGCCTGAAACCTCAATTTGAGGATCTCACACCCCAGTCCATACCCTAAAAAGATAGGTGGTTGTTTGTTCATCCCAGGCTTCAAGCCTAGGAAGTCCAGAGGTTAAAATGGGAAAACTGACTAATAAACAAAATAAATAAAGCTTTAACCCTTACACCATATGGCCCCTCAGCTTAAAAGCAGTCACCTTAAAAACAGAGGACTATGGACCTTTGAACAGCACAGTTCGAATGGTGCGTGTCCACGTGTGTGTGGATTTTTTTTTTTTTAATAAATACAGAACAACACTGTAAATGTATTTTCTCTCCCTTACAACTTTCTTAATGACATTTTCTTTTCTCTCACTTTATTGTAAGAATACAGTATAGACCTCCTATAACATAGAAAGTATGTGTTCATGGACTCTAATGTTATCGGTAAGGCTTCCGGTCAACAGTAGGTGATGAGTAGTCAAGTTTTGGGGGAGTCGAAGTCATAGCAGATCTTTGACTGTGTGGAGGGTCAGTGCCCCTAATCCCAGTGTTGTTCAAGGGTTAACTGTAATCCCTTCTCCCGGCTCTGGGACACGGGAAAGGCGAGAGCAGCAAAGCCAGAGGATCTGGCAGCTCTGCCTTCTCTTCTCGGTGTGGCCAGGCCTGTCTCTCCCTGCTTGCAGCGGTGTGAGTTGTCTTAGGAGAGACTGAGGGCTCGGAGGGAGAGAGGGCTCTGGGAGCCAGGCTAACTGATTTACCTACTGCGGTAGGCACGTCTTTGGGGTGAGCATGGAGAAGTAAGGCATCCACACAAAGCTCCTGTTCATCAGAGGGCTCCTGGTTCTGTCTTGTAGTTGCCTTGATTCACAGTGGTGAAACTTGGATGACGGAGACTGGTCCCTCGGCTCTCCAGCTCCCTTCCCCCAAGGGAGCCTCTGCCCCTTTTTAGGCAGAAGGCTCCCTACAGGGTGTGGGTGAGGCACCCACGACCACCCTCCGACTCCACGGGAGGCAGCTCCTGGAAGGAACCGAGGATGACCTGGGGTCCACACTCTGTGCATCACTGAACGCAGGCCTGATTCAACCAATGAAGGGCGCCATTCCCCCTCCCCCCTCTTAAATCCCTTGGAGATATTTAAGAGTAGAATAAGCATACTAAAATGTTCAGGGTGGTTTAGGGGCAGGGACATGTAAGCTGATGGGCTGTAGGGCTTTAGGCAACTCATTGTCCCCCTCTCCAGGTTCTTGGTTGGTGAACGAGGGGGTCGGCTCCCGTCATCTCTGCTTTTCTAGGAAACTCTGACCCTAAGTGATGGGGGATAGAACCAGTGAGTACTCCCGTGGCACCAGCTCAGAAAGATAACCCTCCCTGTGTGACTGGGCCGCCCTGTCCACACAAACTGAAGCTACCGGCCCGTGGCGGCTGGAGTTGGGGGTGTGTGCAGGGAAGCCAGAAGGTGCCGGCCCTCAGTTCCAGAATCACTCTACGGTGAATACAACCTAATTAAGCCAAATAATTGATTCCAAGTCCCATTCCTTTGAAAACTCTGACTCACCAGTCCAGACTACAAAAGAAAGAAAGATAAAGTAGAATCAAGCCCTTGAAAATGAATATTTGATGAGACAGTAAAGGGAAAGTAACAGTATATGGAAAACGAAAAGAGAATAAATTGATTTATATCCTTTGGGTTTACTTTTTTCTTGACCTCGCACACCAAGCTCCCGAGCCCGCCCCTCCCCCTCTCATTATCCTACCATTTTGTGCTCAGCGGATCATTTCTCCATATGAAGAAGCTGAAAATGACATTCATCTTGGCAACCTAGGATTTCACCTACACTTTTAGCACCCACAGTTTGAGTATCTTTATAAAACTGCATTTAAAACCCTACCAGGCAGATAGGAAGTAAACCCTCTTTGGGCTCAAGTGATGTTTTGCACTCGAACACCTCCCCCCTCAATCACCCTTAAAGCTCCCATCTTGCCTCCTCGGTTAAGTTGTGGACATTGAACAAGAGCCTTGCTCCTGGAACTTGCTTCTCCCATTCATATCCTACATACAGAAATCTCACTCTCCCGCTCCTGGGAAGATCTATAAAGTACACACATCTATAAAGTACTCTCTATTTAAATTGTACCTTCCTTCGAGAAGTTTTGAGTGCCATGATCATTTCTTTTTTATTAATGAGAACAGAGGGCACCCTACTTGCCCACTTGTTTGGGGTTTTAAAATAAGGTTGAGTGGAATAAATGAACTGAAAAGGCATTTTCCCCTGCTGGGATGTTTTTAGTGAGTAGAAATGGATTAAGCCCCAGCGAGCTTCCTTCCCTGGTGGCAGCGGTGGCAGTGGCCCCCTTCCCTTCAGGAACTGCTGCGTGTTACTGCTATCACCACACACAGAGCCAAGGCTGACCAGCAGCCTTCTCCAAGGTGTTCTATCAGGAAGGGCCAAGTGGAGATCAGCTTCCAGAGATTTCAGATCTGTCTGAGCGTGGCCCCATTGCAGAACAACAAAAGGTCTTAAGGAACACAGGCGTCCTGGCACAATCACTTTCCCAGGCGCCAGGGAAGGAGGCCGATCTTTTTGACTTCAGAGCCACCATGATAAGCCTGCTGGAGTCTTTCACCTTCCTGTTGTCCCCAAACCCCATCTCCTTCCTCTGTTTGTCTTCACAGAAACAATCAGGGGCTGGCAGGGAAGCCAGCGTGCCTTCTGCATGTGTCCTGGATGGACAGTTACGCTCCGCGTGACTTGGGCTATTATAAGAAAAAAAAAAAGGTACCCTGTGTGGCCATTTCACTTTTTCTCCTCCACACTGGCCTATCAATCAGATTGTTTAAGATTGTTTAAGTGGCAAGCTTGACCAGGGGAGAAGCCAGGAATCACTGTGTAACTTTCAGCGGCCCTAAAGGCTGGCACAGAGAGAGTAGATCCCCTAAGACAGAGGTGTGTTAAATGAGAGCATTGGTGAGCATCTTGTGTTGCCTTCTGGTTAAGAGGCACTCGAGTCAGAAGTCACCATGGGCTCAACAACCAGGCACTTATTTATTTAAAATATTTCACCAGGGAAACCCTCGGTTGTGATTTCATTCACGTGGACGCTGCAAGCAGAGAGACTGTCACCTGGAGTTAGGAGTAAGTACCCGGTGTGGCCCCTAAGACGTTAGGTTTCCTCTTGCCCCGTGCATCTCCTTCTCCCCCGGCTGTGGCCGGATCGAAGCTGGCAGCAGGAGGGTGCGGAGGGAGCACGGAGCTGGGAGTTAGGAGACCTGGTTTCACCTGGTGGCTCCGCCCCTAACTAGCTGTGTCTTGACTTCTCTGTGTCTTGGTTTTGTTATACGTGAGAACTGGACAGTTGAGTGGATGGCACCCCAGGCCTGCCCCCAGGTCGGGCATGCTAAGATTGCTCAGGTCTAGGGCACGTAGTGGTGGTCCTCCTCTGTACCCGATGGCCCAGTGTGGGGTTAGTTGTGAAGATCTGCCGGATGGCCTGTACAGGGACACGAAGGGACCGAGCCTGGGGAAGGTGACAGAGGCTTTCTGTAGAAGTGGGAGCGTGGAGATGTCCCGCAGGTCGGGGTCTCTCCTCAGCGCTGTGGATTTCCAGTAGGAAACACTGGCTGGCAAACATTCTCTTCCTTAGGTGGCTCAGCTCTGTCTAGAGACGGCTGTGCTGTGGGGAGCACGGCATCCTTCCCCCTTCCGCCCCCATTCGTGCCCAGGTGCAGAGAGAAGCTTCTACTCAGCCCATCATCCCATCGTGGAGACCCCCAGAGCTCAGGGGCAGCAGAGGAGGCCGTACTTTGTTTCAGAAAGACCACCTCGACCACCTCCCTGACTCCCTCTGGAGCCCTGTCCCACGGGCACCTGGGAGAGGTTTGGGTCTCCTCAGCTCCCAGGAAGGATGGAGTGAACAGTGGACACTGCCTCACTTTGAAGTTACCCGGCCCCAAGATGGGTCAAGAATTTTCCTGGGGTCAGATCTTTGCCCAGAAAACAGTGCCCCAGCACTACTGGCTTTTCAGTTAAGGAAGGGTCGAAGGGCTCACGTGCAGGTCCATCCACTCTCAGCCCTCTTCGCTCTGTTACTCCTCCTTACATCACCCACCTTGAGAGGAGGATCAGGGTGGGGCTGACAGGGCAACCTGTGAGGCAGGAGAAGGCAGGGGATGGTCCTGAGGGGGGGAGGGGCTGCCCGCCTCCTACCCCCAGCTCCTCACAAGGTGGGTGTGAATGCCCACAGGAAGCATTAAACCTGAGAAAGAGAGCTGGATGCTCGAGCGATATCAGGTTTGTAGCTGCGCTAACAGCTCCCAGACAAATTGCTAATAATTCATGGACGTGGGTTCTTGGCAGTAAGGGCACATTCTGTAGACGGCCTCTTTCGCTGCTAACATAATCCGATTTTCAGTGTGAAAAATGGCTGAAGCACTCAGAAATGGCTCAGTCATAGCATCTCATTAACACACACACACACACACACACACACACACACAGTGGAGAAAATCTTCATTACCTCTGCAGTAGGTCTTAAAAAAAAAAAAAAAAAATCAGGTATTCCAAACTGGAAGCTCTACAGCTCTTTTCCTTCTGTTTTTGCATGGCTGACAGCAAAATCCAAGTAAGCTTATGAAAAGCCGGGAAGGGTGAATTCAGTGCATGGGCCACAGAAGTTTCAAAAGTTGAAATGCCAGTCCCCTTGGCCATGGGTAACCAGCCTTCTCCCCTCTCCACAGTGGCAGGGCCGGGCTGCCAGCTTTGACAGCGAGAGCTCGTGCCCGTCTCCGAAACCACCTCCCACACCATGAGCTGTGCAACCGGGCGACACCAACGGGACTCAGCGACGCTCTTTTTGCACTCGTTCAACTGTCCAAACAGTGTCGCGCAGGGGCAGCAGCAGCCGTAGCACGAGTCTTAACTGCTCCTGCATGGGTCAAGGTCACGACCCTTGTCATGTGGCCAGACCTGTCTTAGTCTTTCTTGTCTCCCAAGGTGATGTTTTCTGTGGTTTTTCACTTTTTATGGATCTGCTGCCAAGAAGAGAAGGGGGGAAGAGTAGGAGAAAAAGAAGAGTAGAGAGCCCAGAAGCTGGTTCATATAAAATACAATGTAAAATAGTCTTCTCTTCTGGGGAGGTGGTGTGATTTCCTTCAGTGTTGCGTCTCCATCAAGCTCCACAACCCTGGAGGAGAAGGACGTGGGATGGAGTCATGGCTGTGTCTGCAGTAGCCTGCAGAAGCCTGCAGGAAGGAGCAAATGAGGCCAAGAGCCTTGACAAAGCTCTAGTTGTGACCCTTGGAAGCTCTCTGCCCCTGTGACGCAGACCGTGATGCAGACTCCTGGTCCTACGGTGAAATCACGAGCGCTCCGAGGTGTCCACGCAACTCCGCTGGTCGTGCAGGGCTCCTTGTGTCCCCATCTGCCCCCGCTTCCTTGTTGACTTTCCTCATCATTTGAAAATGTCTTGACTCCTCCTGAGAACTCAGCCCCTCTCTTTAGGAATGATTCTGCTGAATCGAAACATGCCGAATGTTTTCTGGCACACCACAGTTAATGACCATATTCGTTTGAACGCAGGGTCTTTGTTCTCAAAAGTAACCTTCGTTGTAAAGAAGAGAAGGCACACGTGTTTCAGAATGACTTCTGTGTCGTGCGTAGCTTCGTGAGTTCCGTGAAGTATTGAGCAACTGTGTAAAAATGCCTACACAGATCAAAGAAACACCTGCATAAAATGTTCTTTGGGGAATGGGGTGTTTTAATCCAAGTCACAGCTGGAATCCATCTTTCTGTGAAGAGAATCTTCGAGATTGAAACAAAGCCAGCTTAAGCCTATTTCAGCCCCCTTGACTCTGGGACAGTATTCATCTTAAACTTTAGTTCTGTAGATTACTAAGTACTTCAGTGTTTGTTTTAGTGGTAGTGAACGCTTCCCCCCTCCCCACCCCCTTTAGATCTCTACCTTAGGCCAAATTCAGTTTAGGAAAAAAAAAAAAAAAGTTTCAACTATTCTGTATTGTAATAGTACGTTTCTGTTGAGTTCGTAGTGGTCTCCCCACCAACCACATATAACTCGGTTGATTTCCTCACAGTCTGTAGAGCCCTGGTAAATTTGTGGAGGTGAGTTTCTACTCTATCTGTGACTACACAATGCCAGCTTCCAGAGTTGTGTGTGTGACTTGCAAGAGGCAAGTCTGCTGAAGAACCCCTTCTTCCACCAGGGGAAGGTCAAGAAGGGAAAAGCTATTCACGCACCTTGTGTCTTTGTCTTTATGTCACGTGCTTTAGGAGCAGAAACTCAATAAAGTAACCCTCCCCTTAAGCCAAATTAATCAGGTTTCTCTGCTGATAGAACTGTAGGCAGTTTGGGCGTGAGGATGACCAGGATATTGTGGCCAGAGAAGTTTTCAGCTTAGAGAAGCAAAGGCAGATACACCAAATTCCACTCTGTACTGAGCCTTAGGCTAGGAGTTAATGTGTCATTGGTATAGAGATAGTTTTCTCCCCAAATATCTTGTGATTGAGAAGCCATCCTTGTCCGGCTGTACTGAGCTGGGTGTTCTTTTGAGAGTGAGACAAAAACCCAAAGTCACGACAAGACTCAGAGCAGGCCATAAACTTCATTCTGTCTCTTGACTCTAGACTGACCTCATCGAGATGGCCATCTTGATCACCGAGCGGAGGCTGTGGGTCCTGCAACTAGGAAGGGGACAGTGGAGTTTCCTGGGTCATGAGCAGCCCAGAAATGAGAGTGAGAGGGTCTTTCCGGAAGTGATGGCAGCATATCCAGCTGCCATCTTCATACCCCTGGACACATGAGGATGACCACTTAACTCTTGGAGGAGGGAGGGTGATCAGTGGAATGGTTACTGCTCTCAGACATCCCTTCTATGTCCAAGCAGCTAACTCACACAAGTGAACCTCCCAGTGGTTTTGGGAAATCATTTCCTGAGCAGATTATAGTCAGCCCCACGCTACCCACCCAACTGTTGCCGCTCCCACTGCAGCAGTCTTGGTAAAATTTCTACGGGCTGGGAAGCCCACCCCAGGGAGGCTCTTGGCTCCAGAAGCCCCACCCCCAGTGTCTTCCGGGGGGACTAGTCCTCAACCCAAAGCATGAATGAACCTGAATGTCTGTCAACGTCATTATCTAGCCCAATACTTCTTCCTCGCAGATGAGAGTAAAATGAATTACAAGTTTCAGAATAAAATGAAATACAAAGTCGATTCATTTGTTAGCTTCTCTGCCACAAGAAGCCTTTTTCTTGGGTTGGTGTTTTGAGCTTTGCTGAAGTCATGATAACCAAGGCCTTTTGCATATTGATGTTTTTAAAAAAATGCCAAGTTCTCTTCTTTATTCAGCAGTTTTCTGGGCTGAAAGATGCCCTCCCTTCCTTTGCATACTCAGGATATTAATTAATTGCAACATCATTTAAATAATTATGTTGTTAATTACCGCTTCGTGTCTCCCACCCCATCACAGCCTGGAGTTTTTCTTCAATTAAATCTCTGTGTCTTGCCCGTTTCTCTTGTCATCGTATGTTCCTGAGGCTCAGCCGTTCACATACACACAGGACACAGCTTTTGTCTTTAAGCGTTGTTTCCCATAGATAACCAGTTGCCTTCCATCGGAGCTACCGTGGAAGGCTTGTTTGTTTTTTGTGCTGCCCAGAAAATACCCACATACCCCACGAAGCTAAAATCCACCTGTGTTCTGCCAGGCTTATGGCTGGCAGAGCATTTGGTGCGCGAGGCTGTGCTGTTTCCTAGCTGTTCAGCTCAGCGAGCGGCCCCTCCTGATGCCCAGGCTTCTCTAGGGAAGCGGGTTGCACGCTCATCGCCGGAAAGTGCAACACTTCCGCCCACCAGGGGAGGAATCCCGCTAACTCTCATAAAACACCACTTGGCCAAGTGAGGAGAAAAATCCTGCTGCAGACTTGAACATTTAAAAAGAACATTCTGAGTTAATAGAATATCCTCTGTGCTCACCCCCAGCTTTTAATTAATTTAGGAAGCAGCCCATAGGGAGGAACGTGGAAGGTACTGTCCGCTCTTGCACATCTGCATCTAAATTACTGGCACTCGGCAGTGAGCTGCCATGGAGAGAGCCCAAGTGCTGAGGGAAGCACTCTGCTTCCCAAACCCACAGCCTCCCAGGGCTTCCGCGGGCCAAGGGGTTGCCCATCAGCAGGCGGGGCTCGGTGATGTGCCAGTCCTATATGGAGCGGATCCTGGGACGAGGCAAATGGGTCTGGCTGGCCGGGCTGGGTCAGGCAGCTGGAGCAACCTTCAGACATCCGTGGCTGGGAACAACAAAGGCTTCTCATTCGTGCTCGTGCCCGCCGCAGGTCGGCAAGGGGACCGCTGCTCATTGGATGTTTTCAGGGGGACCCAGAATGACAGAGCAGCCGACATGTCAAACATAGCTAGTTGCCACACCCGAGGGAAATAAGCACTCAAGCTTCTATGTTGGCCTCAATACTGTGGCCCAGAGGAGACACGTGTCCCTTTCCCTCCCCGTTCAGGGCCCACGACTACACATGGGGCCTCCCAGAACACAGGGGTTCAAGCGCCCAAGGGGAAGAAGAACTGGAAATCACTGCCCGGTGCTTGGGATGGCCACAGTGAAGTCAGCAGCCCCATGGAGGGTGACAGCTGCCGCCTGGCCGAGTCAGAGAAGCGGAGAAGTTGTGAGTGAACTCAAGGACTAGATGGAGCCCAAGACTGGGCCAGCCTCAGACTCGCATGCTGCCGGCAAAAAGCTTTTGGCTGGTGAACTGGCAGCGTAAGTGATTATAGTCCGAGGTAGAAAGTGGTGAGCACGGGATGGGAGATGAAATAGAAGGCTCCAGAATTCCGAAAGCAGATCACAGCGGGGCAGAATGACTGCTTCGGATTTGGGATACAGGAAGGTGTGAGGAGGGGACACATCCCGGGCTGAGGGGCCCATACACCATGCCACCAGGCTGCAGACATGGCCCCTGCCTCATTCCTGCTAGGTGCCTCCACGAAATGGGCCCGCTGCCCCTCCTCCCTCCACTGCTGGTTTGGCTTCTGCTCCCGGGTGGGCTAATCCCCCCGGAACTGCAAGCTTTGCCTGACTTTGAGACTCTGTCTAGCTGTCACATGTCATCCACTCACGCAGCCTCCCCTCCCCCGGAAGTTTTGCAGCCACAGCGCACTCAGGACTTCGTGATTTGTCCCGTGGCCCGCTCCTCTTTGCAGTGAGCCCCATGAGATGTTCTAGATGTTCCCGTAGGAAGGGGAACAGGACTGGCCTCCCCCCCAACCCCCCATGGCTTTCCTCTGGCTGGTTCACAGTGGCACTCCCAGCATGGCCATGGCAATCCCATCAGTGAGATTGGAGGCCAAGAGACTGGCAGGAAGTTGCAGCCGCTCACCCAGGAGGGGGCGGAGGGCTGAGCTAGACAAAGGTCCCACGCAGGGAAACGAGGGCACCTGTACAGGACACAGTGGACACAGGTGGACCACGCAGTGGGGCTGACGGCTTAGCAGATCTGGAAGGCAGGGAGAAGGAAGGGAGATTCAAGAGTTGAATGTTCTCACACTTGAGGCACCACAAAAATGATGGAGCCTTCCATAGAAACTGGAGACTCGACAGATCAGCTCTGGGCTCAGCGATGAGTCGGGCTTGGGTCAACTGAATTTGAGATGCAGAAGGGATAAGCAGCAGACGGCCATAGTTTGAGAAGCAGCTTGGCAGAGAGGTCGGGAGTGAGATGTTAATTTCTAGAAAGCTTATGCACCAGAACGAGATGTGAAGCCAAGAGGCTGACACAGCCACATGGGTACAAGCAGACAAGGAGAGTCTCAAAGAGGGCTTCTTGGGGAACCATCAAGATTTAGAGGTCAAGGAAAAAGAAAGTGATGTGAATGATAATGGAGGTGTGCCCAAGCAAAGCTGATCAATGAGGATGGGGATGAACAAAACAGATCAGTCAAGGGCCTCATAAAATGATTCTTCACAAGTTCATCCAAAGTGCTTGGACATCGCTTGAGTCGCAAGTCTGCCCCCCACCCCCACGTTGGCAGGGACGCACGTCTTCCTTCCCCTTGCCTCTACTCTTGCCTTTGGTGTGGGTGGGGGGCAGTGGGAAGAATATACTTATCTTCAGTTTACCATTTCAACCATTTTTAACTGTACAATGCAGAGGCTTTCAATATATTCATATTGTTGGGGAACCTTCACCACCGGCCCTCCACAGAACTTTTCTCATCTCTGCACCCATTAAACAGCAGATCCCCAGCCCCTGGCAACCCCATTCTATTTTCTGTGTCCGTGAATTTCACCATTCCAGATACCTCATGTAAGTGGAATCATATTTTATCTGTCCTTTCGTGTCAGGATTATTTCACTAAGCAGAATATCCTCAAGGTAGACCCATGTTGTATATGTGTCATAATTTCCTTCCTTTTTAAGGCCGAATAATATTCCATTGTATGAATATACGACATTTTGTTTTCCATTGATCTGTCGGTGGACCTTTGCGTTGCTTCCACCTTTTGGCCATCGTGAATAATTCCTCTGTGAATGTGGGTATACAAAGATCTCTTCCTGTCTCTGCTTCTCTGGGGTGTACACCCAGAAGTGGAGTTGCTGGATCAGATGGTCATTCTATTTTTAATATTTGGGGGAACTGCCATACTGTTTTTCATAACAGTGGTACCATGTTACATTCCCACAGGCAGTGCCCAAAAGTTTCAATTTCTCTCCACCCTCACCAACACTTGTTATTTTATATATTTTTGATGGTAGGCATCGGAATGGGTGTGAAATGGTATCTAATTGTGATTTTGATTTGCATTTTCCTAATGATCAGTGATGTCAAGTATCTTTTCATGTGCTTACTGGCCATCTGTATATCTCCTTTGGAAAAATGTCTATTCGAGTCCTTTGTTCATTTTTTTAAAAACTTTATTAAGTTTTAAATTTTACTTCCAATGTAGTGAACATACAGTATTATATTAGTTTCAGGAGTACAATATAGTGATTCAATGCTCATTTTTTAGTTTGTTTTGTTGTTGTTGAGTTTTTTGGATTTCGTATATATTTGAGATATAAATCCCATATCGGATTTAGGATTTACAAATAAAATTAGTATTGTATTGCCTCCCATTCTGTGGGTTGCTGTTGATCATGTCCTCTGATGAACAAAAATTTTAAAGTTTGAGGTAGTTTGATCTACCTACTTTTTTTTTAATTGTTGTTACTTATGCTTTTGGGGTCGTATCCAAAAAAAATCATTGCCAAATCCAGTGCCATGATGCTTTGCCCCTATATTTGCTTCTAGGAGTTTTATAGGTTTAGCTCTTACACTTAGGTCTTTGATCCACTTCATTTTTTATATAGGTTGTGAGGTAAGGGTCCAACTTCATTCTTTTGCACATGGATATCCATTTTTTTCTACATCATTTGTTGCAAAGACTGTCTTTATCCCCACTGAGTGATCTTGGCACCCTCATTGAGAATCATTTGACTATACCTATATGTGAGAGTTTATTTCTGGGCTTTCTATTCTGTTTCATCGGTTTATATGTGTGCCTTTATACTAGTATCACATTAATTTGATTACTTGTAGCTTTGTAGTAATTTTGAAATCAGGAAGTATGAATCCTCCAACTTTGTTCTTTTTCAGATTTGTTTTGGCCACTCAGGGTCCCTTAGATTCCATATGAATTTTAGGATGAATCTATTTCGACAAAAAAAAAATGGGATTTTGAGAGGGACTGTATTGAATCCATAGATAGCTTCAGATATATTCATAGGGTTTCAATTTTTGAGGACACTATAAAATATCCTATAGGAATCACCTATAAGGTGCCATTTGCTGACATTCTGTCTGCAAACACATCCTCATCTCTGGGGCTTTTGCTGATAAACATATGTTGTGATACTTGGTGCAGGACCAAGCACAGTGATGGAGGTTTAACCAGCTAACTAGACTTTTTACCCAGTTCTTGCCAATTTCCTATGGAGTTCATCTCCCACAACTGAAAATGTCTTGGACTAACTCCCAACATGCCAACCAAATGCAACCCTTCTTCCCAGCTTCTCTCTCCTGCCCTACTTGGCCCCAGAACACTCAAGAACTTCAGGGAACTAACTTCCATGAATGCAGGTTCATCTCTTTTTCTGAATGAGCAGAGGGATTCACTCAACAAACCTGTTGAGCACCTAGTATATATCAGATAAGGCACTAGGCTGAGGGCACACCAATTAATAATAACAACTAGCCAACACTGTACACTTCTATGCTGGGCACTGTTTTAAGTGCCTTACATCCATTACCTCACTTAATTTTCTCTTTAACTCTAAGAGGTCAAGAAACCTGCCCATGGTCATATAACTAAATCCAGATACCTAAATCCCATTGTCCGCCTGCTTAAGCGTGATGCTTAATCATTGATCAACCGATGCTGAGCTGCCTTCTAAGAAAACACATCTCTTTGATGTGTTTCATGATTCAGCTCATGATTCAGAGGAGGAGACAGACACACAAAGAGGCAATTACTACAATGTGGTAAGCCTGGAGAAGGATTGCCTAAGCCACCCACCTATGTGTATACCCTTCCTAGTGCAACCCTAAGTGTACCCTCCAAGATCCCAGCCTCATTCCTTCCAGGAGACAGCCCTGCAATGGCCTGTTTGTGAACCAGGAGTTACGCACATTCATTTGCCATCCCCTGGCCATCAGTTACTCCTTCAGGAATAGCTAAAGAATTGTGAGTCCACTCATGAGTCCACTCATCACCCCCAACCTGAGTCAGTCACCCCATAAACGTGTCCTGTGTTGGACAATGCCAGGAAGAGCAAAGTCTTGCTGTAACTTAGTAGCTCTACCAGAAAGCTCAGAAATGGCAGGAAGGCTCATCGCTCTACAATACACAGCTGCAAACAAAGCCTGTGCCATCAGGCTCTATATAAAGGGAAATGAGCTGCCATGGGAGGGGGCAGACAGAAGAACTCAGAGGGTTCAGAGGAGCTCTGCAAACTCAGGAATGCCCATGGGCTAGCTCAGCTCTCCTGCCTTCTTGAATCTCTTCCCATTTGGTGCCGGAGGGTTGAGTCTCCTCCTGCAGGAGCCTCAGCAGAGAATGGCTCCCTGGCAGTAAATTGGTCCTGGGGGCAGAGTGGGGAGATGTGTGACTCTTTTCCCTGAGGTGACTCTTTTTTTCGGTACAGACAGGGTAAGTTTGGTGACACATAAGGGATTATCCAGAGAGACACAGAGCGCCCAGGTGGGCAGGCGCCTTGGGCATCCCAAAATATGTAGCATTTCTTCTTTTCTCTCTGGCTTCACTTTGTGCGGCTTCGGTCTGTGTCGGAGCTGGGACAATGAGGAATGAAAACCCGCGGCTAGGCATTCTCAGTGTTTTTGGAAACATGAGGCCTGGAGATGACAGAGGACTTGCTAATCACAGTTGAAAGGACTGTGGTCCTTCATCTCCCCGGAGAAATTACTGACGAAGACACACTGCGGTGAAAGTGGATGGTGAAATCAAAGATCCAGACAAGCGTCACACACTGTCCTCCTTCAATGACTACTGGCTTTCTTTTCCAGATGGTCCAAATATGCCTGACTTCTTACGCAGAGAGGTTCTCCCTGTGCCTCCTGGTCTTGAACCGTCAGATGGCCCTGAGGCTCCTGGCTTGCTCTCTCCCCGGCCAGGAAGCTGGGGCAGAATGGTATTTTCCATTCTGTTCCATCCTGGTGGCTACCTGACCTGTAAATCTGTATCTTGCCACATTTGCCACGTGAGGACGGATTCAACTCTTCAACACCATTACGTTTGGTAAACTCAAGAGCCAGAAGATCTGGGTTCAGCCCTGGCTCTTCAGCTTCCTCAGTCTACCCGGGCAAGTCAGGTAAACGCTCTGAGCCTCTCCCTGCCCCGCAGCGCCCCCCACCTCCCCGTCTATAAGACAGAGGTGGAGTGGGTGGGCTCAGCTCTGGTCTGCAGCCCAAGAGCACAGCTCAGAAGCCAGTGTGGCATGGACCATGGCCTCCCTCCTTAGAAACCTGTCCACCTTTGGCAGCGGAGTAGCTGGAGAACAAAGGGAATAAAACTGTGCTGCTTTGAAATCTGGGGTGGGTGGGAGGGAGCAGGGAGGGGAAATGTACAGAATAAATCAAGTGGTTGGTAATTAATTTGAATAACTTAAGCCCTGAACGCTGCAGAGAAAACAAAAGTAGTGACGCTTAACGAATGTGTCCGTTGGTATCTCACTCATTCCAGCTGTCTTTAGAAATGTCAGCTATCTCACAATCCCTTTGCCTTGCAGCTGGAAGGTTTGCGCTAACAACCAGTTCTGGTTTCTGCCCAGTGGGCTAGCACGGGCGTAGAATTTCAGAAGCAGGAGGTCCTAGCAGGGGAAGGAACAGGGGACAATGCCTGTCACCCGCGGAGAGCCCGAGCCTGCAGCTGCTCCTTGGGGCCCCCATGGTCCTGTCTCCTTGCCTTTCGCCCATCTTGTTGCCACTAACTATAAAAAACACATAACGCATCCATGCTAAGAGAAAGACGTCCATGTCTTCATGGACATCCTCCGTTTATGCCTCATCAAACTTCTCAGAGCTTACAAGTTTTCAGGAGAAAACCTTAGCTGAACTCCAGGGAGAGAGAAAGCCAAGAGCCAGTGGCTCCAGAGAACTCCAGGCTCAGGAATTTCCATTCTGAGCTGATTGGCCCTTGGTGCAGTCCTCTATAAATACCAGATCCTGCTTCAGAGACAAACTGGGGAACAAACCAGCTGGATTTTCACTTTGGGGAAAAACATGAAGCCAAGCAGCATAGAGCAGTTTTCATCCCAAACTCTATCCCAAACTCCCCAGCGTGAGCTTCCCCGCTTTCATCCACAGCTGAGCGGCCAATCTCGCTTACTTTATGGGCGCTGAGAAGGAGCCATTAAAAGCCAAATGGAAGGGGCACCTGGGTGGCTCAGTGGGTTAAAGCCTCTGCCTTCGGCTCAGGTCCTGATCCCTGGGTCTGGGATCGAGCCCAGCGTCAGGCTCTCTGCTAGCCTGCTTCCCTTCCTCTCTCTGCCTGCCTCTCTGCCTACTTGTGATCTCTGTCTGTCAAATAAATAAATAAAATCTTAAAAAAAAAAAAAAAAAAGCTAAGTGGAAAACGAGCTGGTGGAGGTTTAAGTGAGCTAGGCAGACTTCAAAGTTCTGCAAGCCCTGCTCATCTAGCGGAGTTCCGCTTCTGGCCTGAGGAGCAGAGAAGGGCCATGGTGTTCTAGGCTGCCTGGGAGCAGGGTGGGGCAAGCCAGCTCAGGATAAAAGACAACAGCTCAGTCTTGGCCAAGCCCAGTTGTTCAGCGAGCGCACAGAGCACACGGTGACATGTCAGAGGAAGCCACCCTTCCACTGTCTGGTTCAAAGCCAGGTTGTGCAGGCAGTCCATGCCAGCCCCCCAGGCGAAGCCAAACACACAGGAGTCCCACCACCTAAGTGTGCTCTCACTTAGAGCCGAGCCAGACCACAGGGACACCCTCCCCCGCTGCCTTCCCACCAGTTCACAAACCCTGGGCTCCATGCAGTGAGCGTTCCAGTCCATCTTGCAGAGTGCCTCCTGTGTACTTGCCCTCCTTCCTGGAGCTTCTCTCCTGACTCTGGCCTCCGCCATGGAGCCAGTTTTGCTGCCACCTCAACTTTTAGGCATATACCCTTAGAAGTGAGAAGGCCCCCAGGCCCAGTCCTCGGCCTCCCCCCCAACTTTCTATACCATTTCTGCCCCTGCATCCCCAAATCACTTCCAACCTCCGTGCTGCTGGTGGTCCATCCCCAGGTGCCATGACTTTCCCAGGGGCCACCTGCCACCTGCCCTAAGCAAGGCCCTTGGATGTCCCTCGGCAGCCCAGCAGATCCCCTTGCCATCTGTGAACTTCAATAGCCCTCCCCCATGGGTTTAATCCTGGAACTCTCTTCTCTCCCTGCCTGAGCCACGACACCACATTTCTTTCTTCCTCTGTGTTGTCTCGCTGCCCCCTCCCCCATACCCTCATCACTGCCCTCCTGGGTTACCCCCGTGGCCTCTGCTGCTTGGGATTTCCACTTCTCGCCCTCCTCTATGCCGATCTGGGGATTGGAAACTCGGAGACAGCAGCGGCTAAGCAGATAGCGTAAATATGTGAAGCTGTAAGTCAAGGGTAAGGTGGCAGGTTGTGGCACTGGAGGGGGCAAGCTCTATCTAAAGACATTTTAGTTGATATTTTTTAAAAATGCACTAGCATATTAATCAGATTCAGCCCCTGGACAACTACTTCTCAGCCCCTAAAAAGTTAGTCTCCACTTTCCTGGTAGTTTCATTACCCCGACACATCTTTCTTTCTTTCTTTCTCTCTCTTTTTTAAAATTTTATTTATTTATTTGACAGACAGAGATCACAAGTAGGCAGAGAGGCAAGTAGAGAGAGAGGAAGAAGCAGGGTCCCTGCTGAGCAGAGAGCCTGATGTGGGGCTCGACCCCAGGACCCTGGCATCATGACCTGAGCTGAAGGCAGAGGCTTTAACCCACTGAGCCATCCAGGCGCTCCTCTTTTTTTTTTTTTTTTTTTTTTTAAGATTTTCTGATTTGAGAGAGAGAGAGCCAGGAGAGGGACAGAGGGAGAGAGGGAAGGAGAGAGGAAGAGAGAGAGGAAGAGAAAGAGACAAGCAGCCTGCCCACTGAGCCCAGAGCCTGACGTGGGGCTCGATCCCAAGACCCTGAGATCATGACCTGAGTCCAGATAGAGAGTCGGACGCTTCAGCGACTGAGCCACCCAGGTACCCCAATTCCGACACCTTTAGTACACATTCCACCATTACTCCAAAATGTTACTCCCCTTTTGCCCACGGTGGGGGGGAAAGGAATGATTATTGTTTGCATGAAATTTTAAGTATCATCAAGGGCCTTGCCTTATATGAAATGGTAATGACTTCATCTGGCATTCAGGGCCCCTCGAGGGTCCCTGCCACCATTTCCATAGGCAACCCCACCTCCCATCGTGCTGTCCTTATGCAGACCCTGCCATCAGGATGCCCTCCCCTCCTCTGGGAAATAGAAACATAACATTCACTCTTCAAGATCTAATTCCAGCCCCTCCTCTTGGAAAAGCTTCCCCAGCCTGGCGCATGGGGGAGTGTCCCCACCACGTTCCCGAGCAGTTCCTGGCACAGACTCCCTTACCACACGTGCAGGTGTGCATTGCCTTGTCTCGGTTTTTTTTTTTTTTTTTTCGTGCATGCATGTGTTCTTGTCCTCCACCTGTGGCAAGTATCAAAGATTTCCTCTTATTTGGCTCCTTCCCACTGCCCTACACACCCAGGTGCCCCATCACGAGAGCCTGTCAGAAGGGAAGCATCTCCCGCCAGGGAGGACACACCGGCCAAAACCAGAGTCAAGTACCAGATTCAGAATAGCAAGTGTGTGGTTGAGAAAATAGTTTTGAGAAGCCCAAGGGTAATGGTCATGATAATGGTTTTCAGCAGTGGCTCTCAGCCCTCACTGCGCCTTTGAACCACCTGGAAAGCTTGTTAAAAGTGTAAATAGCTACCACCACATCCTGTGGCCCTAGACCTGGGTTGGGGCCTAGGAATGCATGTGTCAACAAGCAAGCCAGTGATTCTGGTGCCAGGAACCCTGGCCCATGCTCTGAGGAACAGCTGTTTCCAGAATTAGAGGTTTGGCTCTACCTGAAGTGGGACAGTTGTTCTTAATCGTGAAGACCTTGATCCAGACCCCACTCACAGGCGATTGCGTTCTGAATTCCACACTGAAGGTAGTCACAGAGGGCTCTTCCTGGACAGTCTTGGGGTGGGATGACTCCCACCCTGGGTATCCTTCTGGCCGCCCCAGCCCCATGGGCAGCACGCCATCAGTGTGAACAGGAGTGGGGGTTAGCAGCAAAGGCACCTGGTGTGGAAGCTCTAACAGCCCCCCTCCATGTAATCAGCCCCATGATATTACAATTCAGCCCCGACAACAGCAGGGCAGGCCATCTGCTTTCATTCCCGCACCCTTGTCCTGGGTCGCCGCAGACCAAAAGCAGAGGCTGCCAGGCTGACCATGACCAAGAGCATCTGCTCTAAGCTAGCTGACCGCAGCCAGGGCACAAAAGGGGCCAGGAGGTGATGGTGGAGTGCGACCCTGGCCTCGCACCTCTTCCCCTCTCCCTAACCCAATCTTTTCCTTCTTAGAGTCAACAAGCATTACCCAAGCCCCAAGGACAGACACTAGAGAATTTTAGGGAAGCTTCTGCGATCGTGGACTGACCTGCAATCAGGGAACAGAAGGTAAGAGAGAAGGTGGGAGCCTGAGAGGGTGCTAGTGCCACCCAGTAGTCCTGTGCCCGGAGTCTGAGGATGGGAAGGCAGTTGAGTGTCAGTTTTCCTGCCATGAGAAAAGGTCCTGGGATGCCTCAAAAGCGCTCAGCTTCCTGCTGGAGATCTCCAGGCAGATGACTATGGGTGAGCCTTCTGCTTGCAACCGATGCTCCTCTCTCTGGCTCCCAGTCTTGGTGATGGCACCATTAACATTCTCACCCCCCAGGCCCAGGGCCTCCGAATCATTTTCTACTCCTCCCTCTCCTTGGCACAGTCACTCACCAATTCCTGTCCATTCCACACACAGTCCGTCTCATACTTGTCCCACCTTTCAGAAACTGCTCTGTCCTTTCACCTGTGGCCCTGACGACGAAGGAGCCAGCACGTCTCTACTGCTTGACTTCTCTACCCCCTTTGGTTCCCAAAGTGACACTTTCAGATTATCCAGGGATCCTCAGTATTTAAAAGAACTACTAGAAACGGTACATTTACTTCAATACAGCCTCGTGGAGATGATTTGTTACACAAGTGAATTCAAACTGTGAGACCTGTGGGAGTCCAGTAATGAAAGGGGTCTTCAGGTCATGAGAGCCTGAGACCCAGACTATGTTTACACAATCCTAGTTAGCAAAGTCTCTGGGACAAAGGTCCAATGTCACTTCTCTTTGATCCCCCTGCCCAGTTCCTTCAGATTCCTTACTGTGGCATTCAAGGCCAGTGCCAGGTGACCCTACACATTCACCTCCTCTCTCCACACAGGCACCATTTCCCAACCACCTATGCATTTCCACTTTTCCACGACTTTGCTCACACTGTTCCCTCCTCCTGAGCATTCTTCCACCTTTCCTTTGCCCCTTAAAACCTTTCTTGTCTTCACATTCCTGCTCAAGTGTCCTCCCTCCACCTTCCCTGAGTTCTGCACGACCCAGGTCAATTCCTTCTTCTCTGTCCCTGTAAGTCCAATGTTTGCTTCTTCTTTCTAGAAGACATTTCATTCTTATATACATCACAGTTAGGGTCTTCCCCAAAAGAGTAGAGGCCACTTGAGAGCTGATGTCCCTACTGTACTTTGCATAGTGCCTGGCATATAGAAGGTGCTTGGTAAATGTTTGTTGGATGAATTGGGAATGTGAATGAATGGGTAGATGACTTTTCCTATAAGCTAAAATCAACACCATCACAATGACCCAGAATTATCTTACACCATCCGTGGAACACAGGGTCATTTCCAGGAGCAATAGGCTAAAGAGAATCCATATTTGGAATGTTCTGGAAGTACTTCCACTGCCCAGAGTGGTCCGGAGTGGTCCCTGAGGACTATAGTGGCCACTGTTTTCCAATAACACCAACATTAATAGTAGCAGCTATCATCTGGTCAATGTTTGGTCAATGGCCAAGCTCCACACTAGGTTCTTCTCCTGCATTAGCTGACTGGTTCTAACATCAGTGCCATGAGGGAGGTAACATAAGTATTGTTCCATAACACACAAGGAAACAAGTAAGAGAAGTCATGTCCCTTGCCCAAGGCCAAGGGGAAGAGCCAGGATTCAGGCCAAGCGGATTCTGTCCCCAGCTGCTCTGTCCTGCCTCTGCAGGGCTTGGGCGCCCCCAGCCTGCACCCCACTGGCTGTCTCTGAGCCATCGGGGCAACAACATGTTTATCTCTTGCCAGAGAGTCTGTTAGCTCCACAGGCAGATTGAGCCCAGGCCACAAAGGACAGACCACTGCGCTTCCTTGAGCAAAGTGTGGGTTCCTCCCCAGCACCCCAAACACTGCTGGGAAAACAGCTTCCTTCCTGTCCCAGCCACCTGGTCCCATGCCAGTGTATCCCCAGACAGAGCACTGCCTCTGCACCCGCCAGCCTCCCTCTCCCTGCAAGGTGGTACCTGGGAGCAGGTGCCTCTGACAATAATGCCTTCAATATTTTGGCCAGTCCCACTACGAAGGTTTGAAAACAAACTGGGCCAGCAGGAAAAGGTAATTAGGCAATGCTTTCCTGATGAAGTGGGAGGATCAGCAGGTGTAAGGTCAGGGATCTGAGTCCTGGTGTGCATTTAATTAAGTATCACTGTTCTGTTCACACATTGGATGGCAAAGCTTGAAAAAAGCCCAACCAACCTCTTCCCTCACCCTGGGTGGGGGAGAGGAAGGAGGCCTAGGGTATCAAAACCAAAACCAAAACCAAACAAAAACCAAAACCAAAAACCGAAAAACACCAAAACAAAGCCAACCCACCAAACAGAGCAGCAAGGATCCCAAACCTTCTGATACACGCTCAGCTCAGCCCAGCCCTTGATTATGAAAGGAATTAAACCAAAGGAACAGAGAGCCCCAGGGAGACAGGGCTCTAGATAGCCCAGTGGCGCACAAAAGGGGTGGAGGAAAGGGATGGAATGCTTAAAAAAGCAGTTAAGAATAGCTGCGAGTGATCCTATTTAAATTCTAACAAGGCCACTACTCAGAGATAACAAAGGCCACTGTGTTTAATTAAGGGTAGGAATGGTAGAAATATGAGACAGGAACTCTTACTAGCTGTTAATGAGGTGGATGGGAAACCTCTAAAAATAAACCATGGCAAGTTGAAAGGGTAATTAGGGGTGCAAAAATAAACAGAGGGTGTCAATTAGAAGTTCTCTGCAAAGGCTTCTCCCAACACATCCCCAGCAGGTAGGGGACGCCCAAGAAAGAGGCCGCCCAGGGTCAAGGTCTGCAGTAGGGGTGAGTACCTTCTTAACTTGCCAGTTCTCCTTCCTGGCCTTGGAAGGAAGGATGAGAATAAGCTCCCCACGGGCCCCTGCCGCACCCCAACCAACCGGAGCCCGAGAGAGGCGGGCTGTGCTTCTTTATTGAGCAAGGAGTCCCCAGAGACCCGAACACGTATTAGCGGATGAGATACCTTAAGAGCTAAGTGATAAAAATCAATCTGGTTCCTGCCTCTGAGCTGAGCCAGGAATTACGCCTACCTGCGTGGATCCAGGGACACACAAAAGCCCACACACATCAGAGGAGATGTCCCATCGTGGCCAGCCCCCAGCATACAGGGAGCAGGTGACACTAAACTGGAGGTAGGTGTGAGATGTTTTTGTAAGCCTCTGGCCTCCCGCCTCCATTCTGTCTTTCTCCCCTTCCTTATTATGACTTTGAAGACCACCACATTTGGAAGTCAGTCTGCGGTCAAGTAACTTTGGGAAAGTCTTCCGATGATAGGTCCCTCGGTGAGATGCACGTTAACACATTGAATGCTCTGAAAACAGCGTAAAGGAGTCTTTGTGTTGCTTTAACTCAGGGTTTCCCCAACGATCTGATTCTGATCCCGTAACCCTTTTTTCCACAAAATACTACTTACCATCTCTCCCCACTAGCCACCCCAACCAGTAGAATTTGGGAGCATTCAACACAGCCCTGAGGCCCTGGGAATTGACCTCGGGATGGGTAATCGGGAACACAGACCCCTCCCTGCTCCGATGATGGGGCATCAGCTGTCTCCCCGAGAGGGGCTGTAGATAGAGCAGGTCATGGGGGCCAGGGAGGGTGAGACCCACAAAGGAAAACAAGGAACTTCTGAAGATAAGTATCCCTCATTTCACTGATTCTCTCGCCAACTTCTCTAAATATCAGGCAGTGCCAGTGGTGCCCACCTCAAGGGGAGAATGGCAGCTAAAACATGGACCAGCCGGAAGACAGGCCCATCACTGCTGTTGCTATCGGTTGTGTGACCTGAGCAATGGGACTGAGCCCTTTTACCACCTTTCCTTGTTTGTAAAAATTGGATCGTAATGATAGCAATCTCACAGGGTTGTTTAGAAGGGTAAGTAAAGTAATACACACAAGCACTATGTGTCTTTTCAAGCCTGAAGGGTAAAGTATTTATAATGTCAGAATAGCAACATTTTCTGTTTCCCTTCATCCCTTCCTTGGGTGATTTCATCGTCTCCCACGGTCTTCATTCCGGGGCAATGTAGATGGGCCCGAAAATCACTTCCCGTCCAGCTCTCTCTCCTGAACTCTAGATGTCTGCTACAGTTTGGAATTTATTTTAAGAAAGCAGAAATCCAATGAACTCCAAGGACAGAACTCCTTGCCAGATCTGAGATGGTCTACACTTAAGATTGGGGAAAACCCATTAAGAACAGAAGCAGTGACTCTGTCTCTCCTGCTCCAAGGTCTGCTCTGTTCTCTTTCACCCCACCACCTGCCTACTTATCACCCTCCAAGTATATAAGACCCAAGTCTAGAGCCTACTCCCAATGGCGAGAGATTCCATGTCTCCTTGTTCAAGTGTTGGGAGAAAGAGTCTTCTGGGATGAGTCTATCCCTTTGATCCAGATAGCAAAAGACACAGGATGGCCCCTTGGGTTAGAGGTCTATGGCAGGTCCAATAGCTATGGTTCTAGACATGGAGGGGATCATGTGGCATCTAGAGCTGTCCCTGATGGTGTCACTGGAAGGGACAAATAATAAAAGCCTATCAATTTTATTCTTCTGCTTGCCCTGCCCGGCACATGTAACTTTCTCCCTATTCAGACATTTGCAAAGATATTCTTATCTAACAGGATCCCATCTACAACTCTGAATCAACTTTATAGTCGTTTACAGCTATAAATCATGCACCTGCCCACCAGCATGTGAAGTCACATTCTGTTCCCCATTCGGAATCAGTGAGTGTCATGAGACGGCTGTGCAGGTGCCTGCCGGCCTCAGCATCCACAATATTCAGGGGCTGTCCATCCCTCTTCTCATTCTGTGGGATCCTGTCCCAATGTACCTGCCCACTCTCTTACAAACTATGAATGAAATGGTAAATTTAACATTTGCCATCCCCCCAACATCGACCATGAAGGAAAACCAAGATGACAGCGGTGGGGTGGAATTTACTTGGAAAAGCAGGAGAAGGAAAGAGAAAACTGGAGAAAAGGAAGAGATCTCTGGGGCAAGAACCACACAGTGGCTCCTGGTCCAAGTGTATGTCAAACCCTATAGCCACAGGAGACCCCTGACTGTCAGAGTAAAACCGATGTCCTTGGAAGGGGTGCCAGCCCAAATGAACCCTGAGAATCAGGCTCCCAAATCTTTTGTTGTTTAGAACCCAGGATTAGCTTCTTCCAGCTGACTGTCCTTCTCTCGATAGCGGATAGCACCTGGCACAGGAAGGATGTAGGTGAAGGTGGCTTGTCTTTCCTAGTCTGTTTGTCCTTATCCATATTCCAACCCTCACTCTGAGACTTGCCTCTCAGTGGGAAGGCTCTCCTTCTTTCGTGGGGAAGATGGAGTGAGAAATGCTGAAAAGGGCCTGTGGGGGTGTCATGATCCCCAGCAACTTCTCCTCCCAAATAATGCCTTTCCAATGGTCTCAACATTCATCTTTGTCAATCAGAGCTTTAACTTTGTCACTAGAAATTCAATGAGACAGAAAATTGGGACCAGACCACAGTTTGGCAAGGCCCATTGGTTTATGGACTTGGTTCGAAGTAATCAGAGAGCTCCAGCTAGAGGCAAAATGGGCTTTCTGCACCAGAATTACATAATCACCCTGTTTTTCTTATTTGCTCCTAGACAGGCATTCTGGACAGAAAACTCTCTCTTTGCTGCTGGCCATTATCTAAGGTTATAAGCAATAAATAATCTGCTCCATTATCCTTACATTCAGGCATCAAGCTTCCCAAAGCTTCACCTTTGGTATGCATATGGTCTGAGTCTCAAGGGACAGCAGATGACAACTTAATTAGTTGTTTTTCCACCAAAAACCACAGACTGCAAACTTCCTGGCCTATAATGAAAACAGTTTTGTATCGTATCTCATCCCAATAATACCATAGCTAGTCTCATGTGTTAGGGCTCTATCACTTTGAACCCCATTCCTGGTACCAGTTTCTATTCTAATTGTGACTTTTCTGGTTAAACACTTGAAATTACTAAAGAAAGAAAGAATTAAATGTGAGTTTGTTTAACACTGAAACCTTTAGTACCCTCCCAACACCTTCCGTGTGGCCCCAGTGGCTGGTACCACGGCCCCTGACTCTAAAACCTTCCAACACCAATGTCCATTAATGACTGGCAGTACTCAGTGGCTTGGTTGAAACTCTTCAGAGACAAAATCTGATTGGCGTAGCTTGCATATCTGGGCCAGACCACACACAAAAATTTACCGGTCAGCCAATGTACTCACTGCCTTTGTGTCTGACCTCTCTCCCATGTCTAGTTGGCATTGGCAGTCATGTGAGGACCATGTAGTCTGTAATTCTGTCCCTTCCTGGAGCAAGCATCATGGAACCAGTAGCAGACTATCCAAAGACTATGTATATCTCTACGCGGAATCCACAGCCCCTGGAAATGAATTGTTGCACCCATTAAAATGGTCATCTTTATATATGGCAACTCTTCTTCTTCCACAATCCTGATCTCAATGAATGGCACCATCATCCAAGCTAGAAATGGGGGTGTTACCCTTCACTGCCCCTTCTATTCCCATCTTTATGTGAGTCAAACAACAAATGCCATGGATTTTACCCCCTGAACATCTCTTGAATCCATCCAGTTCTCTTCAACTGTCCAGCATTGTCTTAGATCATGCGGTCACTAACTTTTAAGTAGCTTATCCCAGTAGCCTTCTCACTGATCTTCCTCAGTCCTTCTTCCTCCCAAAATATTCCCCAGATGGTTTTCAGACAATTCTGATCATGTCACTCTTAGGACCTTTCCAAAATGTTCCAAACCCTCTGTAATCACGACTCCAACTACCCCACTAGCCCTGCTGCTTGACCTCACTCTAAGAGCCAGCTCCCCCTTCCCGGAAGCCACTGTTGTCAGTCTCTCTTTTCACTCAGCTTTGCAGGTGCCCAACACCTTTTCCGGGGGTTCTTCTCCAACCTTCCTTAGTCCAGGTTAGAGGTATTTTCCGTGCACTTTCATACGGGGCTTGACATTACCATAGATCTCATCACTCTGGATTGTAAACACCTATTTTCTTATCTCTATACAGCCCAGTGCTTGGGGATATACTCGATGCAGGTTTGTTGAATCAAAAAGACACATTTATCTGCTGCTGTATGTATACCTCCCAGTTCTATCAACACTTTTTGTTATTACGATTGCCAGCTTTTGTGCAGGGTCTTATATCTTGTAAAAGGTATTCACAAGTCATGTCTTATTGGATCATCCAAGCCACCTCACCCCTCCCCCAACACACACCCCAGACCTGGCACAACACCAAGAATGGAGGAAGGGAGGAATGTTACTCTCATTTGCCCGAGAAGGAAATATGGCTCAAATGCATGAAATGACTCATCTGATGTCAACTTGCAAGGACTGCTTCCTAGTGGGAAATCCCTAAGTGACAGCCGGGGGAGCAGGTGCCAATCTCTGGGAGCAGAGAAAGCACAGGAATGGACAGGTTCTAAAGAAAGAGGTGCTCTGAGTAGTGAGATGCGAGACTCTAACTCAGCAGACACGGAAGTTGATAAGAAAACAATGGGGGACCTATTCCAGGATCTTGCAACTGCCACTTGGTCATGAGGGAGAGGGCCACTTTGTATTCTAACCATTAGAGTGGATATTATGGTCCTTAAGTGATGATTTATAGTATTTTCTAATGGCAGCGCACACGGGTAGGCTGAGCAAGGATTAGATAAAACACCACCAGCTCTATAAGCAGCTAAAAATTATTGGCTAAGGGAAAGTTAGGCACAGGGTGATTTGGTTTTCTAGAAAACAGCATGACAAGGAAGGCCAACCAAAGAGGGGCGATCAAGGATCCAGTAGGATGGTGGAAGACAGAATAGGGCAAGCAGCTCCTGCCTACGAGGTCGGTCCATCCCACTCAACACCACCCCAACTGTATTCCAAGCACCATTCAGAGACTCTGCTTATAGTGATCAATAAGAATTCTTTGTATTCTCTGTGTGTGTATTTTAGTGCTAGGACATCAGACCACTTTAACAACCAAATGCTTCACACACAGGGGAAAAAGACAGGCCAAGAAAGGGCTGGCTCCATTAAACAATATTCTATCTAGAAAACCCAAGCTGTTGATAGATCCACAGTGACAGTCGCACATCTCCATTTGTCTTCCGGGGTTGTACCGCAAGGAAAAGAAAAGAATGACACCCGAAACAAATCAATACCAACAAACAGCTTTGCCCCTGGGCAGATCACAGGCCGGCAGGTCCCTTGCTGGGACCAGCACTTGTGGCTGAATTAAAGCTCTCTAAGTGCTAACATAGTGTTCTAGCAGCTAGACAGGGGTTTGCATAATTGATCCAACCAAGAGGCGGTTTGAGATCTGTGTTTCTGGACTCCACTGCTGAAATGCACTCTGGTATGGCCTAGTGTGGAAAAACCCATTCATTCCAGGAGCGGATAAACCAAGAGTTCTTCCTGAAGGTTGAGGACCACAACTCCGAACGGGTAGTGATTTCTTCCAGTTGCCTACCTCGTACAATTCCAGAATTTCTAGGTATTCTAAATGTTTGAGCCAGTCCTCCTGCTCCCCAGCCTCTTTGAGAGCTCCTCATGGTTGAGTTGCTGACTTGGGTTCAGCCCAGCCCCAAATCCAAGAGTATAAATTTGACATGAGACAGAAGTAACTGGGAGAGCTTTAGTTCCCCACTTCCCCACCCCCACTCTAGTGCAGAGATTGGAGAAAGCAAGCAGTGATTTGGAATAATGGGCTCTCTCATTGGCTCCCGAGTCACTTTCTTGTTATTCTTGCCCAGGCTACCACCATTGCCCTCCCATGGGATCTGCAAGCTCTGTTGACTTTATCTCTAAGACCTCGGTCTTTATTTCCACCTACACCAGATCATTCTGCTCTAATCCACCATCCCCTCTCTCCCTTCTTTGGGTGACTGCCTCCTGATTGGTCTCTTTGCTTCCTCTCTTGCTCCTGCAACCCATTCTCCACACCACAGCCAAATTATTTACTTTGTAATGTTTAACATGCATTTTTAAAAGCATCCCTAAGTAGAGAGCAAAGTAAAATGGAGAGACTACTTTTAGGCAAACAGGCTTGAGCAGTGGAATGTACCAAGGGCTGGATACAGACCAGCCCATCAGAGAACCCACTTCAACATATCTATAGGCCCACACTGACCAATGGGCTGCTTACAACCAGGCACAATTACCAAAAAAGGGAGGACTCCATCTGTTGCCATACTTCCTTATCTTCTCCCTTTAAAAACGGCCCCCACCCACTGCCTCATTGCAGACCACTCTCCTCCGCTGTCCTGCCTGCTGCTCCCTTGCCGTGGGTGGATTCCATACCCTTCTAGCTCCTTTGTTCTGCCTCAGGTGAATTCTTCCACTACCACCCCACCCCCGTGCCACCCGCTTCTGCCGATCATTGCCCCACATTTGGGGGCCCCCATTGGGTCAAGAGACACCCCCACTTAGGCACCGCCTAACATGAAAGCTTGTTGATTTCTGTGCATGTGGGATGTGTCAAGACAAATCTTAGATATCATGGCCTATCACCCATAACCACCTGTGCATTATGCCTCTCAAACTAATATAGACTTTCTTTTAACCTAAGAGTCATGCTAGTATCGCACTTACCAAAATTAAGAATAATTATTTAAAATCAACGGATACCAAGTTTCCTAGGTTGTCTCCAAGATCTCTTTCACAGCTAGTTTGAATAGGGATCCAGACTAGGTCTGTAACTGAACTAATATGAGTTGGTTCTTTCATGAGACTAGACCAGGTGGATTTATCACAAAGAGGAGACTTTATTTGCAGCAAATAAAGAGACCACAGGGAATAACTTCCAAAATCCTGACTCCCCGAGCAAGTGTGAGTGGGTGCCTTTGTGTATGTGTGTGTGTTTAAGATTTTATTTATTCATTTGACAGAGAGAGACCCAGCGAGGGAGGGAACACAAGCAAGGGGAGTGGGAGAAGGAGAAGGAGAAGGAGTCTCCCCACTGAGCAGGAAGCCCAATGCGGGGCTCGATCCCAAAACCCCGGGATCATGAAGGGAGCCAAAGGCAGACGCCCAACGACTGAGCCACCCTGGTGCCCCGGGTTCCTTTTATTTGGGGTTAGGATGGATATTCAGAAAGGGGAGTGGTCTCACAGCAAGTTAAGGCAGGCAGAACACATGCCTATAATGCATCCCATGTCATGTTAATGAAGCTCGTGCTCCTCCTTGGGCCAAGATTGTGACATTATAACGAGGCCGAGGTAACTGGGACAAGCCATCATCTGCACTGCTGTGTGTGGTTGAGCTCAAACTAGTCTAGGCTCTTCCTATGGTTTGTCTCTAAAAGATAAGGTTAGGGACACCTGGGTGGCTCAGTTAAATGTCCAACTCTTGGTCTCAGGTCAGGGGTCATGACTCCCAAGATCCCCCACCTTGGGAGCCTACTTTTAAAAAAAGAATAAATAAAAGATAGGATTAGCATTTCCGTGAAGAGAAAGAGGGGTCAGTGGGAGTCTTGCTGGTGAGTTTTAACCTCATTAACTATAGGGCGTGGTTTCAGATCTATACATTTGTTTCATTATGTTCTTTAAGGCTCTTTTAAAGATTCTTATTTATTTGTCAGAGAGTGAGAGCACAAGCAAGCAGAGCAGCAGGCAGAGGCAGAGAGAGAAGCAGGCTCCCTGCTGAGCAAGGAGCCCAATGCGGGACTCAAACCCAGGACTCATGACCTGAGCTGAAGGCAGATGCTTAACCAACTGAGCCACCCAGGTGTCCCAAGGCTCTTCTATTTTATAATAGTTTCCCCTCATTTCTTTCCATGCCCTTGATTGATCTCTTTAAGTATAAATCAGATTAGTTGATTCCCTGCTCAAAACCCTGCAATTGCTTCCCCAGGAGTTAGAATGAAATCCCAAGCCCTTGCCACACCTGAGACCCGTCAGGATCCTGGCCCAGCCCGCTTCTCCAATGGTTTCTTCACTTGCTGATTCAGTCCTGCCCTAGGGCCTTCCTGGAACACACCAAATTGTTCCCACCCAGGATTCTGTACTTGCTGTTCCCACCGCCTGAAATGCTTTCTCCCTTCTCACCACGGACATAACCACATCTTGACAAAACAGGTTCCTTGTCCTTCGGGTCACAGCTCAAATTGCCACCTTCTCAAAGCTAAGGGCCTTCCTGGATCACACATTCTAAATTAGCTCTTCTTCTCCTGGGCCACTCTCTGTCCCATCACCCCGACTTCATTTCTTTATGCAGCTGATTACTATCTACAATTACCCTCTTGGGGCGCCTGGGTGGCTCAGTGGGTTAAGCCTCTGCCTTCAATTACATTCTCTTTGTTTGTTTACCTGTGTAACCTGACATTAAAATAGAAGTTTCCACCAAAACACCAAGAGACAATAGACATGAATTTCAAAGCTAGATTGCTGTCTACAAAATCTACAAGGAAATTGCCAAGAACATTTCCGTGATTGTTCGTCCCCTCAGCCAGATCAAGCATATAAAAAAGAGGTAAGAAATTTAAGGAGGAGGATGCTTGGGCACCCCAGTCCATTAAGCGTTTGCCTTCAGCTCAGATTATGATCCCTGGGTCCTAGGATCGAGCCCTGCTTTGGGCTCCCTGCTCAGCCGGGAGCCTACTTCTCTCTCTAACCCTTCTCCGTGCTTGTGAGCTCTCCCTCTCTCTCATGCCCTCTCTCAAATAAATAAAATCTTTAAAAGAAGAAGGAGGAGGAGGAGAAGGAGGAAAAGGAGAGGGAAGTGGAAAAGGAGAAAAAGGGAGGAAGAAAGAAAGGAAGAAAGGGAAGAAGGAGGGATCTGTAGAGGATTTCTTTGGAAGGAGTTGTCCTAAGAGAGCCAGCTCTTTCCACCCAAGGGAAAGGGCAGTAAGATGGGGAGAGCCACCTCCCCCAAGTGTGGAGAGAGAGGGTTTTAAAGGACCACTCAGGGGCACCTGGGTGGCTCAGTCATTAAGCATCTGCCTTCAGCTCAGTCATGATCTCAGGGTCCCGGGATCAAGTCCTGCATCGGGGTCTCTGCTTAGTGGGAAGTCTGCCTTTCCCTCTCTGACTCCCCCTGCTTGTGTTCCCTCTCTTTCTCTCTGTCTCTCTCTATCAAATAAATAAATAAAATCTTTAAAAAAAAAAAAAAAAGAAAGAAAGAAAGAAAAAGGACCACTCAGAGAGCTTATTATGTGATCTCTCAGGTTGGTGAGAGGGGAGGAGGGGTGTCAGATATTGACTCACCTGAGAAACCTAAAGTGGTTAATCTAGGAAAAGAGGATAGAGGGTGCTGTCCTGGGTTCAGTCCACACATCCAGAACCCACTGGGATCAGTGATGCTTGAGTATTTCCTATGGACCAATGTGAACCATGAGAAAAAAATCACAAAAGGGTTTTCTGGGTTTCTGCCCAATGGGGGCTTCTAGAAGGTGCAGGGATCCCAGCAACAAGAAGCTGAGCGTGAAGGCTGTTCCTAGATGCCAAGGGAGAGTAGAAAATACCCCTCACAGTCAAGATAAAGCTACCTGGGCCAAAAGAACTCCCAATCTCCAAAGAAGGAGTCACTTTTAACCGTCTTCCAAGCCCAGGGGATACAAAATCTCCTAGTCTCGAAAGAACCGCTCTGTCCCCTTACCACATACCCTCCTGCCCCTCATGCACACAACTCCCACCTGAAAAGAGCAGAACACCAGAGAACTTGAGAATGGGAAGAAGCTGCAATACGAGAAAGCAAGTGCCAGCTCCGCCCCTTTCCCTGAGTCCAGAAGCCATCAACCTTTGGGTGAAATCAAAGAACTTAATTATTATCTTGCTCCAGAAATTCCAGATCTTAAACTGAGGCTGTTTTACAACTTAAAGAGGAAGAACTGTCTACGACCTAGGAGTGGATAGAACAGTTGCAAGATCTGCCCACATTGGGGCGCCCTGGGTGGCTCAGTGGGTTAAAGCCTCTGCCTTCAGCTCAGGTCATGGTCCCAGGGTCCTGGAATCAAGCCCCGCATCAGGCTCTTTGCTCGGTGGGGAGCCTGCTTCCCCCTCTCTCTCTGCCTGCTTCTCTACCTGATTGTGTTCTCTGTCAAATAAATAAAATCTTAAAAAAAAAAAAAAATAGATCTGCCCACATTTCTGTTGCTCGAAAATCTCACCACCACTGAATTTACTTCAGACAGGCAGGGCAAGACAAAGTCAGTTATGCTTTGATCCTACAAGTCATACACTTATTATGTCAGCTTGTTATCTTTCTCCTCCATGTAAGCCACACAGGACCATGGGCTGTGTCATCCTAGCATTGCATTCCCCGAGTGGAGAAAAGGGTCTGGCACGTGGTCATCTCTCTGTAAATAAATAAAATCAGTATCACCCAAGACTGAAGAGTGGACTCATCCTTGGGTTTCCCCAAGTTGTGGATTACCAAATAGCTGAGCTTCCGCTCTGCGGCTTCCTGGACTTTCCTAGTATAGCTGTCCTAGATAGGATAGGCTAATTGCCATGACAATGACTGCAGTATATGATTGGATTAACACAAGGCAAATGTATTTCTTGCTTGTGACAAGTCGGATGACAATGTTCCTGGGCAGCTGTCTTCCAGGCAAGGGCTCAGGGATCCAGGCCCCCTGGCCTGCTATCATGCTGCCATCTTGAACTTAAAGCCTCTGGAGGCTAGGGAAGGGAAGGCAGTTGGGGGAAGCACCGTTGATAATACCCTCAGCTGAAAAATGAGATATATCATTTCTACTTAGGTTCTTTTGGCCAGAGCTAGTCCTTTGGGCCCAGCCAGAGACAAGTGGACTGAGCACTATGGTGTCTGGCTGGACAGCCACATCCTTGCCTTACTTCTGCATCGTGGAAAGAGAGCTTGAGCCGAGCCAGACCATGCAGCCGGACGCCAGCACCATGGACGAGTACCCTTGGGAGCCTCGCCCCTGGTGAATGGTAGTCGATTGCCTTCCCTGTGGATTCATTGGCGGTGGAATCTTCCAGGCCATCAAGGCCTTCCGCAACGCCCCTGTCAAAATTTGCACCCACTGAGAGCTAGTGTCAACGCTGGGGGGATCCGAGCCCCCCGGACTGGAGGTAGCTTTGCGGTGTGTGGGGGGAAGCTGTTCTCCACCATCAACTGTGGCCTGGTGTGCCACAGGGCAAAGAAGATCCCTGGAACTCCATCACGAGCAGAGAACTGACCAGGGCAGTGCTGGCAGCCTGCAGTGGCCCAATGGCCATAGTAGACTCAGCATGATGGGGGGCCTCCTCTTGGCCCTCCTAGAGGGTGTTGGTGTCCTCCTTACTCGCTACACTGCCCAGCAGTTTCTCAATGCATCCTTGTTCCTGGAGGACCCCAGCCAGCTTCCGCTTAAGGAGGGTACCCCAGCCCTAGGCTATCACCTCTACCCTTAGAGACTGTCATTCCCACTCGATCCCCAGATCACCTACAGTTCTACACAAACTGAATTTTCCTTGTGCCCACGTCCCTTAAGCCTTTGCGCATCTTCTGCCTCAGTTGTCTCCTCACCCCCCCACCCCCTCACATACCCTTCCACCCCCACCAAGACGCACCTTCCCCAGGGATCCTGCTCCTCCCCGCCTGTCTGCTCCCCAGCCCATTCTTTCTCCTCAGATCCCATTTGGAAGTTCTGTCCTATGTGGAGTGTGGGTCAAAAGGAGCTTTAATGACCGAGTTTACTGCCTCATATCCCTGGTCCCCCCAATCTTCATGGATGAGGAATCGGAAGCCCTGAAGCTTAAAGTGACCCTCCTGAGCTCACACCCCTGGTGGTGGCTGTCTAAAGAAGGTAGGTGCTGCTGTTGCTCGTCTTCAGACATGGCTGGCCTCACCCTGTCTTTTCCTGCAGTCTTGGTCCTCTGTGAGCTAAGACTGTCTTCATGCTGAACCCGACAGCTGTCAACACAGCATGGCTGGCATCCTGGGGGTGACTTCCTTGTCTGTATATGCTGGGGACTTCTCTGGCCAGCTGTTGGAGGGACAGACCTCTGACCAGAAAGGATGGCCACTGATGCATGAGACCTTTCTCTTTCTCCTCCAGGTAGACAGCTCAGAGATGTCTGTCAGGTGGCTTTGTAGATAAGCCCCACACAATCAGGCCACCAGGAAGTGGCTTGCCTGTCCTGCAGGGCATCTTTGAATGAGGTCTCTCCATCCCTCTCTCACTAGGCCGTCTGGCCCGCACTCTCTAGGAAAACTCCCAGGGAAGACAGTCTCTGGCTTGTTGTTTAGGGGAACCCAGACTCAGAGACAGAGAAGGGGACCACTAGGAATGCCTGACTGCCCAGGGGGGATTCCCTGCATGGCGCCCCTCCCCATATCTGGTCCTCAGCCTTGTTGATTCAGAGATTCGATTTTTTTTAGAACCCAATAGGGGGTCCCCTCCAGGGGCAGCTTGTGTCACCATCTATTTGGTCACCACGGAAAATGTAACTGTCAGTCTGGCCAGAGACTTGAGAGCACCTAGCCAGGGTGTCTTCTCCCTGTAGGTGAGAAACGTGAGAGGCCACGTGGCCAGAAGGTCCTCTGAGAGCAGCGAATCCCCAAGCAGCTGGATCTCATCGTCTAGAGGCAGATCTCTGAGCTGAGTAGTTTGAGGACCTCTCATGGCTTCAGAAGTGGCCCTTGTCAAGAAGATCTGAGCGTACGCCTGCTTGGCCAAGAACTCATTTCCCAAAACAGTGCTTAGATGGGTACCATCCCTATTTGCCCCATGACATTACTATTGTTATGCTTCTATGTCCTTATTGCTGTCATTATGATTAGCAAGAGGGCAGTATTTTGAAAAATTATTCATGTGTTTTCCTCTATTCACCTTTCAGAGGAAAGCTGGCCTTCCCGTGGTTAGCCCTAAGCACCCATCTGCCAGGGGAAAGATTAAATTGTTACAAAGGAGGCAAAAAGAAATAAAGAATTAATATTCTGCTATCGGCATTTAAAATGAGATTTCTCAGCAAGACATTTATCTTTAGATCCAGGCTCCTGTCTGAGAGAGTTATAATCACCAACTGTCTAAAATGACAGACTCTCAGGTACATTATTTGGGCTCAAACCCAGGTTCTTCCATTTACCTGTTATGTGACCTTCAGCAAATTACTGAATTTCTTTATGACTTACTCTCCTTATCTGTAAAATGGGAGTAATAATAGTTACCTCAGAGGACTGTTTGGAGCATTTAATCAGCTAGTATGCAGAAAGCGCGCGTTCAACAAGTTGGATTCCCTCTAGCTACCAAGCACTGTAACATTTAGAGGTAGTTAGAAAGTGTCTGGGACCTAACAAGCATTCAGTAAGCATCATTCTCAAAATTCTTTTATCTTCCTCTTTAGCATATCAAGAACAGGCTCTTAGAGTATCAATGAAGCCATGAAGTTCTCTCTGTGGTGATGGGGGATATGTCAGAGAGAAAGTGATAAAAGCCTTTCCTTTCATTCCTGAGGGATTATGGGAAGAGGAGGTGGGAAAGAAAGGAGAAAACTCCCACTACACACACACACACACACACACACACACACACACACAACCATTAGGACTGACCTGAAACATCCAGAGAATGAAAAAAGCACTAATGACAGAGAGACCTCATGCGTCAAAGCATAGCTAATGAGAACCAAGCTATGCCAGGCAGAATGAGGGTCTAGAGAAGATTAGGAGGGATCCCCAGGGTTGGGGAGCCAATAAGGGCACATGACAGAAGCTCAGAAGGATTCCCACCTAGCCAGCAACTGTAATGTGGAGCTGAGCTTGCCAAGGAGAGACGTAGAGCCCTGAACAGCCTGAGGGACCAGATCACAAATACTCCTAGTTGCTAGATTCAGCACTGCAAGCGGTGACCATAACTGGAGCCAGAGACAAGGCCCTGGAGACTCCAGAAACCAAGGTCACCGCCATATGATTCCAAGGGGGGCAGTAGAAAAGGGGTGAGGGGGAAAAAGACTCCAGAAGCTGGGAGACTGAGCATTTTCACACAGAGAGATTGAGTATTTCCTAGAGGTATTGTTTCCATTGTTGCCTTCGATGGAATCTAGATTTTTCTTCCAGCTACCTAGAGACTGGAGACAAAATAAAGAATCCAGTTCCCTCTGGATGTCCAAGGCATGGTGTAAGCCTTCTGACCTTAATTCAGTTTTTTTTGCTGGTGTTATTTTAGTGGATGCTGTCCGCTGTGGAGTGCTCTTGTGTGCGAATTGCCCTCCACACCCCTGGGGCTGAGCCAACAAACCAAACTGCTTTCTATTAAGAGGTCCTGTTCCCCCCTCCCTGCTCTCCAACCCCATGGGTGGTTGGTTTCCAGGCTGGACACCTGGCTCAAGCTGAGCCAATCTGAATCTCTTTTGGGATTTGGAGATTTTGGTCTGAAGAAGAGGTGCTATTAGTAGCTGGAAATTATGGCAGATTTCCAGAGCTGTGGCTCCCAAAGGACATGGGAGCACCTGGGGAGCCTCAAAATGACCCAAAGTGCAAGCCCTTGTTCCTATTCTTTTTTTTTTTTTTTTAGGATTTTATTTATTCAATTGACAGAGAGAGAGAGAGCACAAGTAGGAGGAGCAGCAGGTAGAGGGAGAGGGTGAAGCAGGCTCCCCACTGAGAAAGGAGCCTGATGCGGGGCTCGATTCCAGGACCCTGGGATCATGACCTGAGCTGAAGACAGACACTTAACTGACTGAGCCACCCAGGCGCCCCCCCACCCCGTTCATATTCTATAAATTGCAAATGACTTTAGTATATACTGCCATAAATTTTTATGCATAATGAGGGACTATTTTCTAATAATCTGCCGAATGGGTCACTATGGGTTACTAAAACTTAGGATTCACAAACTAAAGTGATTGTTAGAAGGGTGTTCTGAGAACACCAATTTGGCATTGTGCTGGGGAAGCTGTCTGCTGGGCCAACTTGGCAATGAAGTGATGCTCTCACAGCACAGGCACCCAGATAGCTGAATTCCTGCAATTTGGGGGTAATGACACTTTACCATCAGTGCTTTATTGGTGTTGTTTAGCATTGACTGTGGGTTTTGATGACTCAATTACATTGATCATTAATTATAAATGACATTAATTATAAATTACTATAAACTTGGCTTCTCGATTATTGAGCTTATAATTATCAGTTTAGTTTATTGTGGTTGTTGTGTGTAGTGATCTTTTGGACCTATCATTTTTCAATAAGACTTTAAAACTATGCATTATAATTCAAATGGCATCATCATGCCTCTATGTATGCATATGCAAATGCATGCATATTGTCCCTTGGATTTTTAGGAGTATGGTGATAATTCAGCTTGCAATGACTTTTGTCCTCTGGATATTGGGAATAATTGAAAGGTTTCAAGGTTTCCATTCCTCTTCAGTGAGTCACAGTGGAAAATGTTGAGATCCCTACTCTCGAAGAAGGACCCACAAATATCTGATGTTAAGCTTCTAGAGTTGCCCTTATTCCCAGGTACCTCGACTGTCAACTCCCTTTTGCATTCCATGAATCCAGTAAGTTCTCATTTTGATTTAAACTAGCTTGAGTTGGGTTGGGATACTTGTATCTAAAGAACCTTAACTAACAAAGTCATATTTTATTTACTTTTTTAAAGATTGTATCTATTTATTGGTCAGAGAGTGAGAATGCGCAAGTGGGAAGAGCAGCAGGCAGAGGGAGAGGAAGAAACAGGCTCCTGGCTGAGCATGGAGCCCCACGCTAAACTCCATCCCAGGACCCTGGGATCATGACCTGAGCTGAAGGCAGATTCCCAACCGACTGAGCCACCCAAGAACCCCAAAGTCATATCTTAGATAGGGACAAAATATTAATGTATTCACAATCTTTCCCCTCCCTCTGCATTCTAAGAAAATCCCCCCCCCTTTTTTTTTACTTAGGGTATGGGTGGGATAAAGAATGTAAAAGTCAATCAGATTTGTTACAAGAGGCATGGCACCAGTAAAGAAAAGAGAGGCTCAGAAGGCAAGAGGCAGAGGTTTGGGATAGAGAGAAGTGCAAAAGAAGCCAGATGGGTCGGAATGTTCTGGAAGGAGAGTGAGAAGAGCTTTTCAAAGAACAGCTGCCATAATGAGTAGAGAGAAATATGGATTATGAGGATCTCTAGGAAGTTTTAATGGGTGCAGAGGCCACCCAAAGTGGCCAGTGATACTCTGGTTTGAACCTGAGTAATCCTCTTCAGTATGGACACATTTTCCTTAAAATGGATACAATAATAAAATGGATACAATAATGGATACAATAATACAATAATGTAACCTAATCCTCGGGTTAGGTTACAATCACATTTTCAGGCCTACCCCCAGAGAGTCCTCCTATACCCCAAAAGTGGACTTTTGGGTGTTCCCAAATTTTTCAGTCTCACACTATAACTTATTTCCACAGACATACAATCATATCCATTGGAAGTTGTTTTTATTAGTTATCTCTGAGGCAACCTTAATTCCAAGTTTTTAGAGGGTTGTCGACTGCTGCTAAGCTGACGCTGGACCCTTTCTCCTGACTTCTTTTTTAATTAATTAATTTATTTATTTGACAGAAATCACAAGTAGGCAGAGAGGCAGGAGAGGGTGGGGGGAGCAGGCTTCCTGCTGATTAGAGAGCCCGATGCGAGGCTTGATCCCAGGACCCTGAAACCATGACCTGAGCTGAAGGCAGAGGCTTACCCCACTGAGCCACCCAGGTGCCCCTTCCTGACTTCTTGATCTGATTGCCTAGCCTCTGAGCCCACTCTCAACCTAGAGTTCTTCCCACAATCTCTGTGGCCTACATGCCTTTTTAGTTCAGTTGTTTCTTTCATGGTGGTAAATCCAAATCAATTAGAATGCTTTCAAAAAGCATAAATTCTGGGTGGCTCAGTTGCTTAAGCAAATGCTTTCGGCTCAGGTCATGATTTCAGTGTCTTGGGATCGAGTCCCACATGGGGTTCCTTGTTCCGCCTGCCATTCCCCCTGCTTGTGCTCTCTCTCTCTGTCAAATAAATAAACAAAATCTTAAAAAAAAAAAAAAGCATACATTCCTAGGCCCCCAACTCAAACTACCAAATATGAATTTCCCTGGGAAGACCCAGACATTTGGGGGAAAAAGCAAATCTTCTCACTGATACTGATAGGTACTCCTTCCTGATTTGAAAATAATGAAGTGTGGAATATTCTTTAAGGACATTTCAGTATCACTGGCCTCATAGATCCTATTTACTTGAAGTCCTAGAGTGCTAGGTACAACTTGTTTATTTGACTAAACGGCATGTTTGACTTAATAAATATTTGTTTTCTACATTACTCAGTGGAGAAGAGGCCCTTACGAAAGTGAAGTTTTCAGAATTAATGTATCAACAAATGCTTATGTGTCATCATCAGGGATATAAGAGAGACAAAAATCAGTGTTTAGTTGCAAACAACAGAACCCATGTTAACTAGGTTAAACAGAAAAGGAAATTATTAAAAAGTTCAGAGAATTCAAAGAATCTCTAGAAGAGCCGGAAAGTGGGCTCAGAGGCTACACAGTTAGCCTCAAATCCCCTGCGGGGTCTTTCTAGGAACATACCACTGTCCCAGCCTCCCTGATGATACAGAGAACTGAATGCAACCATTGCTGTCCATGAGAAGCTGAGACCTCCCCCACCACTCTCTTGAAGGAGGAGGAGGAGGAAGAGAAGCAACCAATGGAGAAGAGGAGGGGGAGGAGAAGATTCTGTTTTCTCTTGTCATTCGCTTCTGAATTAAATCTCACCTGGGTCCGGCTAGTTGGCAGAGTCACGTATCCATGCCTGAGTTTCAAGGGAGGCCAGAAGAGGCGATTGCATTTCTGGCTCTGTCTTGGAGAGGCAGGACTCAATTTCCCAAAGATGAAGAAGTTGTCCAAAAGTTGATAAGAGATTCCTCTTCCTCCTTCCACTGCTTCTTCCCTTGCCTTCTGGAACAACTCGGTACAATTAGACAGGCCAAACAAATCTGATGTCTGCCTGGGGGAGGGGAGGTATCTGTGGTGTCGCAGAGTGGGATGAGAGAGCCTGATCGAAGTGAGGTTGTCTACACCAGGAAGTGGGAGTATCCAATGCAGAGTATCAGAGCTTGAGGACAGCAACAGCAATAGAGGGTGGGTAGCACAGGATAATGGAGCCTGAGCAGAGTAAGGAAGGAGTGTCCACACAGGAGAGAATGTCAGACTCCAAGAGAGTCAGGATGGTACACACACAAGGTATAGCCCACTGCAGCATGTCCTAAGCTGAGTAGGATGAAGGGGACATTTGAATCAAAAGGTGGCCTGGGGCAGGGTGTCAGAGCCTGAGAGGAATGAGAAGGATATTCACATGGGGATGGGGACATCCCAGCATGGGTATCAGAGCTTGAGAGGAATGAGGAAGGTTTTGATCTAAGCAGTGGCCCAGTGTATAGTTTTGGAGCCCAGACAAGCTGAAGAAGTCATCCACATGGGGTAGCTCTGCAAGCTCAGCACTGGAGTTCAAAAGGGGTGAGGAAGGGATCCTTCCACCAGGGATGGGAGATTGGTTACATGTAGGGAAATTGATCAAACAAGTAAATTAAGATTTAAGCCTAGCGGAGTTAGTTTTCTCATTATTGGACATGGTAGTTACAAACTCGGAAAGGGAGAAAACTAGAATGAACACTGATTTGGGACTTGAAATGTGTGCATGCGAGCACGTGCATGTGTTCTCTAGGGCTGGGTGCTGAGAGACCAGCAACACCTCCACTGTAATGAGCACACACAGCACCCAGACTGAGGCTTCCAAATATCATTCTCATGTAAAGGAACTAGGACTTCTTAGAAAAATGGCTGATTCCATGATGTCTTAGTTTGCCTGAATTGCCATAATTACCCTATTCAAGCTTCTCCAGTTGCTCCAGTAGAGTTCATCAGAGCAAAAAGATTCAATTCAGGATCACATGTTGCATTATTTGTCATGTCTATTTAGTCTCTTTTAATCTGAAAGTTTCCTCAATCTTTCCTTGATTTTCATGATCTTGACACTTTTGAAGATTACAGCCCAGTTATTTTGTCGAATATTCTCAACTTGGGTTTGACTATTGTTTCCTCATGATTGTATTTAGGTTATGAAACTTTGGTACAAATATCACAAAAATGATGCTATGTTCTTCTCAGTGCATCTTATAGGTGGCACAGGATTTTTATTCACTCAGCTACCAATGATGTTAACTTTGATCACTTGATTAAAGTGGGGTCTATCAGCCTTCTCCTCCATAAAGCTACTCTTTCTCCCTTTGGAAATTAGTATTTTGGGAGAAGCTATTTAGAAACAATGTAATATCTCCTTCCTTATCAATCTTTCCATTTATTTATTTATTTATTTATTTATATCAGTAACTCGTTTTCTATTTCTTCCAAAGGATTTTAATATTTTACTTTACTAATTCTTTTTTTTTTTTTTTAAGATTTTATGTATTTATTTGACAGAGCGATCCCAAGTAGGCAGAGAGGCAGGCAGAGAGATAAAGGGAAGCAAGCTCCCTGATGAACAGAGAGCCCAACATGGGGCTCGATCCCAGGACCCTGAGATCATGACCTGAGTCGAAGGCAGAGGCTTAACCCACTGAACCACCCAGGCGCCCCTATTTTATTAATTCTTTTCTTTTTTGTCTTTCAAGTAACATTTTATTTTCTTTAAGACATGAGTGTTTTTAATTTTATTATCATTATTTTTAATTTCAGTATAGTTAACATACAATGTTATTTTAGTTTTAGGTGCATACTATTTCTTTTCGTACTCATTTTTTTCCAGATTTGGTCATTATGATCCCCTTCAAACTGGTTTTTGTATATTTCCGATACTTCTCTTTCTTTGAGAACTTCCTCACTTTTCACCAAGCAAGATGTTCCAGGCTCATCTTGCAGTTTTTATGCTCCAGTTACGTGCTATGGACTGAAGTGTGTCCCTCTAAAATTTATATGATGAAGTCCTAACCTCAACATGGCTGTACTTGGAGATAGGGCCTATAAGGAGGTAATTAAGGCTAAGTGCGGTCATAAAAATGGGGTCTTGATCCAATAGGATCTGTATCCTTGTAGGAAGAGAGAGCGCTAGGTCTATGGTCCATTCTGAGTTAATTTCTTTTATGGTGTGAGATATGGATCTAAGTTCGTTTTCTTTAGTATGAATTTGTAGTAATAGTTCTGGCTGGAGTTTTCTTTGTAGAAAAAAAGGCAACTATCTATTTAGATATAAGAATACCCATTTCTTCTTGAAAGAACTTTAATAGTTTGTGTCTTTCAAGGGATTTGTTGATTTCATCTAAGTTGTTGAATTTATTGACATAAAGTTGTTCATAATATTTTCTTGTTCTCTTCCTGATATCCATAATTTATGTTTTTATTTTTTTTCTAAAGATTTTATTTATTTATTTGACAGAGAGAGATCACAAGTAGGCAGAGAGGCAGGCAGAGAGAGAGAGGGGAAGAAGCAGGCTCCCTGCCGAGCAGAGAGTCCGATGTGGGGCTCAATCCCAGGACCCTGAGATCATGACCTGAGCCGAAGGCAGAGGCTTAACCCACTGAGCCACCCAGGTGCCCCCATAATTTATGTTTTTAAAGAGATCATTCTGTCTTTAGGGAGAATAATGGTAGGGATGTTGGGTTTGAGGGAGTAGAAATAAAGAATTCATTTATTCTCCAACTGGTTTCCAAATTATGTGAGAGACTCTAGAATCATCTATATAATAGGAAATCAAAATAGTTTCCATATTACTGATAAAAAGCTTGTTTGGAGATTGTGGCTTAGTTGTGACAACAATGAGTTTTCTAATACTTTATCCCTGAATTATGCAGAGTCACCAACCTCTTACTCCTGTTCTGAAAAAAGATTCACAACAACTATGTTTTTGGTTTCAAAAGGGAAAAAACACTTTACTGATATTATAAAAACCTAGTAAAAACAGAAAGGAAAAAAGGGAAATGTACACATAGATGAGGGCAATAGTAAGCAGTAAATAAGAATAAGACAGAGTTACATCAAACCAGGTACTTAAAACATCCAACCTTATTAGCTGGGGAAGCCCTGTGGAGACAGAGGGGCTGGAGTCCAGATTCAGAGGCCTGGGCAGAGCGTCCCCCCCTAAGTGACACTTCCCACTGACCACCCCCATAAGGGCCGCATTTATAGGGCAAATACAGGGTTTGAAGTTAAAGGTTTGTTTGCCTCTGTGCAGTTTAGGGGAGGCAGCATTTCTATGTTATCATGTTTTTACATGTTCAGGCAGCCTGGGCTATGTATGCCTGCTCTGCTCTCAGATTCCATTCTGGAGGGCCAGCAGAGCCTGGAGATAAGAACGGACGGAAGGCAAGATTTATAGCTCTTGGCATCCAGACCAGAAGGGCCAGTTCTGAATTGGAGGCCAGATAAATATCAACTAACCAGGCTCCCAAGGTCATTCATGCGTTTGGAGTCTCACAAACAACATTCCTTAGCCTGCCTGCGTACGTGCAGGTCTGGGTGGTCAGTTATGCGGGACAAGTCCCAGAAACCTCCATCCATACAGTCCAGCTCCTCAGGACCACACAGCAATCTGTGACAGCAGCTCCCCTGTGGGGGCCATTCCTATAAACCTCTGGATAGAGAAGCAGAGCACAGCACATGCTTCCATACAGTCAAGCCCTGAGGTGACCCTCTGTGCTTTTCTGCCTCTTGGTGTCCCTGCTTTTCTGTAATTCCTGCCATGAGTGCAGGTAGGACCTGCCTTGCTTCGAACCAGTAGAATATGGCAAGGGTGATGGACTGTCACTCTCTCGATTAGGTTGCATTACACGACAGTGTTGACGGCATGTCATTCCACCGTTACATAACTTTACAGAAGACTCTGTCATAGCAGTCTGGATCAAGAGATTCTCCTTGCTGGCTCGAGGAAGGAAACAGCGATGTCGAGCAAGTCCACGTGGCGACACTGCGGGCAGCCCCCATGACTGGAGGGTGGCCTCCAGCTGATAGCCAGCAAAAGCCAGGCTCCCAGGCATACAACTTCAAGTACATGAACTCCGCTAACAACGCAAATAAAATAAGCAGATTCTTCCCCAGTTGAGCCTCCAAGTGAAAACGCCCTGGCGGACACCTTGATGACAACTTTGTCAGAATGACACAGAGGTCCCAGCTAAGCCATACCCAGAGCCTTGAGCCACAGAAACTCTGGGATGACATGTGTATGTTGCATTAAGCTGCTACGTTGGTGGTCGTTTGTCACACGGCATCAGAAAATTAACACAGCCTGCCCAGGGCAGGCAGACCATTCCGAAAGAAATCGAAGCCACATGTGCCATCCCATTCCCCAAACTCACCACTTGGATCATGGAGAGAGGCCAACACTGTTCACCTCACAGGGAGGTGGCTCCGCAGGGAAATAGGAAATCAACCAGAGGGAAAACTCCCGCCTTCCCCTCACCCCTGTCTCAACAGGAAGGAGGGAGAACACTTAGGGAGCTATGACCCTGGCCCAGGCAAGAGGTGATGATGGCCATCATGATGGGGAGAAGTGAACAGATCTGAAACCTGTTCAGAAAATATATAACTTGCCAGAGTTGCTAGTTGACTTGATACAGAGGGGATCTGGAATGCCTGCCAGGTTTCTGGCTTGAACACCTGGGGCTATGGCTGTACCCCTGATCAAGCCCCCTGTATGACATCTCGACTTGGAGGTCTCAGAGGGGCAGCTTGGGGGAAGAGTGGAAACCAAGAGTTTACTCTGGACATGCTAAGTTTGAGCTCCTGGGAGACATCCAAGTAAAGCTGACAGTTAGGGGGCTGGATATGCCAATCCAGAGCTCGAGCTCTGAAGAGAAGTTGGGGCTGGAGATGTAAATGTGTGAGTCACCAGCATACAGATGTTATTTAAAGCCACAGAAAGGGATAGAACCGCCTAGGGAGGGAACACAGAACCATGCCCTTCCAGTCTCTCCAAGCTGCCCTCAGAACAGGGTATTCTAGAATGCAAATCTGATCTTTTTGTTCTGCTTAAAATTGTGTAATGGTAATCAAAGGGTTTTTTTTTTTTCTTCTTCTTCTTTTAAGATTCAGTTTAACTAAAATGTTGTTTAAACTGTAAAAGGAAAGTTATGTTAACACATTGTACATTGACCTAGTTTCACAGAAGAAATTCTATAGCACTGATTAACAGCCAGGACAATATTTGGCAAGTTGAGGAGAAACAGAAAAAGCAAAGAAAATATAATGAAAGCAAGTGAATAATTAAATTACAGCAAATGTGTCTCTTTTAACATTATTTTCTCTGAGTACCTATGATAATTTGCAGACCCAGCTGAAGATTTTAATTGCTTAAAAGGCCAAGTGCTAGCTGTTGTGACCTTGCAAACTGCTTTAACCTTTTCGTCTCCTTTTGCATTTTCTATAAGGTGGGAATAATGATGTTTGCACTACATTTCTGGAAAGGTTGCTGAGAGGGCCAAACGAGATCATGGAAATAAAAACATTGTGAAGGTTCTAGGAGGAGGAGGTGATAAGCTCCTCAAGTTCAAGGACTTCCGTGTATTGTACTTCTATCTTCTCTGCCCGGCAAGAGTGCCTAGAGTTCATTAGAGGTTTATTATTAGAAAGGAGAAACGGGCTTCAAGGGCTCTCCTTACTGCCTTCAGAGTAAATGGCAGTTGGGTTCCCTGAAAGCAGAGCCTAAGATGGAGACGGGTGCAGGTGGTTTGTAGAACTATCCAGAAAGCAGGAGAAGGGGAGCAGGAAGAGAGAGACAAAGAGAACAAGCCCAGGTGGGGTGGCTGTTGGGACACCACTGCTGAAGGCAACGGGACTCCATTCTACAAAGACCCCTTACTGAGTCACTCCCAGAGTTGTTTGCCTGTAAGACAAGAGGTTAGAACCTTTGTCCACCAGCTCCAGCCCCTCCCCGGTGTGAGGTTGTCTGGGAGGGTGACACCCACTCAGCCCTCCCCCAGCGGAGAGCTCCCAGGATAGCCTTGGAGACCCTCGGAGGCAGAAGGCAGAGTGTGCTGGAGGCAGGGACCACTGTCATCGAGCCGTGATCTCTGATCTTGCCCAGAACCATCCACCACTACAACAACGGAAATCGGGGTGGACCAAGGGGCTGGGGCCCAAAGCACCAAAACTGTCTGCTACGAGTTCTGAAACCTTTTGCCTCACATCTGTCTACCCTTCCATAGCTCAGAGACCCTCCAAAGGGAACTTTCTCTGCAATCAGACTCTGCTGAAGAGGCGGCCCTATGCGGCTCTTTTTGTACTTCACAGCCCTGTCCACTTGCCTGTGCCATGGCTGACTGGCCCAGGGACAGACACAAACACCTGTCCTGTCCTAGTCAACTCAGACTGCTGTAACAAAATACCACAGACTGGGCAGCTTCGATGACCGAAGCTGGAGGCTAGGATGTCTCAGATCAAGACCACCCAAGCTAGGATGTCTCAGATCAAGGCTCCTGATGAGCCCTTCTTCATGGCCCACAAATGGCCACCTTTTCACTATATCCTCACATGGTGGAGAGAGAGAAAGAGAGTGCAAGGGAGCTCTGGCCTCTTCTTAAAGGCCAGACACTAATCTCATCATGGGGTCCCCACTCTTATGATGTCACCAAAACCTAATTACCTCTCAACAGCTCTACCTCCAAATGCCATCAGACTTAGGGCATCAGCAGAGGAATTTTTAAGTGACACAAATATTCAGTCCACAACATAGCCCAGTAGCAGCTAAACTTGAGGGTGGCTAGGGACCTAACTACATAAGACCGACAGATCAGTTTCTCTCTTTGAGGAATTCGAACTGGGGAAAGCCAAGAGAATGAGACCACTCATGGTGGGTATGGAAACAGGCAGGATGGAAGGTAAGGATGGGGCTGTATGAATAGGTCAGTTTTACCAGGGGTCAGGTTGATCTTTTGTTAATCATACAAGAGGTGATTCTTGAGCCTGATCTTGAAGGGTGACTGTGTTTTAGCCACACAGACAAAATGATGAGAAAGTAAGATGTAAGGTAGAGGACAGGTGAGTGTGGATGGGAATAAGCCAGTGGTGTGGCCAGACTGGCAGCACTGAATTTCCTTAATGGTCGAGGGCTACCCTGAACAGTTGTACCTGGTACCCCGGCCAGGTCAGGAGGCTGCCCCGTCCCTGTCTCTTCTCACTCCTCCTCACTCCTTCAGGCAAAGGGCCTACAGAGTTCCAGACGCACAGAAGCCTGCCCCTCTCTCAGGATAGTCCACAGTCTCTCACACCAGTCCTGCCTCAACTTCCTGGGCTACTCTGTTCATCCTTCAAAACCCAGTTCAGGCTTCAGAGCCTTTTCCAGCTCCACTGTAGCCCTCTCATTCCAAGGCACGGGCCTTTCCTCTGTCCTCCATATCCCCAATGCTCGTCTCTATTCGAGTTCCCATTATGGATACTCATGTCTGCTGCCATGACCCTGAGAACTCTCTGAGGAGGGGAACAATGGATGAGCTGTATTTAATACATATATATTAAGTGCCAATGATGTGCCAGGCATGGCTCTAAACACTGGAGACATGAAAATAAACAAAGTAGACAGAGTCGTTGCTGGCCTGGAGCTTATACTCTAAAGGCTTGTCACATGGGTGGGTGGGTTGATGGTTGGGTGTGTGGGTGGGAAGTTGGGTGAATGGGTAGACGGAGAGATGGATGGATGGATGGATGGACGTGTGAGTGAATACACAGATGACACTCTGAGGTGGGTAGGCCCACTGTAAAGGAACAAAAGATCCTCTTTTCAGTTAAACTTGGAGAGATCCCTCTTAGTCCCAGGCTGATCCAACCTCATCGGCCCATCCAACACACCGGCCTATGACTGAATGGCTTACCACAGTGACAGCCCCTCATTATCTCACCGTTTTTGCATGTCATGTCTTAGACAAGACACACCAGGCATGATTCACCTCCCTCTGAGGTCTCTGGGGTCTCACCTGGGTGACTGAAAGCTGGAACCTGACGTCATCGGCAGGTGTGACTGAGGCTGAGGGTGAAGAGCTGTTTCGGAGGCTGCTGGCCCACGTGGCGGGGGAAAGTTGTTTCCCCCAAACATGGGCTTCCCCTCAGGGCTGCAGGAGGGCCCTGGAGACACAGCAGTTGACCACCACCACCACCACCCCCCCCTCCCCAGCGACTGACTCGGAAAGGAGCAGCGACGCCTTTGATGACCAAGCCTGAGAAGTTGCACCCTGTCACTTTGGCCACATTCTAGGCATTAGGATCAGGTTACGCAGTTTGGCCCACATTTAAGGGGACAGAAAATAGACTCCACTTTTGAAGTGCATGGTGTAAAAGAAGCTGTGGACATATTTTCTTTCCTTTTTTTAATTTAAAATTTTATCTATTCATTTGAGAGAGAGAGAGAGAGAGAGCACAGCAAGGGGAGAGGGAGAAACAGATCCCCCTTCATTAAGCTGGGACCCCAATGTGGGGCTCGATCCCAGGACCCTGACATCAGGACCTGAGCTGAAGACAGCCTCTTAACCATCTGAGCCACCCAGGCGTCCCTGAGGACGTATTTTTAAACAACCTCAATCCCTCTTCCTCAGAACCCAAAACCAGTTTTTCTTTTTTCCAGCAGTCACCATCTACCATCAAACTCCCTTCCACCACTGACTGCCCCCCACCCTCCGGTCCTGCCCCAGTAGGATACAGTCTTCCCAGTTTGACCCCCACCAGCCTTTGCTAAATAAGTAATAATCTTTTGCATTTTTAGGGTTTTATAGCTAGTTCCCACAGAAAAGCAAAGCAAACAGAATTTTTAAATGGCAAATCTAGGGAAATTATAAAGTCCCTGAAACTGCCATGGCCTCAGCGCTATGACTCTTGGACCCCTACCTCTCACTTAGATGATCCTACAGGGAAATCAGTTACCATCCTGGAAATTCACCTGTACTTCCTCTCTGGTTGGATGGCAGACTATGCTACTTGGCATTAGGCCGAAAATATCTGTTTTGACACCTCTTCTCTATCTGATGGAATTTTTGGTCTCTTCCAGAACCTTCTTGCAAATCTCCTCACTCACTGTAGGCATCTCTAGCAGCTGGCACTTACAGGTTGTGCCCCGATCCTTGGACACTGGGAAAAGAAGGCCTGTCTCCACACCCCACCAACAGATTCCTCCCCTCTTTTGAGGTATACCACACAGACCTGAGGGTCACAGCACCATCACCTTCTGCTTGGAAAACTTCAATAGCCCCCTAACAGATAGTTTCCAAACCACCCTCTGTACCTCAGCCAGAGCAACCTTGCTAAGTATGTATCTGATTCCCAGTGCCCTAAGAGAAAGCCCGCACTCCCTGGCAAAGCAATTCACAACATTGCTTTGGCTCACCTTCCCCAACATCAGCTTTCAACCAGGAAGATCTAGGTTGTCCATGTTCTGCCTTACCTTGTTGGGTCCGTAATCAAAGGAGCAAGACTGATACAAAGCGAAGGTCAAGCAAAGCTTTATTTCGCACCAAGCATCAGGAATCAAACTGACTGGCCGGGGCCGTCTCTCGCAAAGAGGCGACCTCTCTCTGCCTTGCAGACTAGCTTTTAAGGGCAAAGGCCATATGGTTGGGCCTGGCCACGCACAGGTGGCCAATGAGATTGTAACACACAGAGAAAGCTGCACAGTCATGCTAGGTCACACATAAGTGACCAATTGAATCAATTGAATTACAATTTACCCTATAGTAGACATTTGCACCAGCCTATCACCTTGGTCAAAATTGGAGCCCAAAAGGCACCCAACGGGCGGGGCCCATACTCCTTGGTAGCTAGGGAGACAGTATGCGCCCCCACTGATTGGATACCTCCACCTGGCCTGACCCACCCCTGTATTTGGGCTTTGTCACCTGGGACTGGTTTTCGGGACTTGTTTTTAAGTAAGTTGGGGGGGGGGCGGGGCAGGGTCAGTTTAAGTTTTACTGCATAAACAACAAAATCTCTGTTTAACCGGATGGAGCTGCTCTGGCTAAATGGGCCCTTACAACCTGCGGAAGGGATGCTATAGGTTCTACCTAGAGAGGTAGAACCTTCCACCTTTCCCGCTGCCACCCCCAACCCCAGGCCTACTTTACTCCTATTCACTTTCAGGCATCAGCCTGAAGCTTATCCTTGACCGTGCCCCACCCCAAGTGAGCACATTGCGCTTGCTTCCACTTTTCATACTCGGTTGAACTTGGCTTGTTCGTGTATCTGTACTATTAAAACCTTGGAGACATAAACCAGGTCATGTGTTTTGTTTTGTTTTGTTTTCTTTTTTTAAAGAGAGAGAGAGAGAGAGGGGAGGAGGCAGACTTCCCACTGAGCAGAGAGCCCGACATGGGGCTCGATCCCAGGACCCTGGGATCATGACCTGAGCCGAAGGCAGAGGCTTTAACCCACTGAGCCACCCAGGCGCCCCCAGGTCATGTGTTTTTACCGGGCAACACAGCACCTGGCTCATAGTACTTGCCCAGTGAACATTTCTGATGGAATGAATGAAGGAACAGAAGCCCTCCCCTACTCTCATCTGGGTGTCCGTCGCTCTGTTCTCTGGAAGGCCTGCCCTGGCCCCGGTCTGTTTCTGTCTCATGCAGCTGCCGGAAGAACGCTGACTTAGCCCATCCACGGGGTCAAGGTAGGCTCGGCTCTTTTGCTGCCCTGGGTCCCCAGCAGAGCTGTCTCAGTAGCCACCAAGTGATGTGGGCGACTGCCACCACCATCCCCAGCTAAGCAGAGCCCTGTAACCCATGTGACACGGCCCTCCAAATTTCCAAGCCCTGCCATCCGCTCCTCCTCTCTGCCTGGGCAAACAGGGCCACAGACCGAGGTATCAAACTCTCTAAAAGGACCCTTTCTCCATACTAGTATATGGCCTGGCCAGTGTTCACCACACTGTATAGCCACGTTTCTGATGGCAGTTGAAGCCGTCGTCAGAGGTGTCCAAAGCTGGGAAGACCCCCCTGCGCTGCGGGGACAACCATTTCATTTCTCACTCCTTGTGTCAGCATGGCTCAGGGTTTGAGAACAGTGTTCTCCACTCACACTGCCCAAGGTGGACCCTGGTGCCACCACTGGCTAGTGGAATGACTTTGGGCAAGTCACATGGGCTTTTTAATCCTTTATTTTCTCTATAAAACAGAGACAATACCTTCTCTTAGGATTGTTGGTGAGGCTTACATGAGACCATCAAGGCACAAGAGCTTAGAACAGACCTGGTCCTCCAAAATGCTAGCTGCTTGCCCAAAAGGGGAGGCAAGGTGGAACGTTCCTGGTGGAATATTCCTTGTTTCTAACTCTCTCCCTGACCTACTTCTTCCTCCCACTACATGCTCCCTTGGAGCCTCTCCTCTACAGGGCTCTCCTTCCGGTCCCATAGGACAATGCCAGACTCAGCCCATCTCTTCTTGGCGTCATTCCCCCGGCTTCTCTCAGTGAGTTTCCTGTCCCTGGTGCTCTGCTGCTCCACTGGGAACTACAGGGTCCAGTGGGTTAGGGAGGGCTAGTGAGCTGAGAGGTGTTTCAACTCCAGCTTCCGTCCCTCGGCGAATGAGGCAGGCTGTTTTCCCCTGAACGAACTAAAGGCAAACACCACTTGCTACAGCAACAATTTTCTTCCAAAGCCCACAGCCTGAGCTACACAGAGAGTGCGTATTCTTCCCACCAACACAACTCTGACCCTACTCTCTGGGAAGTAATTACCCTGGCCTTGTTATGCTAAAGAACCATTCATTCGCCCACTCCTGGCCTGTTTTGTTTTGTTTTGTTTTGTTTTCCAAAACATCTTCCCATTAACTGAAAAGGCATCGGCTTGCATGGAAACACTAAAGGCGCCCTCTCCTCAGTATAATTTCTCTCATCTCCCAATTTCTCTTTTAATAATAGCTGTGTTTCTTTCTGTTTACCCCAATGTCCACTTCCATTTGCCTGTGTCAAAGCGCCAGCCCTCTGTGGGAACTCCCACTCAGCTGCAGTTTCCAGCCTGAAGGGCACCTCTCGTCCCAGCTCGCTGCAGAGATGACTAACATGTCCCAAACCCAGAGATGAATCACTCAGGTTACCAGCTCCGGCCGATTTCCTCACAGACCCTGCGACCTTCTTGGGCACCCACTCTCTTCCAGAACCATGGTTCTCAACTTTCTCCCTATCTGTTCCCCCCCCACCCCCACGCACCTGTCCTCACTTTCCCAGCACCAGGGTTGTCCCTGGATTATTTCCTTCAGTGCTCCGGGGCATTGATGAGACAGTCCCGAGGTAACGTTCAAACCCCAGTTCTGACTATAATTCCAAATCCTCCCCCAGCTGAGCAAAACTCCCCCACATCCCACTGAGATCCTTGTTCTCAGTTTATTGTAGTCCAAGGCTACCCGCTCTAAAATTACTTAAACATACAGTAACACAAATATAATTCCTTTCAGGGGAAGAGAAAGCCCCCTCCTATCCCCCAAGTCTCCAAAAGACCAAGGAGAGTTCATTCTGCCTCAATCCCAAGCCGCACACTCCCGGAGGCTGCCAATAACCAGACGCCCATAATGGGTGCTCCAGCTCATCCCACCCCACCTTCCGCCCCAATTTTCAAGGTCTGCTCAGCAACCTGAGCCATTAAACCCAGAAACTCATTTGTAAGGAAAACAATGAGAAGAGTAATCGTCTCTCAGGAGGGTGCCAATGGAAGGTCCCTCCTGGACCTGTGCTCTGTAAAGAATAGAACTGGGCATGGGGAGAGAAATGCCTATTAACATTCAAAACCCCCTAGTGGAATGGATGCTGACCCCGTTGCAAAATGGAAATCCACCCCAGCCCTCTGGAGCCAGCGCTCAGGTTCCCATTATTTATCCTGCATGTGGAGGGAGCCATGGTGAGCCTGCCCCTGCGGCTCAGGGCCAGCCGGCAGAGCCGTCCCCAGGACACATGCCTGGGTTGCTTTGGAGCAGTGCTATCTGGAAAGGGAGAAAAAGAGAAAGAAAGTGGGGGAGGTGGGAGGGAGAGCCCAGAAGGCTGAAGAGAGAGTCAGCGGGCGGGTGGGCAGATGAGACAGGCCAGTCATCTTAGCACAGCCCCTGCTCAGAGAGCCAACCTTGCCAGAGGTAAATGCCAATGTGGTGATCTGTTCTCCACAGACCGAGGCCAGAGACTCAGAGACCCGTAGAGATTCACCTCGAGTCATCCCCTGAGTCATAGGCAGCAGGCAGAAATAGATCTTATGACCCACTGTTCCTTGTCACAGACATCTTGTAGCATCTTTGACTCAGGACTCCTGAATGGGGATGGATCCTGGGGCTCTTTGCAGCCAGGTTAAGGAAGGAAGGAAGGAAGAAAGGAAGGAAGGAGAAAGAAGGAAGGAAAGAAGGGAGGAAGGGAGAGAGGGAGGGAGGGAGGGAGGAAGGAAGGAAGGAAGGAAGGGGGAGGGAAGAAGGAAGAAATGCCAGAATCTTCCAGCAACATCCCTGGCCAAGGCTTGTGCTCTCTGCACATCCAAGTGTGTGTGTCTACCATCATCAGCAAGGTGCTGCTCATTTGTTTTCTGTTTCCTTTGCCTCCACTGACTTCTCACTTCCATGTACCACACATATCAAGTCCATCCTAGACTTCTAGATATCACTGGAAGCCCACGCCCTCCAGAAAGTCTTCCTCATCAGGACCCAGTCTTGATCTTTCTCTTCCTTGTGTTCCCTTGGGGCTGTGACACAGGGGGTTGCCTGCCCAACAGCCAGGATCCCTCCTGTGCATTTGCCACCAGAACTCTGCTTTAGTTCCAGTCTTCATCCTCCTCCTGTGCTCTAGGCAGGTGCTCCTTCCCCAGCTCATTTATGCTTTTGGACTTGTCATGTGAGGATATTACTGTTTTTAAAACATAGGTTTATTATTTTTCAGGCGTGGTGAGGCCAACAGATCAGGAGACCATTGTCATTGGAAAGGGAGTTTGTTTCTCATGGCTCTCAGAGAACCGAGCATGCCGTGCCCTGTGGGGAAGCACCAGGGTCAGTCTGGAGGGAGAGGGAATGGGGGAAAATGTGGACAAGGAGCTCTATTGAAATTTTCTCTGGGGCAGAACAGGTGAGGTAGGATAAGCAGGCTTAGGACTGGCTAGTTAGAATAAATTCAGCCTGTTGAACATCTGCCTTCAGCTCAGATCTTGATCCCAGGGTCCTGGGATCAAGCTCTGGGTCAGACTCCCAGCGGAGCCTGTTTCTCCCTCTCCCTTGGACCCCCACCCCAGCTCACACTCACTCTTTCTTGCTCCATCTTAAATAAATAAAATCTTAAAAAAAAAAAAAAAAAGAACAATTTCGGCGGGCTCCGAGGCCTAGGGTAAGTCCCTAATTGCCTGGAACCTGGCTGTAGATGGCAAGGGCAGGTGGGTGGTCGGCCAGACCGTGAGAGTCTGATAAAGGTGGTGGTGGGGGTGTGAAAGGCAGGCTCACAGGCCAGTGGTTTACTACCCCAGGGGTTGCGGTGGGGGGCAGTGGGGGGTGGTTGGGGGTGGGAGGGTAATGGGTATCTTCCCCAGGGCCAGCAAAGGTCTGAGAGCTCAAAGCATCAGAAATACAGAAAATAGAATGGCACGATGAACACAAGTGCCCTTGGAGCTGCTGCAGCCATCTTGCGACCCCAGGAAAAGGCCTCCAGGATTCCTGAGAAGCCGCTTCAGGGCTCCTGAACTGGTGGAATGACCAAGTGAAGCAATCCTTTATTGCCTCACTGTGACGTTCTCATTATACGAGACAAGCCCCAATTTTATTCAGCTGTTGATGTTACTTGCAGCCGAAAGCCCCCTCAGCCGCAGACATTTAAGCCTTTGCTTTACTCTGAAGGTAAAAATCCTAACGTTGGCTTGTTCGTCACACTAGAACTGCTTTTTGTAGAATGAGTCGCTTGAAATAACACCATCCCCTGGCTGCAGAAACTAGGGCTGAAGTCGTAAGAACCCACCACATCTGTTTAGAATTTTATACTTTACAACCTTCAGTTGCTGCCTAACCTTCTCCGAGTCAAACAGGAAGTGAAAAACCAGAGCCCTGAATCCAGCCGGAGAGGGACAGAGGGTTTGATTCCAGGTGGGTGTGGTGCTGCGAGAGGGAGAGGGCGTGAGGAGGGGTGAAGTAGTGAAGTTCAAGTACACTTGGCTGCAGGGCCAAATGAACACAGTGGAGGGGGATGTGAACTTGGAGGAGAGAAGCCAAGCTTCCTAGTCAGGTCAAGGCTGCTTGCGGACATGTGCCCTCCATCACAGCACATCACCTTCCAGGCCTCAGCTGGCTCTCTCACAAAGTGAAGGAGTTGGGACCAAATTTTCCCATGATTCTAAGTATGACTAGATTGTCACAACTCAACTTTCTGTCAAAATGCCAACCACATACAGTTCTTTATTAGAGACAAATACCTTTTCATGAATTGGAAGAACTGGTTGTAACTGGTTCCGTTTGGCAGGGCCCTTGACCAAGATGTGGAAATAAGTTCTCAGTGATATTATTGGTACTACTGTCGTGGACTGTATCTTGTCTCTCTCCCCAGCCCCTATGCCTCAAAATGTGACCTTCGTTGGAAATAAGGTCCTTGAAGATGTAATTAGTTAAGGTGGGATCATGCTGCAGAAGGGTGAGCCCTTAAGTTCAATGACTGGTCTTCCTACCTTTTTTTTTTTTTTTTAAAGATTTATGTATTTATCTATTTGAGAAAGAGAGTGAGGGGAGGGGCAGAGGGAGAGGGAAACAGAGTATCTCAAGCCGATTCTACATTCAGCACAGAGCCCAGTGTGGGACTCCATCTCATGACCCTGAGATCATGACCTGAGCCTGAATCAAATCAAGAGTCAGACACTTAACCCACTGAGCCACCCAGGCGCCCCCCAGTGTTCTTATAAGAAGAGGAGACAGAGACACACACAGAGGGAACACCATGTGAAGACACAGAGACACACAAAAAGAAGACAGTCATGTGACAACAAAGGCAGATGCAGCTACAAACCAAGGAATGCCAAGGGTTGCCCCCGGACATCGGAAGCTGGAGGAGCCAAAGAAGGATTCTCCCCTGTGGGTTTCAAAAGGGAGCATAACCTTGCTGAAAGCTTGATTTCAGACTTCTTGGCCTCCAGAATCATGAGACAATAAATTTCTGTTGTTTGAAGCCATCCAGTTGGTGGGATCTTGTTACAGCAGCCCTGAGTTACTAATGGCTAATATTTATTGAACACTTACCATGTGCTGATAGCTGTACTAAGTCCTCTCCTGCAGAATTTTTTTTTGTCATCTCAACTTTATGGAGTTGATGCTATTTTTATCTGTGTTTTGTAGGTGGAGAATAGAAGGTTTTAGGAGTTAAGCACGTGCCCACAATCACCTGGTAAGTAGTGGAGTTGGAGCTTTGAGGTACAGGACACTTTGTCACAGGGTGTGAGTCTGGTGGGGATTTTATATATTCAAGGCCTCTTGTGAATATCCTGTTTCCTATACTATTTGAGCTGTCTTGCCTGTTCCATGTGTTTGTCCAACCAAGCTGTATCATAAAGCATCTCAAATGTAATATGTCCAAAACAGTGCGCATCATTTTCCCACCAAACTTCTTCAATTTCCCACTACAACATCTCCTACCCCCTTCTCCCCAGCCTCAGCTGGTGGCTCTGTGCATTTGCTCAGGTCCAAATCCCAAGAGCTGTCCTCAATTCCTGTACCCATCCCCACCCCTGGAACCTCAGGCAAGTCCTGTCCCCTTAGGCTGCCTGTTAATTCTGCTCATGTCTCACTGTCTCCACTGCTGCCACTCCTGTCCTAGCCACCAACACCCCTCCTCTGAGCTTCCTGCTGTAGTAACTACTAGTAACTCTCCCTCCTGCTCTCCTGGAGCTCACTCTCCACAAGGGGTCCAGAGTGGCCTTCCACCTCTCAAAACAAAGCAGATCATATTACTCTCCTGCTTAACACCCTTCAAGGTTTTCTCATCACACCCAGCCTAACACCTGACCCTTTCTGGGGTCTGCGAGGCTCATGTGAGCTGGACTCTGCCCTCTGTCGCCTCCCCACCTGTCACTCTCTTGCACTCGGTTTCTTGTTCGTGTGGCCCTCAAATATCCCTCAGCTTTACACTGTTTTCTTCACCTAAAACTTTCCCCACCCCTGCCCCCAGCTTTAGTTGGCTGTCTCCTCTTCATTATCCAGGCCTCATGGGTCACCATATTTAAAACAGTCCCTTTCTCCAAGCCCACTTCATCCCATTACTCTGTTTGATATTCTTTATTCTCTGAAAATTTGCATATATATTTATCTTCTATTAAGTACTTCCTTGCTTGTATTTTGTCTCTTTCCACTAGAATTAAACTCCATGGCAGTGGGATCTCAACTACTCAAGTTCATGGCTTTGTTCCAATGCCAAGACAAGCACTTCATAAATGCTGTCTAGATATGTAAGTGACACGTTAAGTCTTCAAAGTGGGATCTGTGCTTTTGGTGACTTTCTCGTTTCTTTTGCTGCCCCCAGTTCAGTGCTCTGGCCCAAGGAGATGTTCATCAAATGTGTGCTGGGTGGATAACCAAAGAAACTTCTCTTCTAGAATTTCTGATCTCCTCAAATATAGTTTTCTGGCTGGTCCCAGAATTTCACAGAATTCAGAAATCTACTACAAGTTGCATAGATGGGACTCAGAGAATTTGTCCTTGATTTTTTTTCTATAGAGGAAGTATCTGTTCAATGAGACAGATTCATCCTCCACACACATGCAGGCTTGACCTCCTTCAAATCTGGGGCCCTTCTGTCCTAACCAAGCTCCCATATGTAAATATTTTGGGGATTTTTAATTACTTCCAACACAGAGAACACATTTGGATCCCCTTACCAGTCATTCTGCAACTCTTACCACACCAAACTGCTTGGGAAAATGAGTTTTTGTGCAACAGGGGACAGAGAAGAAAACTAAGGACTTATTTTTTTTTTAAATTAAGTCTGTATTTGGTGCTCTTCTAAGAACTGTTGCATCTACTTGTAAGAAACAAAAGTGGACTTGTATTTTGTAGCAATTGATTTCTCCATTCCCCTTAATACTTTGTTTTTTTCTGACCTGTTGACTTTAAGCCCCTCCAAAAGCTGTTCTTAACTCCAGATCTATTGGTGACATGCAGGGGTGGTAGACAATGGTTGCCCCGGTTCAGTGGCAAGAACTGTGGCAGTAGGTCCCTGGAGACCCTTGAAAAGTCTGCAAGAAGCAGGGTCAGATGAGAGGAAACTCCTCTAGATGATGAGTCCTGGGAAGTTACTGATCAGAGGATCTAGATCTGATTCCCAGTTGTCCTACTTTTCTGCTGTATGACCCTGGGAAAGTTATCTACCCGCTCTGAGCCTCAATATTCTCATCTCAAGACAGTGGATAGTGGTAACAACATGTGTTGGAGATATACATTGCCCCGGACAGAAAATCTCCAGTACAGCTGTTTGTATCTTGTCCCTGCCCCACTCTCACCATATTCACCCATTTCCATTCTGACCTAATTACTCAGGCCAGGAAAGAGAAAGAAGAAAGTGATTTAAAGGAAGTTAAATAAGCTTGGTGTTAACCTCTAAGAAGGAAGCGGCAGTGTCCATTTTATCACCTGCCAACTAAACTGTCCAAATTCCTCTTCTTCCAGTAAAAGGTTATCAGGGAAGCCATCTGACTAAGCAACGTGTTTTGGTTAAGGTGTTTTGTTTGCAGATAACAGAAACCCATTTGAGTTAGCGTAAATAAAAGAGGAAAATGGATTGCATGGATATAAGAGTATCTCACAGAACCCAAGATCAAGCAGAAGCTATGGGTCTCAGGAGAGTCCAAACCAGAAACCAGAAAGCCCACAGAGACCAGATCAGCCGTTTTCTGGTTTTCTTTTACTTTAGTATCACATAGCCCATCATCCCTGCCTCTCTCTCTGTACCTCTATTCCACTCTTCTCTCTCTCTACCTGACAGTCATCATTTGACTCTCAAATTTATATGTTATCAATTCAAGCCACACACAGGATCTCACTGTCCTGGAATGGCAGCTCCAGGCTCTCAGGGGAAGGCGTCCGATTGGCTTAGCCTGAGTCAAGCACCAGTCCTCATCCCTTCCCATTTGACCAAGGGAACAGATACCAACACATCCCAGTGAGTAGACAGGGCGAAGCTGGGAAGATTCTCAAAGGGCTAGCGAGGGACAGGAAGCCATCCCCCTATTATCACCCTGCATGGACGGAGTTGCTTTTCCATGTCACAACTGTTGATGTTCTAGTCCAGTAACTCTATCCACTGAGTTTTTAAAAACTACTATAATCTCACACTTTACTTATTGCTTTTCTTATCTGAGAAGATATCATTTGTTATTACCACTTTCTAATGAATCCTAAAACCATTTTTTTCCAGGGTAAATTTCTCCTCTTTGCAAATGTCTGAACAGGGGGCTCTACGCCCCTAGCACATAGTTGCTTATTCTCAGACCCTGGGAACTAAGGTAGCGGTCCTGGGACCATGTTAGTTAAGGCTAAGGAATAATAATAGCAATAATAACAATGGAAGAGGGTAGGCAAAGAAGAAGAAATAGATGTGGAAGAGGAGGAGTGAACATATATTGCATCTTTACAACTGGCAGGCATTGGAGTACGCATCTTAAGAGACTCAGCGGCCAAACCTTTCCTCAAGCAAGTTAGAGACACTGGGAGCTAGCGCGTTATTACCCACCCACATTCAGGACTGCTGCTCACTCCTAAAAGCCTCTGCAAGTACTTGGTTTGATTGCACAAAATATTGCCGGCTATTTTCAATTACACAAATAGCTTTCATTTATACCTAATCACCATGTAGCACAAAGATGATTGTGTGTTGATTAACTTTGCTTTAAGATTAATTTCAACATTGAATGTCCCATTATTTTCAGACTTCCTGGTTTATTGTTTCTATGGAATTGATTGTCTACTTAAACTGAAAAATAATTAGAGGGAATGTCATATCCTGGGACACTAGGCTATAATAGAGACAGCACACGTGTCCTTCCCCCAAGCAGCAGAGGATAATTGGATATTCCAAAGAACTGAGCTTAAGATATCTGGATATCTTTTTGAAAAGGAAAGAATATTAATGTCATGGACAGATCGAGTATGGTCTGGTTGCATTTTTAAGGTGCTAAACAGAGAGGTGGGCAGCAAAGATACTGCAGAAGAATGCTGGTACTAAAGTCAAAAGCCATGGCCAGCCTGTCCCCAGCAATCACTAGCTATGATACCACAGGGAAGTGGGGGTGTGGAGTTGTGTAGAGGGAAACTAACCTTTGCTGAATGTTGCTATTCTAAGTAATAGTACAGCCAGATACTTTAGTAAGAGTAATGACAATAATACAGAAACAATGGAAACAAGATAGCTAGCCTCTATCTAGCTCTTTCTACGTGCCACACAATATATTTAATCCTCAGAATAACCCTAAGGGATTGGTGCTGGTATCACCCTCATTTTTTCAGAAGAGGAAACCAAAGCTCAGAGATGCTGAGTAACTTGGCAAAGACCAGGCTGATCATTCATAGGTCTGTTGGGCATCAAAGTCCAAGGTCTTTCCAGTTCTAGGCTATCTTCAAGGTTATGTGATCCCCACTCTCCAAACATCTCAGCTTCCTCATTTGTAAAATTGAATACTAAATTTTACTTAAAACATGAGGTCTCGTAGGAGGTCTGATACGATCTCATACCTGAGAGCTCTTTGAAAAATGCTAGCAAGAGGGAGCCTGGGGGCTCAGTCAGTTAACTGCCTGACTTCGCTCAGGTCATACCTAATCTCAGGATCCTGGGATCGAGCCCTGCGTCATCCGGTCCCTGGTTTAGCAGGGAGTCTGCTTCTCCCTCTGCCCTCCCCCTGCTCATGCTCTCTCTCTCTCTCTCAATTAATAAATAAAATCTTTTAAAAATTTAAAAGTGCTAACAAGTGTCAATTTGTTAAAGACTTAGAAAGTTTACCTGTTTACATTGGAAAAAAAAAATAGGTTAACTTTCCTTCCTTCCTTTTTTCCTCCCTCCCTCTCTTACTTCTCACTTTTTCTGCCTGTCTCTCCTTCCATTATTTTTGTCTGACTCTTGTTCTTTCTCTGCTTCCTTCCATCCTCCATCCTCACCCCCAACCCCTGTCTGTTTTGGGGAAGAACGAACCAGGGAGCTCAGGACAGCATGCATTTTCATCAGTCATCAATGATTCACTGGGAGATGGCCCTGTTGCTCTGAAGACAGAAGGAGACCTGAAAGTTTCTCACTTACACAGAGACAGTTGCACAGCCAGTGGGGGCTCAGGGCATAGTTGCTAAACGAAGGATGATACGTTGCTCCATTCAGGGTACTCACTGGATTTGAGCAATTTCCGTTTTAGAAAATCATTGTCATGCTGAGTCTCAGGTGCCCACCCAGAACTCTCCTGGAGAAAAACTGGATTATCTGCCCTTGACAGGGTGTAGTGGATAAGGCATAATATCTGTGATCAGACGATCTAGATCTGAGCCCCAACTGTCCTACATTTTTGCTGTGTAACCTTGGGAAAGTTATTTACCCTCTCTGAACCTTGATTTTCTCATCCCTAAAAAGCAGTAATAACATATGCTAAAGATGTATGAGATGAAGGAATAATACTTTGTAAATAGTGCTTATTAGTTGTAATTATAATTATGTATTATTTCCTTAATGGGGAGAGGCAGTGGCCTGAATTCCTGGAAACTCTTCTTCGTGGGCAGGATCTAGAGAGGACTCACCCGGCCTCTTCTAGGAGCTTTACTTTCAGTCCTTCATCATTTTCATTAATTAGAGAAACAAGCACAGATGTCACTTATCAGAACTTGCAGAACAGACACCAGCACCTGAGACAGACAGTGAGGCTAGTGGGCAGAAGGGGTAAATTCCAGAGACTGGGCTTTGGAGATGGGGGCCATTGCCCTGCAGGCAACACAACAATTACTGGGAGAAGCAACGAAAGGAGGGAGAGGCAAGTGTCCATTATACACAAGCAGCGATCACACCACAGTCCGGGCCCACATGAATTCTAACAGCCCCAGAGGGGTTGCCTTTGCATAGTGTCCTCCTCCCTACTTCCAGCCCCAGCTGCCCGGACACTCCCTTTAATCCGACTCTGAGGAAGCAGGAATGCTGAGACAGCCAGTAAGGCTTGCCCCAGGGCAAGCCTCTTGCCATTGACCATGAGGACAAGCTCAGATCTCTCACAGCCTTAGGTTCCGAAATGGCCACTTCCACCTGAGAAAGGAGTGCAGACCTCGAGCAAACGCTGAACTTGGTGCTAGAAGACAGGGAACTCCATTCAGGTCCTGCCACAAAAATGCTGTGGGACTCTGGCAGGTCGCTTAATCTCTCTGAGCCTCAAGTTCCTGCTCAGTAAATGTAAGATATGAATACTTGTCCTGACGTCCTCACCTTGCAGATACGAGGATCGAATTAAAAAACAAAACCGAAACAAAAAATTCATGGGAATGAAAAAAATCTGTTTTAATGTTTTTTGTTTTTTGTTTTTGTTTTTGATTTTGTTTTTTTGAGAACAATGAAGCTGTTCAAAGCAATGGGCTAGCTGTACACCTAGCAACACGGCTGGATCTTAAGAACAGGACCCTGAATAGAAAATGCAAGAAACACAACGAGCTCTGTACCACAATACTCTTCACGGAGATTAAAAATACACCTGCTCACAAAACAACCAAACGTGTTTTTCAATGATCCAACATTAAACACATTAGAATAGTAATCGCACCAAGGAATGGGGACAAAAGGAATAGGTGAAGGAATGGATGCTGAGGGTACTGCAAGGACAGCGGGAACCCTGTGCGACAGGAGCTGAGGGGCGGGCCAATCCAACCCTGTGCACTGGGAGATCAGGGGGAGAAAACGCGTGTTATTATGAAGCATCAGCTTTGTGAAGAGTCTGGACAACACTCTCTCCCACAACACAGTCTTTCATCTATTTACTCCCTGTGTTAACATTTGGTAGGCACCCACAGCTGTCCAAACAGTGCCGATACAGAGCTTTAAAAAAAATAGGTCCTATGGAGTGACAGAGCCAGATCGAGGTGAAGACAAGGGAGCCGAGAGCAGGGGACACCCCCCGACCCCCGCCCCACCACCCTGGACCTGGGGGCTGAGGGAGGTGGTAGGAGAGCGAAGACTGGAGGAGGGGCACTTGAGCCCTTCTGGAAGGACGGGTCTGTGTTGATCTGGTGAAGAAGGTGAAGAGGAGACTGCAGGTGCAGGGAAGCAGAAAGTTTGGTGGCAGGCATGCAGGGTTTAAGGAGTGACCGGCTCAGGTCGGGCTAGGGCAGGTGGCACAAGACAGGGCCCCAGAGGCGGCAGGCCCTGCTCCCCAGGGCCTCCGAGACTGAGCCGGGGAGTTCAGATCCTGCCTATAGGCACCGGAGCTGGTGTGGTTTCACCCAAGAGAACATGACAGCCCCACATCCATTTTCCATAACCACCCTGGACGCCGGTGCAGATTGAGCTCCTGGAGGGAAGCCTGGAGGTGGGGAGCCCATTCAGGAGGCTGGAGGAGCACCTGGGGGCCTGCACTAAGGCAGCCTCCATGGCAATGAAAAGAAGAGAGCAAGTTTGTGAGACAGTAAGAGGAAGGACCAAGGAGTAGGCTGACTGGCGTCTGACTGGCCGTGGGGCCAGAGGAGGGCTGAGAGAGAGTTAGGGATGACATCACAGCCTCTGGTCGGGAAGCAAGGTAGCCTTCCTGCCATTTTCCAGAACAGGGGGATGGCCAGATGGACAGGCTTGGGCAAGACCACAGAGTCCACGTGGGGAGGGCTAAGTTTAGGGTGCCACGGGTAGGTGCGCACATATGTATTCAGGGAGGGAGAGGGCCCTGAGTTGGAAACAGGTGCATTTGGGAGCACCGCAATGCAAAGCCACTGGAGGAAAAAGAGAAGGCAGCCAAGAACAGACCCTTTCATTTCAGGGGTGGGAGGAATTAGAAGCTGTGGAGGACGGAGAAGAGATGAGGAATAAGCGAGTCCTAGATATCAAGGAGCAGGGGGGTTTCGAGCAGGAGAAAGCAGGGGTGGCAGGTAATGCAAATGGGCTAGATCACATTGAGACTGAAACAGGCACAACCACGGAAAGCCCACTGGTAACAACAGGGAGTGGATTCATGCCACGGCAGACAGAGAAACACACTGCATGTAGGCACAGCAGTTGCAGAAAAGTCAAGAAGTCTGCCTGGGAAGGTAAGGAAGGAGACAAAAGTGGGACTAGAGGGAACCAAGGAAGGGAATTTTTTAAGGATGAGAAGAACCTGCATTATCTATAGGGGAAAAGGATGTGAGAGAGAGGAAGAGACTGCACATTTGGGAAAGAAGAGGACAGGGATGGAAGGGGACCGTAGAGAAGGGAGGGAGGTCAGGGTTCATACAGATAGGAGAAGGGCTACCTGTTCCCTGAGATGCAGTGGCTTTCCCAGCTCTCATGAAATAATACTACATGCATAGCTCCCTGCTCCCTGTAAACTGAGACTAACATCTGTTACTGAGATTACTGTGAATTCTGTCCTGTTTCATCCTTTCCTCAACTCCTTCCAGTAAGGGCAAGAATTTAGAGGTGCCTGAGAAGCAAGAGGGAGGCCGGGGGTCCAGAGCCAGGAGAAGTGGGGACCAGAAAAAGGACTCCATCCTATAATGGACATAGATGTCTGCATCCCATAGCCTTTAACGTGATGCCTGTACTGACCACGGGCAAGCTGGGAATCCTCCCTAAGTTATGGGGACACTGGCCTGCCTTCTTTAAGGTTTAAACCTATTCTCACGTACCCTGCCTCCCAACTCTGGAAACACCTCTCAAATTTTTGCTTACCCCTGCTCTTTCAGCTTTGGTGTTCTTTCCTTTCTGTCCCTGATTCTTGGCTCCTTCTCCAGAGTTTTGTCTTGTATTCAGCACTTTGACACTCTAGCTTTTGTCTCTCGTGGGTAGAGGGATTTGACATGGTTAATAGAGATACATTGACTATAACAAGATTTTTTTTTAAAGAGATCATAAATGAGAAAAAAATGCAAAATTAGAAGAAGGAGGGTAAATCCAACAGTAAGGTGAAAATGCCAAAAATACATTCCATCACCATCAGTTTCTGTACCCTTTGTTTTTAATGGTCATAGACTGAGTTCTGAGTTTCCTGGCAATTAACATAAAGAGGAAACATGAGGTATGCGATTTGCTGTGCTTTTAAATAAAAACAAATGTATTAAAAAACAAAAGAATTCAGAATAAAAGAGAGGCAAAGGGAACTTCCAACATGAAAATACAGGCAAATCCCAGGGTATTAGCCATGCAGCAGGCCTGGAGAGCACCAGAACATTCCAGGACCTGTCTCCAAACAGCTGTCTCCATGGGAGGAAACCAATGGAATACCTGATATGTTTGAGAGTATTAAAGAGCTTAGACAAGTAGGGGGAAGTTCAGCATGAAATAATGATAAATTCATAGAAATTAAGCATGATGAAAGGGCAATAATTATATCCAGTATTTTTTAAAAGTACAATAAAACTATTAACTCTGCTATGAATAAGGTTTATGTGCTCTTCATGTAATCATCAAATATCAATATAAATGTTGATCAAATTGATGCTATAACATATTAAGAGAAGAAAGTGACTTGTGAGAGACGACTTTTTTGGTTTTAAGCTGCTAAATTTTGAGGTAATTTGTAGTTCTCGCTATAAAAATGAAAAGGTGGGAAATCACTAGATAATGCCTAAAGCAGAAAAATCAGGAAGCAGCTGTATAAGCTTGTTATTTAGAGATGTGAGAGTGAGTACCAAAAAAAAGGAGCTTACGAAAGTTGGGGCCGGAGGATCCTTTCCAAGAAGGCTCACTCACAAAGCTGACCCAGTGTCGTGGGCTGTAGGCAGGAGGCATCCCTTCCTCACCACAGGACCTCTCCACAGGACTGTTTGTGCTTCCTTACAACATGGTAGCCAATGTTCCCCAGAGTGGGCAGTATAGGAAAGAACACGGCAGAAGCCACAGTATCTTTTATGACCTAGCTGCGGAAGTCATGCTCCATCCTTCCACATATATCCTCTTGGCAACACAGTCAGCCCTATTCACTGTGGAAGGCGACCACATAAAGACACGACTCTCCGGGAGGCAAGGATCACTGGACGCTGCCACACAAGTATTCAAAAAGTAGAAACTTGCTGATAAAGTGAACCTCAACCTTCCCATGCTTCTAAGTATATCGTTGTTAGGCCAGGTGCATAGCAGAGAAACCCTGTTCCAACAAGCTAGCCAACCAGAGACCAAGATCATGTGCCTAGTCATCCAGCTCTCTGAAGATCTCTGAAGGGCTGATTTACCCAAGGATAAGACTAGGAAATCTAGAGGAATGGTGGGAATGCCTGTCTTTTGCATCTATGAATGCTACTTTTTTGCCTGTGAGCATTTGGTAAGTGTTGAGCTGCAGGGAGCTCAATGTTATGCTAACTGAAGAGTATGTGTAGTTCAGCTCTGCCTTCTTACCAACTGAGGGCAGGTCCACATTCTTTCTTTAATAGGCTGAGTTGGAGATGGGCTGTCATTCATGTGTGAAAGTTCAGGAGACTGGCTAGAACACAGTCATGGCTGAAGGAGAGCATCTGGCATGGGATACCTATCCTAGCTGCAGAGAACCTTGGCATGTAGAGCATTCCCACTTGAGATCCACACCCCCTCCTCCTTGCCCAAGAGCAGAAAACTATCCATTCTGTCTTTTAAAGTTCTATCAACCCTCCAAAGTCCAGCTCAAAAGCTCCCTGTCCGTCAAGCCTTCCTCACTCCCTCCATACCTGCTCAAGGTTGCCTCAGTTGCCTCCAGACCAGTGTCCCAGCCTCCCAGCCCCTTTCCTGCTCCTTGGGTCAACCTTCCTGACCCATACCTCCTGACATGGAGGAAATTAACCAAGACTGAGGAGAAAAGGTGGGTACAGAGCGTGGGAACAGGGTGTATGGAGGTGTAAGTGCTGAACCCACCAAACTCCACCATTTTATTCAGATGAAAGATTCACCTCATCCAAGTACCACTGGATCAGCTTGTTTTGTTTTGTTTTGTTCTGTTTTTTAAGATTTTATTTATTTATTTGAGAGAGAGAGACAGAGATAATGACAGAGAGCACAAGCAGGCAGGAGGAGGAAAAGCAGGCTCTCCACTGAGCAGGGAACTCAATGCCAAGCTCCATCCCCAGACCCTGGGATCATGACTTGAGCCTAAGGCAGACCTTAACCCCTTAACCGACTGAACCACCCAGGCGCCCCCAACTGGGTCAGCCTGTACCTTCCCGAGCCTCAGGTCCCTTCAGGAGAAGCTCTTGTCATTTCTGCCTCTATAAAGTTTGCCTTTAGAAAAGAATGACTCTGGGAGCACAAAGATGCCCACAAAGGATATCCACAATTTTTGGTTGTTCAGGCATATTTTTTCCCCTGAAGAAAAGACTATAGTTTTCATCAGATTCTCAAGACCCAGAGAAGTTAAGAATCCTTGTCAGAGGACACAAATCAGGGCCTGCAGGACAGATGTGGCCTTCTGAGGTTATTGGTTTGGATAGCACAGTATTTGGGGGGCTTTTGGCAATGTTTAAAGGTCAGAGGATTTTAACCAACTGAGCCACCCAGGCGCCCCAAGGTCAGAGGATTTTACACAAAAATACTGATTTCTAGTTGCTGGTTTTTGTTTTTGTTTTTAAATTATTATTGGAAAATGAAGCAACCTTGAGCCCACACTCCCTGGTGGCAAGATGGCAGGACCAGGTCAGCAGATGCCCTTCAGATGGGGCCAGATGGTCCCCAACGGACCAATTTCTTTTTAAGGAGTCTGCCTTCTTGACCGATTTAGGTCCTTTTGTGTAAGATTTTCAAAAACATGTACTGTAGCTCCCCCAGCTGCTCACCCTCCCACTGGGAACAGTTTCTGTACCTGCGGAGAAACCAACCTGAGTCGACCACGCCCCGCCTGGCTCCGCCCCCGGCTCCGGCCCCTGGCTCCGCCCCCATTCTTGATTGGCGGACGGGCTGCCGGAAACAGGGCAGGCACCGCCCCTCCAGTTCAGAGCCACCTGTCCGCGGCACCGTGTTTGGCTCTGGGTCCTCAAGCCCTTGGGGCGGGTCCCGGGTCCCTTGCCAAAGGACCCCATTTTGCTCCAGATGTGAGAACTTCAGCAGGTAATAAAGGTTAAGACTTTGTTTTCCATCCGTCTACACATTGCCTGTTACTCTCTCTTTAGCCCAAGGATTTAGGAATCACAGTGCCATTCACTTACCAGCTGTGTGACAGGAGGCAAGTCGGTTCACCTCTCTTCTGCCTCAGTTTCCTGTCTGTAGAAAGAGGATGATAGATTAGTGTCAGCCTCATCAAGATATCATGAAGAAGAAATGTGATAAACCAGGTTTTTTTTAAGATTTCTTTACTTATTGGACACAGAGGGAGAGAGAGACTGAGAGAGCACAAGCAGGGGGAGCAGCAGGCAGGCAGGCAGAGGGAGAGGGAGAAGCATGCTCCCCGCTGAGCAAGGAGCTCCATGTGGGACTCATGACCTGAGCTGAAGGCAGCCGCTTAACCAACTGAGCCACCCAGGTGCCCTGATAAACCAGTTTTTAATGCTTACCTAGCCTGATATCCAGAACATGATAGGAACTCAGTAACTATAACCTATTATAATTTCTGATCTCAGTGTATTAAAAGTTAAACCAAACTGAGTTGGAAGAAACCTCCCAGTCTTTCATGTTATGTACCTCTTTATTCTCACAAGACCACCATGCTCAGAACACTTCTGACAACAGATGGTGGGGGAGGGGAGCATTTCCCCACCAAGCAATTGTCTGCAATACCAGCTGGCTGGCCTCCAATTTAACTCAGTTCTGACACCATCTACCTGGAAATGGCATCAGACCCCACAGGTTAAGGGCTCAGTCCCACAGGATGACCCTCACCTCGCTTCAGATGCCAGGTTGTCACCTGTGCTTCTGAAAAAGCAGCTACAAATCAGAAGCTTCTATGCCTGCCTCCTCCGGTTTAATTTGCTGGAGAGCTTACAGAACTCAGGGAAGCAGTTATGGTTTACAGGTGTGATATAAAAGGATATGATAAGGATACCGATTAACATCCAAATGGAGGAGTTGTAAGGTGAGGTCTGAGAGGATAGCACAGGAGCTTCTGTCCCCATGGACGTGGGGTGCTTCACCCTCTTGGTAACGTGAATGTGTTCACCAACCTGGAAGCTCTCTGACAGAAAACCACACTACTGGCATTTTATGAAGGCTTCCTTACATAGACATGATCAATTATTAACTCCATTTCTTGCACCTCTCCCCTTTCTGGAAAATGGGCAGTGGGGCTGAAAACTGCAACCTTCTACTCAACTTAGTCTTTCTGGGGAAAAGCCCCCATCCAGGAGCCATCCGGGAGGCTACCCAGAGCTACCTCGTTAGAACAAAAGATGCTTCTAGTGTTCTTATCACTTAGGAATTTATGAGGGTTCAGAAGCCCTGTGTCAAGAAGTGGGGGAAAGACCAATATTTGGATTTTTCTGTTTTCTCACACAAACCAAAACAAGGAAACCAAAAACAAATAGAGAAACACAGATTTTCTCTGGTTGGAGCTCTTCCCTTCCTCCCTTCTCTGGCCTCTGAAGTGGCTCCAGAAAGTCCCCAGGGGTCCACCCAAAGGAGTCAACCAGACAGAGTTTAAAACTACTACCATAGCTTTCCATTAACCCAGTGTTGGAGCCAGACACCTGAGAGTCATCCTTGATTCCTCTCTGTCCCCTCATCCATACTTAGCAATCCCAAGTCCTGTGAGCAATCTCCTAGATTTCTCTCCATCTCTCCCCTTTTCTCAACCCCACTGCTATTGCCCCTACCTTCATGATTTTTTTCGTTCATCCATAAATTCAATAATTCACTCATTTAGCCAATATTTATTGATACTTAGTATGTGCTAGGCTCTGAGAAGATACTTCAGGGACAACGGTGAGCAATACTGCTCTCAAGGAATTTCCCTGCCCTCAAAGAACTCCATTCTACTGAAGGAGACAGAAAATAGATAAGCAAAGGATACAGTGTAGTGGATGGAAAAAATTAATCATAGTGGAGGGTGCAGGGACTATTTTAAGTAAAATGACTCACAAGTCTTCATGGAAAAGAAAATTTTAAACAAAGGCTAAAGGAGATAAGTGAGGGAACCATGTGAATGACTGGAGGAAGACCATTCCAGAGAAAAGAAATAGAAGGTGCAAAGATCCTGAGGTCAGTGCTATATGTTCAAGGAGCAGCTAGCAGGTCAGTGTGGTTGGACCAGTAAAGACTGAGTGGGAGAGGAGGTCTCAGAAATAAGGGATCAGCCTGCAAGGGCCTGGTTGGTAGGTCACTGCAATGGCTTTGGTCTTTCCTCTGAGTGCAGTGGGTAGCCTTAACTGAGACTTCCCCGTTTTTCACCTGCGTTAGCCTCCTTGCTGGACTCCCTGACTCCAGCCTTCACCCTGCCTGCCCCACCCATCAGTGCTGCCTGGGTCAGCTTTCTACAACACATCATTCCCATTCGTAACACCTTTACCAGGTCTCCTCTGTTGCCAGAAAATGTCAGTTTCCTTGGTGAGGCTTTAAAAATTGGGCGATTTGAGCTTAGACTCAACTGTCTAATCTTGCTGCAGTCATTATGTACGGAGCACCCCCTGCCTTCAGTAATATGGAACAGATTCTCATTCCCTCTGTGGGCCACTGCCTCTGACCCTCTGTTCTAGCTGCTCTCTCAGCATGCCAGATTTATCCCCTTTGCTATCCTCTCCTCTGACTGCTTCAGCGCTTCCCCAAGGACCTCGGAGGGGGAGGAGAACATCCGTGCTCCCCAGGACGTACCATCTTGTGCTTGTCTCCACTCCTGCGCTTTTCCCCACTGCCTCCTCATTGCCCTCCCATTCACCCTGCTGCCCTAGAGAGTGCTCTGAAGGCTGGACGTGTCCTTTTCATCTCTGTACCTCTAGCAGTTGGCACAATACTTTGCAACACAGTAGCAGCTCATTTAAATTTTAGCTTAAAAAGAAATGATTCCAGGGGCACCTGGGTGGCTCAGTGGGTTAAGCCTCTGCCTTCGGCTCAGGTCGTGATCTCAGGGTCCTGGGATGAAGTCCCGCATTGGGCTCTCTGCTCAGCAGGGAGCCTGCTTCCCTCTCTCTCTCTCTGCCTGCCTCTGTCTACTGTGATCTCTCTGTCAAATAAATAAAAATAAAATCTTTAAAAAAATAAAAAAAAAGAGAAATGATTCTGTTTCCTATGTTCTTCAAACCTAACCTATTAAGCTAGAATTCCTCTTTCCCCTGCTCTTAAGCACCTCCTCGCATTTGATTTTGCACGAGCAAAAAAATCACTGCGTGACCTTTATCAGTTACATGTGTACATGTGTTATAACCCCTCATGCGTTCATAATCCATGTTCCAGGGTCATTGGAATTTTTTGTAACTTCACTCCACCCTCGTCCCCACACTTAGAACGATGCCTCTCATGGGGAGATTCTACTCAAATTAAGAAGGTGTGGGCTTTGGAATGGGACTTTTGCATCTTAGCTTCCTGGCTTGTGCGTTAGGGTTTTTTTCTCCTTTTTTGGACAGTGGGTGGGGGTGGTAGAGATGGTGATGCCATGCCTGTGTCACAGTAGTGTTGAAGGACATGAATGAGCCGCTGCATGGGGGGTTGTCATTGACGAAGGGCTTCGCAAAGACAGCTGTTCTCATTAGAGGCACGAGATAGTATTTCTCAAACTGTTAGTTCAGTCCTCTTTAAAGGAGAGAATTTCTCATAGGATTCCCGAAAACACATATGCAAAAACAGTGACTCAAAATAAATTTTTATTTTTATAAATGGAATAAAAACTTTGGTAAAGTTTATCATGTCGAGAAGTCAAACCTGAAGCAATTCTTGGAGAACGTGCAGAAGCTAAGACTGTCTTGTTTACTAAGTTGACTTGGAGCTGAGCCAAAGGCAGAGGCCACTTCCACCGCCAGCAGGCCAGCAGCGTGGTTTCCTTCCAGGGGACATTCTTTGTGGTGGTCTGCAGAGACAGAGCCTTTTGTTCTTCCCATGGGAGTGGGACAAACAAGAGGGAGCCAAAAGGCCAGCGGTTTGCCCTGGCCTCTCCAGCCCGGCGTGGGTCCAGCCCGTGGGTGTAAGCAAACTCCCACCAGACCCTGCAGCCAGCAGGGCCTTGCACAAGCCTGAGGGTGAAATGCACTGTGGGCAGAGGCAGAAAGAAGTTCAGGGAAAACGATGTAACTGAGGAATTTTGCGTCTCCAGCATATGGAAACATCGCCAAGGCAAGAGAAGGTCTTCCAAGCAGAGAAGAACCACAGCCATTAAACGTCAAGAACAACCCCTGTGCCCCCTCCTTTCCGCCACGGACTCTGCAGGGGCTGAGGATCCCTTGGGGGCCCTGAACAGCTGCTGTCTAAATGCCATTTCAACCCCACGCTGTCCAGAACACCCTCTTCACCTCCCCTATCCCTTAGCAGGAGCCTGTTTCTGGCAGTCACCCTGGCCACAGATCCAGAGTGGAAACATCTGGAAATTTTTCAATTTGCATTTCAAAGAGATCTCCAGAGCTCCCTCCCCACCAACAGTATATGGTAGCCCCGCGCACTTAGACGGGGGGGGGGGGGGGGGGGCCTCCATAGTAAACACACACCCCCACCCCGCTCACCATTCCCCCTCCCCCACACCGAAACAGAAGTCTAAATGATCAGGACAGCTGTGGGCAGACTTGTTCTGTGAATGCACACGAAGATCCTTTACATTCGAGGTAATGCAGAAGGCAGGGGGCAGCAGCCTTTGGAGGCTCCGTTTTCTCACCAGAGACCTTTCGTAGAGGCTGTCAAGCTTGGAATGCCATTCTCCTCCTCCCGAGACACTTTGGAAGGAATACAGACCTTCGACCAAGCCTGGCACTCTAAAATGTTCATGCACACAGTGCCCTTGTCCCACAGCAAGGAGCGGGAAGCAGCTCCTGGCAGCTCCCCTCGTCGGGGCTGTCAGATCCCCTGGGGCAATGCCAGTGGGGGCTGGAAGGAGGGTCCAACCTCTTCCAGGGAGGAGTTTTGGTCTAGAGGCAAAAGTAGCTCACTTCTAATTGACGGCATTGGAGTGCAATCAGAACGGGAAAAGAAACTCAACAAGTAACTGGAATTGAAATAAAAATTGGGGGGAAAGAAAAGAAAAAAAGAAACCCACAGAGCACAAGGACCACGTTGGGCTCCCTTGTCCTGTTATTTCTTTTGCGCCCTCCGCCGGCCTCCTTCCTCCCTTCCCCACTGTACGTTGGAACAGTTTCCCAGAGAGAATTTAGTGATGTGTGCCAAAGGTCTTACTAAGTCTGACTTCTAAGAATCTACCCCAGGAAAAACAGTCTGTTTCATTTTGTCTTAAATCTGTTGAGTGTTCTCTTTGAAGTGTTATTCATAATAAATACAAATGACTCAACATAAGGGACTGAACAAATGATGGTATTTGGGGACTACTAGAATACCATGAAATCTTGGGGGAAAAAAAAGTAGGGAGAAAAGTTCATGCTATGTTGAGAATTTTTTAAAAGCGTTTTCCAAAACATTATTTCAGTATATCTCCAATTACATCTAAAGGTGTGGGTCTTGGGGTGGGGAGACGGGTATCCGGATGATTTTTTTTCTTTGTACTTTTTAAATTTTCCACAATTAGCATGCAATGTTTTTCAGTCAGCAGACAAAAACAGTAAATTCTCCACCTTCCTAAAGGACAGCCATATACTTTATCCAATACTCATTGAATGAACTTCTTATCACTTTGCTTCTGGAGAAAACCAGAGGTGGAAGAGACAGATGAACATAGGTCATTGATGGATGAAAGAATCATTGGCAGGGCCAGCTAAGTAACTTGCAGGATCTGGTGCAAAATGAAAGCAAGAACCTCCTTTTTCAAAAAGTGAGATTTTCCTGGCGGCACCTCGGTGGCTTGTCTGCCTTCAGCTCAGGTCATGATCCTGGGGTCCCGGAATTGAGCCCCTACATTGGACTCCCTGCTCAATGGGGAATCTGTTTCTCCCTCTCCCTCGGCCTGCCACTCTCCCTGCTTGTGCTCAATCTCTCTCTCTCTCCCTCAAAGAAATAAATTCTATAAAGAAAATTAAGATTTTTGAGACAGCAATAGCAGAGCATTATTATACCAAGGGTGGGGCCCTCTAAGGGAGCAGCCCTGTGCGGCTTCTGGGATCACGTGTCCAAGATGCCTGCCCCGTCTTTGGTCTGGAGCAGGGCAGCCTGACGCCCACAGGTGAGGGCTTACAGACCTGCACCGTTCCTGGAGGAGCTGGCGGGAGGTCACACTGCCTCCTCACCTGTTGCTGAACAGATTTTCATTTTCCTGAGTCCACTTTCCCAGCAATCAACCTCTGGAACAGTGGCATACTTTATCATATATATGCAAATCAGAAGCCAGCCGAGATTATTTAAACCCTGAATCATAACCTCCTTTTTTTCCCTTAAGGTGACTGCTTATTTATTCTATTTTAAGGATACCGGAAGGATGCCAACCCATTTTCTACCCTGAAATTAATGACAGTGCCTCCTGAGAACAGAAGTGTTGTTTTTTTTTTTTTTTTTTTTTTGAAAAGCAATTTCTGCTTACTTTCTCTCCAGACTCATCAAGAACTCTGATTTGCAGAATATTATGGTCTTTCCCTGGTCTAAGACGCCCCTCCCCTTTCTTTTTGCCAGTCCCTACTTTTGGGGAGCAGAGAGGAAATTCATTAACAAATTCACTACAAAGCATTATTCATTCTGCATGTCTCACTCAGAGGTTTTTAGTATCAGGAGTTGCAGCAAATCACCTGTGAATTGTGATCACATGAAACTAACAAGGCTCACAGAGCAGCAACCCTGCTAATGACTAAACGAGGGCAAGGTTGGCAGAAGCATGTTGATTCCCCTTGTCTGAGGGGGAGCAAACTCATTAACTAACCCTTGTATTAAATTATGTGCAAAGCAAATCTCTCCCTTTGCAGCCAGTCACAGGGGCCGGCTGCTGCAGAAATGCAAACAAATCAGATTCAAACCACAGCCAGACACCTGCCTGAGCCAGAGCTTTTGAAAAATGGATGGAGAGTTGCTTAGGCAGAAATTCATACATTATATTTCTTCTTCCTCTAACTTCTCCAGGAGACTTCATCTGAGGTCAAGTCAGGGGTGGGGTCGGGCAGGATCCCAGTTCTACCCCTCACTCAATGGCCAGAGAACCCCTCTAATTTGTTAAAATGCACCACCCATCCCAAGTTCTTTGAACCTCTTCCCTCTTGACTTTTCCTCTTTTTTATCTTGCTGAAAAATGGAACAAAGTTTGAATGTTGGAAAATACCGTAAGGGACATCTAGTTCCACCCCTCTAACACTTGCATACTCTGTAAAGCCCCACCCAACATTCATCCAGCCTTTGCTTGCATACCTCCAGGAACAGAGACCTCACTACCGCCAAACATAGCACAGAACATTCTGACACAGGGCTGACTATTCTTCCTTTTGTTAAGTGAAACTCTCTTTTTGTGCAACTAACATGTACTGAGAGCCTCTTTCTACACTTTGGAGCCAGATAAAACAAGCATTATCCCTTTTCCTTTTCGTGACCTTTCAGACGTTTGAAGGCCGTGCTCTTATTTCCCACAGGTCTTCTCAATAGGTGTCAGCCACTCCATTGCCCAGGAACTTGGCCTGTGACGACCAGTTGGAGGCTCAGTTTTCTTACATGTAAAATGGAGATAATATCTAATTTGGGGCACCTGGGTGGCTCAGTTGGTTAAATGTCTGCCTTCAGCTCAGGTTGTGATCCCAGGGTCCTGGGATTGAGTCCCACATCAAGCTCCCTGCAAAGGAGCTTCTCCCTCTGCCCCTGCCTCTCTCTCTCTCTTTCTTTCTCACTGTCTCTCATGAATAAATAAATAAAATCTTAAAGAAAAAAGATCTAGTTTTCAGGATTGCTGTTGTGATTAAAAAGAATGTATGCCGGGGCACCTGGGTGGCTCACTGGGTTAAATAAAGCCTCTGCCTTCGGCTCAGATCATGATCTCAGGGTTGTGAGACTGAGCCCCTCTTCAGGTTCCACACTTAGCGTGGAGTCTGCTTGGGATTCTCTCTGCCCCTCTGCTCCTCCCGCTGGTGCTCTCTCTCTGAAATAAACAAATAAATCTTAACAAATAATCAGAATCAAAATCAAAAGACTGCACGCTAATGTCTCACAGGAACCTCGCCCATGGCAGACCTCCAATAAGTATGAGGAGCTGTAATTATCCTCTGCCCTGGGACAGAAGGCAACACTACTTCTCCAGCCTAACCACATCAGAGCGATACCGGACTGACTGTTCCCCCTCCTTCACACTAATGGTGGGCTTCTACCTAAGCGGCCTAAGAAGACTCATCTTTTGCAGCAGACACACTTCGTTGTACCTACTTACATAAAACTGAGATCAACCCAAATTCTTCCAGTCCTTTTGACTTTAAACCTATTGGGCAGTTAGAGGCAATTTATATTCTCAAAGAACTAGCCTAGTGGCTATTTCCCGACCAGGCCTGAGCCGACACACACCCCCACACCCTTGCTCACACTAGTCCCTTCTCCCAGAACCTGTTCTAGGTCCCATCTTCCCTCCAAGGCCAACCTCAGATGTCACCCCCTTACGGAGCCTCTTCAAATCTCCCTCATTGGAGAATGACCGCTTCCTCCTTGGAGATCTTATGAAGGACCCTGTCTTAAGGCACAGCTCTTTGACCCCTCAGGAAGCCTGTTTATCATCCTGCCTGCAACACCTCCCTGTTCCCCCGCTTCACCTGAACCGTCAGCTCATCACGGAGTCCTCCTTGACCCTCAGCATGAAGCCTGCCTGGCTCTTGTGAAATATCTGTTGGTGGGATCCATTGTTCTGAGCGTGGAGACCGCCACACTCAGGCCATGGCCGGTGGGTGCACAGGGTTCAGTAGGTAGACGGTGCTGCTGCTTATTATTTCTGAGTTATTATTGAATAACTATAAGGGCTGGTGGCCCAGCCCAGGGGTGAGGGCCCAACAGAAGCTGCAGCCTGAGGCAAATGTGAATTTGAGGCCGCACCTGGTGAATCTAGGCTGACAGGGGTTGAGGGGGTGGGGGACGGATGGGAGCCTGGCAACAAGGCTCCTGTTATAGAAGATTCGCAGAGAAAACAGTGTGTGAAACAAAGATGGCTGCTAGGTTCCAGCCCTCTGGCTATTGGCCTTTGGCACATTTTCCATTCAGGAGAGGAGTGGCTGCTTCTGGAGCGCTGACACCTGTGAAAAAGCCTCGTTGGGGAGAGGAGGGGGCACACTGGCTTCTCAAGCTCATGGAGAATATCCCTGGGAGGAGGTGACAGCCCCTGGATGGTTAAGACCCTGCTTTCTACTTCTGCACCTTCCGGCCTGTTCATCTTTCTGTTTCTGGCAGACACCCTTCACGCTGGAGCACGTGGTAAAGAGGCAGTTCCTGTCCCGGCTGTCTGGGGGCTGCTTCCCCGCAGACAGGGGCTGTTCCACAGCTCACGTGGGGAGATGGGTCCAGTCACAAATAATGACAGTGAGACATGTGACTCGTGCGCAGGCACTGGGAGAGACTTGTAGTCAAAAAGGTCAACTGGGAGCCTCTTGCAATGGGCCGGCCGAGTGGCCATGACAGCCGTGCCAATGGTGTGCGGAGAAGCCTGCAGGGGTGGGGGTGGGGTGTCCCTCTGGCTCTGAAAGAGGAGCTTCCAGAAGCTTCCCCCCTACCCCAACAAGGCAAGGCTAGGGTGGAAGGTCCTCCTCTCCCATAATCCCATCACAAGGTGACATAGTTGCCTGTTGAGTCATCCCATCAAAGCCCCGGTCCATAGTCCGTGAAGACATGTCCATGTATGTCTTATCCAATATTGGGAATATGCATGCAGCACATAGTAAATACTTCGTCAATATTCATTACGTTCTTAATTAATCCATTGTCCAGTTGGCTCTGACACTGAAGTGTTCCAATGGATGCTCCCTTCAAGCCTCAGCGCGTCTCAGGGCCTTCCTATCTTGGACCTGTGTCTCACCCCAATTTTCTTCCTGCTCTGGAAACTAGACTTTGGGTCCCGCCCCACTCTCTCGTGTGTTCTGAACTGTGCCGTCGGAGCACCATCTTTGGCTTTGTCTTCCCTGCCTACTGATGACCACTCGCAGCCGTGTGATCCCACACAGGGTCCAGGTAAGAGAGCGTTTCAGAGCCCCTTTTAGAGTCTGTTGGACTACAAGTTCCCTTTGTTGCTAATAATCGACTCCCCTAATTACCACCTCGTCTGTATAATACCCCTTTGCTCCTTCTTGCTGGTCCTTGACTGCCTGAAACCCAGCACAGCCGTGAGACATCTATGCTAATTTAGAAATGGTTATTGGGAGCAGCTGGCATTTGTATACACTTGTGTGCTTTATGATTTACAAAGCCCTTTCACATACGTTATCTCATTTAGTCATCACCCTGTCCCTGGGAGGGAGGTGTTGATACTGCCTATGCCATAGACCCCAACGTCTGCTCTGAGCCTTCCACTGCACTGCCCTCAGCGAGGATGAGCCAGCTGGGGCTTTCCAGACGTGAATCAGTACAAGTGTCAAGCTGCCTGATTTGCCCTCATTAAAAAAACCCCACAGAACATAAATCCCAATTTACGGCTGATAACCTATCTGCAATTTACAGGCTTTCAATTGAATCCTGAAGTTTGATAGAAATGAGATTACTCCTATCTCAATTTAAAATCCAGTGATATGACTAACATTTCCCCTATGTCTCTCCTCACCTCCTGAATTATTATTAAGCGAGTGCTCCTAGTTTATCCCTTTACTAGTTTGCAACAGCAAGAAATAATTCACCCTGGTCAGGATTAAGGAGGGCTGGCAAGGACAGAAGGAGGAAGAGAAGGGAGTTTACTAGGTCATAAGCAGAAATGAGAGGCGAAATCCACATCTCTGTGTGTTTCCCTCCCCTGGGCAGGGAGAGAAAAGGAGTTGAGAATCCAGGTCACTGGGTAGAGACTGCAGGGGGCAGAAACCAGCGCACTGCCCAGCCAGTACCAGCCACTGATGGTAAACTAATCACTCCAGGTGTAGAAAGGGCACAGTGAGTTAGAAGATATTTGTATGTCTTGAGGGGATGAGACCAGATGACTTCACACCACATCCAGCCTAGAAGAGGCTGTGTTTCTGATCTCTGGAATATTCTACCACACTCCTTGGGACTCCCATCATGGTACCTGGTTCGGGTGCCCCTTTAAATCTTTCAAAGCCCTCCACTCTAGTTCTGTCCCAGCCTAGAGGGGACAGCAATTAGAAGGTGATGCAGATTCCTCCGAGTGGATCCAGTGGCTACAGGAAGAACTGACAGGTGACAGTGAGAGAGGTAAGAGAAGAAGCATAAGTGGAAAAGCACAGTAGCCACATTCTATTCAGCATAGTGGTTCCGAAGGCATCAAGGCAGGGCAGCTCAGTGTAGGAATTAATGTTGATGACAACTCCAAGACATCAAGAGAGGTCAACCATTAGATAGGTCACTGAGAGCTAACTGGTCACTCGACTCATTTGCAAAATATTTATTGGCTGTCCAGGATGCACCTGACTCTGGACCCAGGGATAGCAAGATGGATAAAGTATGGTCCTCACCTTCAAAAGGTTCTGGACTTCAGTTTCTTGAGCTGTACCATGAGGGAGCCAAAGTCTGCGGTTCCTAAGTTTCCTTCCTGGGGGTGCTAAAAGCTTTATGCCTTATGGCTTGAACCTCAACAGTCCCGTGAGGTGGTAACCCAGGCCCCAGAATCCTGTTTTGCAAATGAACAAACTGAGGCTCAGAGGGGTTCGTGTCTGGCTCAAGGTCACACAGTCAATGCCGAGCAGGGCCAAGACGCTCCGCCACATGGACCAATCACACCGACAAGATGGGTCTTCCTCTCTCCCTTGCACTCTCTCTGCACTACCTTCCTGCCTCCGAAAGGGCGAGCAGGATAGACAGGGAATGGCCCTCGCACCTGACAATGGCACGGATTTCCCGGTCTGGAATACAACATTCAGCAGCTAACAAAACAAAAATCGTGTGTAACTGGACAATCATAAATATCTGTACGGCCACGTGCACCCACAATGACATGGAAGGATCTGTCAAGGTCAACAACAAGGTAAGTCATAAAAGTCAATAGTGATGTCCACCAGGCACCCATGCTGAACAGCTCAAGTACCTTTGAGACAAAATATGGTAGAAGGAAAAAGGCAGCTTGGGAGTTCTACATTGAAAAAAAGGGAGCGGGGGGAAGACGAGCAAAACCCAAAAAACCAAACACACACATTACTGCTGGTAGCTTTTGTTTAGGCACAGAGAAAAGGGGGCAGGGGCAGGATCCCTGTCAACCAGAGATGGCCACCAGCGTACTCCTCACAAGAAGACAGTGAGAATCAGCCCTGGAATGAGCATTCCTGGCTCTGCTGGCTGCATTCCTCACCAGCTCTGGGGTAGGTAACATTCACTGAAGCTCAGAGAATCGGTGTGCTCAGGCTGAGGCTAGGGAGTGGCCGGGCCAGGATCTGAACTCAGCCTGAGGGGAGAGTTCAGCTCTTTCCACTCCTCAAGCAGCCTCCAAGACACGGGTTCTGCCTCAGTACTTACTTATTAGCCATGTGGCCTTAGACCCCTCAGGCTCCTGAGACCTGCTTCTCTTGTGGAATTGTTATAAAGATCGGAGATTAAATGCACGAGCTCTTTGCTCTCTGAAAAGACTTCTACAATCATGGTGACATTACCAACAATAACAAGAATGACACTTATTGAACATGTACTATGTGTCAGGCACTGGGCTCACTGCTTTATAGAACTTGCTCCATTCCGTCCTCACAGTAATCTGTGAAATGGGTACAACTACCCACAATCTATGAAAAAAACGGAGGCTCACAGAAGTGAAGTACGGGGCAAGCAGTGGGGGGCAGGGCTAGGGTAAGAGCAGCTTTCCTTGCTCCAGAACACTTGCCAGGACCCAGTTGCTGAACCAGAAGCTTCCACTACCCTCTGTAATTTTATTGCCTTCCTCCCCTGTGGTCCCAACTTGCCTAGTGTGAGACTTTGCCTTTTGATGCTGGAGCTAGAAATTGTCATGTGGGAAGGCCAGCATGTTCTGCCACTGAAGGAGACTGCTTTCAGTGTTTCTCTGTAGCCAGTCTTTGTCCAGCTGAAATGAAGAATGCCACTGAGAACATTTACGACGTCCCGAGCTAGGAGACAGATACGCCCCAGGTTCTGAGTGTGTGCAGGCTAATGGGGGGGACCTGAAAACAAGTATTTACAGGGCTCCATCTACGAGCCAGGCTCTTGATGAGGTCTTGGGGACGCAAAGATGAGCAAGATACAGGGTGTGTTGGGGCGACTGGGTGGCTCAATGGGTTAAGGCTTCTGCCTTCGGCTCAGGTCATGATCTCAGGGTCCTGGGATCGAGCCCCACATTGGGCTCTCTGCTCAGTGGGAAGACGGCTTCCTCCTCTCTCTCTGCCTGCCTCTCTGCCTACATGTGATCTCTGTCAAATAAATAAATAAAATCTTAAAAAAAAAAAAAAAGATACAGGGTATAGTGATACAGGCCAGAGCTGGGATGTGCCCGGGGTAAATTGGGGCCCAGAGAAAAGGCACCTGACTCTGCTGGGTGGGAGTGGAAACTCCAAGGAAGTGAGATTTCAGAGCCCCACGCTGATTGTCCGCACTGCTCAAGAGTTTCCATTATCAGCTCTAATCCTCGCAGCAACAGTCCTGTTGGGCAGATCCTGTTAGTTTATAGATAAAAGTCGTGAGGAACTTGCTCAAGGTACCACAGCAGGAAGTGGCAGACTAGAGTCTCTGACTCCAAGCCTGCCAGACTCTGAAGTCTGTGCACTTTCTAATATGGACGGCAGCCGCAGAGGACAGTGGGCTGAAGAAAGACACAGCACACCACGAATGAACACAGCAGGAAAGAGGAACCGCGCACCATCCAGAAGGTGATGATGGGGTATGACAGGCTACACAGGTTTTTTCATTATCCTGGTGTGTCCTCTGGGTCATGGGGGGGGGTGGCATCCTAGAGGGGCAGGGCCCCCTGCTCAGCAGTCCATGGGACAGGGTGAATGTTTTCGGTGGGGAGGTTAGTCGAGGATGAGGAGTTGTCCGTCTTCATGTTGTAAGAAATAGAAACTTGAGAAATAACTTGAGAAGAAACATACTAACTGGAGAAAAAAAAGCAAAAGGTAAAGAAAGAAAAGAAAAGAAAACAAGAAAGGGAGTATCTGCTTTAAGGAGTCAGGCATTTCAGAGAAGTCAGGCTAGCAGAGCAGGGGTGGAGCACAGGGGAGATGGGTAGGGAGAGGAGAGGCCCTCAGCGGCCCCTTCTTGAGGGGCCTCGGCCTTGCCCCCCGCCTCCTCTTCCTTTCCCCTCTGCATCTGGCTCTTGCTACCTCTCTGTAGCAGGCCAAAAGATGCTTCCAAACACTTTCTCAGATCTAACATCTCTGATCTGCAATTCTAAATCCCCAGGAGACAGAATGTGATTTGTTCCCCCTTGGGGCCACCCAGGGCGTGTGGGTGTCCATTCTCAGAGAAGGTGGGGTTTGGACGGTGGGGCAGACCCCCGGGGGTCATTCTGGAGGACTCGGGAGAGGTGTCCAACTCTAGACATTGTCGGATCCCATGTTCTGGAAAGACAGTGCTGAGAGGTCTGCCCTTTAAAGTAATACATTGGCTTCCACATTTATAATTCTTCTGCGGTGTTATTAAATCCATAAATAAAGATTTAATCTTTTAAGCTCTGCATTGTGAGAGCAGAAGTTAAAGAGCAGGCAGAGGAGAGCTTGTCGACCTCGGTGGTGGCTGCTGGCAGAGGTAGAAAAGGAGGGAGCTTCCAGTCTGCTGGGGCCGAGGAGACAGTGATAGGTGCAGAGGGTGGAGGGACCACCCCCACCACACACACACACACCACATATGCAGCAGAGCTCTTGGACCACACTGCCCTGCCCAGGCAGCCACAGAGAGGCTGGACAGCAGGTCCTAAAGAGAGCCATCCCCAGAGGCTGGGACAGACATCTCAACAACTCTCAAAATGAGCACGTTTTGACCTAAACAGTTAGTGGAGGATCCCAGGAGCCTCAGGGAAGGATGGGGCTCCTGCACTAGGAGACGGACTGAGCCTGGAGGAGGAGGAAATGGAGGAGGGAAAGGGCTTTGCTTCCTGCTTAGTCCGGAGCCCTGTCCCAGAGGAAGCACTGACAGCTGAATCAACAACTTCATCCGTCCGTCTCTGCCCTTCCCTCCTTACCATCTAGAGCTTGGACAACATTGGCTCAGGCTCCTTGATAAAAATGGCAAGACGAATACTTAGGGCTCTCTGGTGGCCAGACCCAGACGCAAAGACCAGCACCAGGGAGGAGACGATACTGAGAAAAAAGAGGAGAGCCTGGGAGTTAAGGCCGGAGGCTCAGCGCTGCAGTAGGGGGAACAGAGCCCTCTCCATCCGGCCTTGTGATGGAGAGGCACCATCTGGACCACTAATGTGGCCAACGGCTGTGGCCCAGCAGCTCAGTCTTGTCGGGCCAGGGGTTGGGGGGCAGATGTGGGGCTTCTCTTTGGGCATTTAGTCCCCTCTCCCCCATGCAGGGCTCTGCCTCCCACTGCCTTTTGTTCAACCCAAAGCAGCGGTCACAACCTGTCTCTGCCAAGTGATGGGTTATAGAGGTTCTGAGAAGGGGCACTGAGGCTGGTTTGGGATGATAGGATTCAGCTACCGAAGCACTCTCCTTGAGCAGCAGATAATTTAGTTTAATGAATTTGGACAGTTCACTGGATCTGCCCACACAGTTCCACTCACCTTCCAAAATGCTTCCAAAATAGCACTAGGTATTGTACGGGAGCCAAAAAGAAAAAAAGCAAAAAGGAATAAATGACAAAGCTCCAGAGATTTCTGCCCTTTCAGAAAAGTCTCAGTGAACTTTTCCAAAGAAAACTGAAGCAAAAAAAAAAAAAAGATAATACATTTTATGTTTATAAAAAATTTTTTAAAAATTAAACTAAAACCCTGCAAAAAAAAAAAAAGGGGGGGGGTGTTTTTGCCTTTCTCATTGACGATGGAGGCAAAGAAAGATGCTACGAAGACAGGCCCCCACATGGGAGGCAGAAGATCCTGGTTTTTACACCCTGCTCCTCATACTGATGTCATGTCCACATAGTCTCAGAGCTGTTCTCTTCTGAGGGTCGTCCAAAACCATTCCTGATGTTTGCAGCCCTATCAGGATAACTCCACAGACCCGGCCCCAGCCTCTCAGCAGCTTGTACTCACACTGTGAGGGTGTCACGCTTGTGAGGAGCGAGGAGACCATCCTCCCCACGTGCACACACATACAATGACCCCCGCTGGGCTGGGACCCCCCCCCCCCCCGCCTCTCTCTGCAGGCCTCCTGGGAGAGCTCCCTCCTCCACACCCCTCCCCTGCCGGAGCCAGATGTTCCGTGGGCAGCCCCCTCTGTGGGTGACAGGCGGTGATTACTGTTGCCAGCCCCACATTAGGAGAGAATTGAATGGGAGAGAGCCCCCACCCGCCCCAGGCTCCTTACAATAGCGCCTTTGTGAGGTGCTTCACTGTCTCTCCTTTCCCTTCTTCACCAACCTACGTCAGGGGCAGCTCTGCCTGGGGAGAGAAGAAAAGAAGACAAAAGGAGGATCACAGCGCCCTGGGTGATCCACCCTATCCTGGGGGGGGGGTGTCCTTTAGGGAGAAGACGTGTTCCTTTCTTCTCCCTCCCCACACTGAGGTCAATGACTACCAGGACCCTCGGGCTGCCTGAGGTCTCCTTCTCCAGAAAGGCAGGGCATGTTGTCCATCACACCGCCTTGCTCCAGAGTGCGGAATGGGGGCATGAACCTGGGCTGGCCACCCCCCCCAACCCCTACCACCACCACTCCCCCCACTTCCGGGGGGGTGGTCCCCCCCACCCCGGGAGAGACCAGACTCCAAAAGCCATGGTTTTCCTCTCCGGATCCCTCTTCCTTCCCTCATGGCCTTCTATAATCCCCCCAAGCCTGAGGGCCAGGGCAGGAAAGGGTTAAGTTTCCAGGCCTCCTGGCCAGGCTTCAGCCAGGTTCCAGGACTGTGGTGGGGGTGACCAGAGGGATGTGTTGGGAAACTGGTAAAGCTACCATCTAGGGCATGGTCGCTGGCCCTCCTCCTGGCCCAAACCGCAGACGCCGTGGCAGCAGGAAAACCAGCGCCGTTCAGAGCAAGCTCCATTGTGTAACCAGCCCTGGGGGACTGCCCCAAGCTGGAGAGGGGAGTAGGGCTGGGGCTGGGGGAGAATCCACCTCAGAAGTGAGACCCGAGGTTCTTTCTCAAAACACATTTGGGGCTCTGGTCTTCACTAGAGTCCAGGGGGACTCAAGTCCACTTTATGATTCAAACCCTCTGAGAACTGGAGTGGGAAGCTCTGCCCCTGGGTCCCAGTCTGGCAGCCAAGGGCAGCTCTGGGAGGGCCACTTCGGAGGAGAGGTGGGTGTGGAGGGAGGCCTTTCCTCCGCCGGCCTCCTCAAGTGGTGGGATTCTGCGCTTCCCCAGGCGCCTCACAGTAAAATCTGTAACTCGAGAAGTCCCCTCTCCCTCAGCAAGAGAGCCCAGCCAAATCCCTCATGTGGCTTAAGGAGTGGCAGTGGGGTGGAGGAGGAAAATGCGGGGTCACAGGGAGAAATCTGAGCTGAGGGCCACCCCAAACAAACACAGGCGAGGAGCAGTGGATTTTCCTTTTAATGCAAAACCTTGCAATACAAAATGATGTGGAGAAAGCCATTCTCCGGGGCACTAAAGGGAAAGGGCAGAGAGCCAAAGTCTCCTCCTCCTAGAACTCTCTCCCTCCACCGGACTTGCACCGAGGCAAGAAATATTCTGTTGCCCGTTTGCTGGGGCTGCCCCCAAAGGAGGGTCAGCGCTCTGGGTCTGCGTGGTCTTTGGCCTGAAATTCATTGCCAGGGGGCAGGAGGGGAGCGACACTTAGGGTTGTCTCTCTCTCAGCTCCGAAAATATCTCTCGACATCTAAGGTCCCACAGGAAACGGAGGGGCTATGAGAATTTGGCTTCCATTGGCTGTGTTTATGGGCCCCAAACTGCAAGTTGCCCACATCTGGATGAGGAGCAGGAAATGTGGGGACAGAAATGTGTAGAGGTGAGGGAGATTCAACCCCAGAGCTAGGTGCTCAGACTTCTTCCTCTTTCCTTCTCATCTCCAGCTTATAGACAATCTGGTAGCCATCATCCCAGGCGTAGAGCTGGCGCTCCCGGGGGTTGTAACGGAGGCTGGCATGGGCCCCATATCGGCGGGGGAAATACGGGAGTGCTGCCCTTTCGGGGGTCAGGGTGCCGCTGGCATCAAAGGAGCACTGGATGCGGGCGCGGCTGGCAGGGCGGGTGTTATAGACAACATAGAGGGTCCCGCAGATGACAAAGGCAGCCTCGGCATTCTCTCTGGGACATGGGGTGTCCCACTGCTGCTCGGTGTCCAGGGTCTGAGGGTCTAACTTGGCCAGGCACAAGTGCCTGTCATCTTCCCGAGTGGCATAGACAGCCCAAAGGCCCTCCTCGTCAGCAGCCAGGTCGATGTACGTGTCTGCTGTCAGCCCGTATGGGGGGATCAAACCCTCCGCCGGGAATACCGAGCTGTCCACCACGGTCCGGTTTCCCAAGTGGAATTTGATGAGCTGCAAAGTGTTCTCCAGCTCACCTCCCCCTCCAGGTCCTCCAGGAGGCCTCCGGGCATAATAAAGAAAGCCACCATACACCAGCTGCCCTGTGCCTACCCAGGGGAAGGGCACCCGGACCCGGGAAGCTTTCCGGGCAGCCATGGTAAGGGTGAAGTCCCGCAGCCTTGGGAAGACAAAGGCTGTGTCATTCTGTGTCCCATCTAACACGTAGATCTTCTCTGTCGGCCCCATTGGATCCTTGGTCCATAGACCAGCCGGGCCACCAAACCGCTTCAGGATCTTCATTGATCTCACCTGAGAGATGGTGTAGCCACAGTCTGTCGGGGACGGAGAAGAGCACAGGACAAGGCAATACACACATGAGTTAGATGCCCGCTGCGGGAAACCCCCAGAGTGGGCCGCCTTGAGGACGGCTGCCGGTGGACGCCTCCACTCATACAGAGGATAGGGAAAAGGGTGCCCCAGAGGTCTGGGTCCCCAGAAATGCTCGCAATGGACCTGTCATTATAGAGTCCCCTAAAGCAGATTCCAGAAGATCACACCAAAGTGGCCTCTGGGACCAGGAGAAAAACAGGGAAAAGCCAAGGCAGAACACATATCCTGAGAGTGTCAGGCCTCTGCTTACCTGTCAGCATATCGTACTTCTCGTTTCTTCTGCCCTTGCCTTTGATCCCAGGGCCTCCGGTCACCTTCTCATCAACTTCCACACAGGGTAGAGCTGGGTTCTGGGTCTCCAGATAGTCAACCTCCCGCTCCAGACGGTCCACTCTCCCCGAAATGCTGTCAGCCTCGGTCCTGAGGGCCTCGCGCTCCTTCTCGGCCACCTCCAGCAGCGGCAGCATCTTGTTCTTGAAGTCTCTCAGCTCAGCGGCATGCCGGCTACTTTGGTCCTGGCACTGGGCCAGCCGTTCCTGCAGGGATGGGGGCCAGGAGAGGGGCTGAAGGGTTACCACTCCCAGGCAGGGAGAGGCCCAACCAGGGAGTGAGGAACAGGAAAAAGCACAAACTTGGCCAGAGATCAACTCCCCTGCAACCCCCACGGAAGGGAAACCAGATGTTCAGAGATGCCAAATATGCAAAAAACCCAGCTGGGATCACCTAGGCCTCTACCCCCACTTCATGTCCTCAGAGCCACTGCGGGTGGCCTAAGTACATGAGGGCAGTAAAGGGTCTCGGCTCCCCTGTACTGTTCTCCTCTTGGGAATGAACAGATTTCAACTTGGGAATGCCACAGACTTCAAACTGTTAAAAAGACACAAAGCTGCAGATTCTCTGGGAACTTCCAGCTCTCACAGAATCATCAGCTGCCCCTGAGATGCTGTCCTGCCATGCTAGCTCTCATGTCCGAGTCCTCAGTCCCCTTATCCCACGCAATCTCAGGGTAAAACACAAAGGCCTGTTTGCTTTGGAATGGCTCTGTCGTTGCGGGGGAAGGAGGAGGGCTTGCACTTGTAAGGAAACTCTTAGTAAGAGTTTTCTGTATGTCCTCACAGAGCCCTGTCCTGCCATGTCCCCAGATCCCTGACACACTGGGTGAATCAGCAAGAGATGGGAAGTCCTTCCCGCCTGGCCCAGGAGAGAAAGGAGTCACTCACCTCCAAGGCAGCTAGTCGGCGTTCCATGTATTCCACAAGGTGGTGCTGCTGTCCTTGAATGGGTTGCAGCCATGACAAAAGGAACAAGGTGACAAGAGGTGTGTGGAGCCCCATGGCAGCAGGAGAACGGGGCCAGAGTAGGAGTGTGAGGTCCTGTGCCTTTTCCACTCAAGCCCGCTGCTTAGCTTTGGAGGCGGGGTGGGGGCGGTGCTTTCTCTCTTTCTGGATCTCGGGTCTCTCTCACTACTCTGGAATGCTTTCACAGTCTCCTTATAGCCCCCACCCGCTCCTTTCTGCCTGGACTGATCAAACACAGATGGCCCTATGGCAGAGCAGCCACAAACTTTAACCGCCTCCCGCCTAGGATGCAGGCTCCCCAGGAGAGGGGAAGAAGATGAAACCCCAGGGCAGAGGCCTTCCGGGCAGTCACCCAGAAAAAGGAGCTAGCAGCAGGAGGGAGGGGCCCCGGAGTACACTCAGCAAACTCTATTCCTGTTTTAGGAGAATGCATGCTTCCTTCCAGTCAGTGCTGGCTTCTTAAGAAACATCCATCATTAATCTTTTCCTTTCCCAGCAATAATAGCATGAATTGTTTTCTGCCTTGTTGAGTGGAAGCTGGAAGCAGGAGAGATGAGGTTTGAGGGGAAGAGGTGGGAGAAAAGATCGGAGGTCCCAGCTACACTACCATCTTCTATAGCTCATTGGCGCCATCTTGTGATAGCACCTGGTGTCATCTCAGGATTCACAAGGCTTAGACCACACGTCCGGTGGAAAATTTTCCAGTGAGCCAAGCAGATTGAGTTTACAGGGGTTTTCATCATTAAAACACAGATTTCCCCACAGACTTACCCAACTACTTAAGGGGCTATCCCAATCTCTCTCTGATTTAGCCTAAGGAAGAGAATATAACATATTTAAAAACAAACAAAAACAAACGCAGATCACGGACAATTTAAATTAATTCTTGATTACCTGGAAGTGAGATTGATGGCAGAGCCTTTCTACTTGGCTTTCTCTTGCCTGAACGCTTCTAGGTATATTCTCTTACCAAAACTGGGGAACGTTCAGTGAGTCCACCCTTGTTTCATGTCCATTTATTTAGGAAAAAAAAATGGAAAAATATAATGTGTTGCAGTCTAAATCAAAATACATGTGTTCTGACTTCCCTACCAATGGGAGAGAAGAGCTTATTGATCATTTCTCTTGGTTATGGTCCAAGTGTTTCTAAATGTGTCTCATCTCTATATCCCAACCATGACTGCAGAACCCCACAATGAATTAATGACCATTAATGTCATTAATGATGTGGGTAGATGTGGCCTGAAACATGTGTCAAAAAAAAGCCAAGTGAGTATAGCGTTTATTCAGAGACCTGCAGTGATTGATCTAGACAAATCTCTAGCTCTTTATCAGGAGAAATTTTCTTCACTTTAGAATCAAGAGAAATCTAATCAGAGGGGCTCCTTCTCCAAAAGGACTTCTAACAATGCAGCTTGAAAGGTGGAAAAAATAGCATCTTCTGTGGTGGTTCTGATTTTCATTATGATACTTCAGATGGTTGGTGGAATGTGCTAGGAAACAAAGTTTAGTTATCCTGGGTCAGAAGTTCTGTCTCTTTCAGAGGGCCAGGACCAGATGATCTTCAGTTAGGGCCCAGACACTCCATTCTTGGGCAGTGTTTTCTACCAACTCCGATTCATTTCCATTGTGGATATTTGTATGAAAGATGGATTTGCCCCTAAGCCGCCACTGATATTCAGATGCGATGTACTTAGCCACTCCATAGATGCCATTTTTTGGTCCCCTTTGCACCCCTCTAACAGAAGTCAAGAACAGCCACATGAATCAGAAAATTTACCCATTTTATTGATGCATTGCAATTGCTCTACATTTTACCATATTATGTAGAAAATACTGAAAATACAAGCTACTTTGTAAAACCAAAGACAAACATTGAATCCAAAGATAAACTATGTTTTACACAATGGACCCTTTTCCCATAGTTAGTATTAAATTTTAAATATCTATTTCTTTTGTTAAAATGATTATTTTACATACTCCCTAAGTACATCTGCATTACAAACATAGCTCAATAATTCTCAGAAACTGTTTCTAGAGGCTTGTTGTAAAAGGAAGCGCACAACCAGAAAAGGGAGAAAGCAAAAAAAGTTTAAATCGCACACAATAACTAGCATATCAAATACATTTAATAAAGTTGGAATTCCATTGCAATATCAAGGATTCAAAGCAGAAATACTAACATTACATATAATGTACATATAATGTACTGCTACATGTAGTGAGATTATTTTTCAAGCTGAGTCAAAACCACACATTATATAAAGTTTAGCGACAAACAACCATGTGGACATGCTGCACCATCCATCAGTTTAAAAAAAAAAACAAAACCCAAAATAGGAAGCAGGCTTGGGCCATTCCTGTCACTGAGAGGCATTTCATTTTCTATCCTAAAACAAACCAACCTAACCAGTGGGTTTTTGCAGAATAATGCTGAATAAAACACACATTACTGTATTTGCCTGGCTCAGGGCAATCAAGCTGAGCTCCTCTAGTGGAGGAGGATGGATGGCCAGAACTGTGTGAAATGGAGTTCTTACTTCTGGGGCTGGTATCTGAGCTGAGCACTGACGCCAGTGTCCCCTCCCGGGACCTATTAAAACTCTGGAGTGATCAAGTGTCCCGATGAGCCCAGAGTGGCTGTACTTAAGCCTTCCCCACTTTCTCTCTCACCCTGAAGGGGAGAAGCTGGAAGCACAAATTCTGAAAGGACGTGAAGCACAAGTTCTGAAAGGACGTAAAGCCTGAAGCTGGCCTGAGGTTAGGCCACTATGACCAGGTACCAGCCGCTCACTGAATTCACAGGGCTTCCCCCCATCCTGTCAGGGCTGGCAATGTGAAGCCCCAGGGACAGATTCTAAAGCCACATTGAGCACTGTATTCAGCAGACACAGATGGATTTTTATCTTGGTAAATTTGAAATGTCAATTTGCAGGTTAAGGCTGAAAATTTCTAAAATTCTTAAAGCCGCAACTGCTAGTACGGATGTTTCAGATAACAATACACACTCTGGGTATTGTCTTTTCCCCCATGAAGTTAGTTAAGACTTGTACCTTAAGTGGTATCTATTTATTGGACGGGGGGCAGGAGTGGAATGTTTTGTATCCCCCCCCACATATCTCATTTGTTACAAAAACAACAAATCTTTTATCCCTTGTAGAGGAAAGATAAGGAATAAAAAATGTTTCTACTAGAAACTAGGTCTGCCTTTGAACAAGAAAATAAAAATACGTTTGGTAAAAAAGGAAACACAAAGATCACACACATTGACCAGAAAAATGTGTAACATTAGTGATGGAAACTATACGAGCTGCTTGGGTATCTTCACCAATACAGCGGTGCAAACACAACTCAGGAGAATGACCACAAGAAGAAAAGAAAAAAGAAAAGAAAGAAAAGAAAAGAAAGAAAAGAAAAGAAAAGAAAAGAAAAGAAAAGAAAAGAAAAGAAAAGAAAAGAAAGGAAAAGAAAGTAGAGAAGAAAGGAAAAGAGAAAAGAAAAGGAAAAAAAAAAGAAAAAAGAAGTAAGAAAAGAAAAGAGAAAAAGCAGAAAACACCAACATGTTCCTGGTAGGCTGTACTGACTATCTGCCCCATCGTGGAAGCCCTTACTCTTTACAATGAAGAAACAAACTCCAAATACCTTGACAGCTCCTCGGTGTTCAACCCGGTACAGAGCTTGCTGACCAGGCTCCATGAAATCTCCCATCTCCATCCTGCACCTCCTTGACGCCATCTCTACAAAGAACCAGTCCTAGACTTAGCCCTCAAGTACATAATTTTCAATTCAGATGGAACACTTCTCTATCTTAGAGTTAACCTTCTTCCCCCAAATCTTTTATGGGCAGGAACATCCCCATCCCCAGTACCCTCCACTTGACCCAGATCCATGCAGGAGCTGAGAGTACAAGGACAATTTCACAGCCCCAAGAATATTCAAGCTGTTAAAAAGAAACGTCAAAAGCCCGAAGACTCAACAGGCTTTGGTTCCTTTTTAATATTCTTCACCGGCTCAGAAACCTTCCTGTGAGTTCCCTGTCACCAGCGGCATCACAAAACTCCTCCTCATAGTATGGGGACATGGTAAGCAATACAACAGGCTCTTTGGTATAAACAGATCTGTTATATGTTTTTTTCCAACAAGCAAATACTTTACTAGGAATGCCAACTATTTGCAGGAAGGACTGCCACATGGGAAAAGGAAAAGAAAAATCTCATTCTAAAAGTGATTGCACATACTTTAAAGAAAAAGAAAACCACCATATATTTCATATTGGCTTGACTCCTCTCACCTGCTTCCCAAATTCTCACAGAAGCAAGGTAGCAATGCACCGTGAGAGAGCCACGTGGGGAAAATGCTTCTGTGAGAACTCAGCTGAGATTCCAGACTGGAAAGGGGTAGACGTGGTGCTAAAGGAGAAAAGCTGCTGTTTTTATTTTTCAACGTCGGCAGGGAAACTGACAACAATGCATTTACACGACACAGCTACTAATCCTGTTCTGATAAATCCCAGTGAACAGCTTAGGGTCCACAAGGGCTTGCTGGTCCATCCTAAGGCAAGCTCACTGTAAACTCTATGAACCACTACATTATCATATAAGGCACTACAATAAGGGAAGGAGGAGAAAGGGAAGAAGAGACACACACTGAACAACTCCTCACCAGACACACCTGTGCAAAACAATTCCAAGGGTCTCCTCTCCTTGCAGGCAATGCCCCTGCTCATTCAACACTACAGTAATATGCTCTAATATAATTGCAATTAGTTCACATACATTCCAACAAGTATCAGTTCATTTTGGTTTAAATACAGTGGAGACATCCATTCCATCTCCGGGGTAACACTGGAGGATCAGATACACACTAAATACACAATTCAAGTGTAATCACTACACATTTGATTACAAATAACATTTTGGGTTAGCAGGAAAAATTGCTTGTTATATTTTTCTAATCAATATGTACATATTTAATTATGCAAAATATTAAAACACCACCATTACAAAACTTCTAAAATATTTTTAAATTCAGTAATAAATTTTTAAAATATTTTTTGCAATTCCTACATGCACTTATTGTATAAGTCTTAATAAGAGAGCATTCAATTTGCTGCTGGCATACAAAGGAAGCTACTTTAAAGTATAAAAGCTATACACAACGTTCTTATCTGGTTTCAGATTCTTTAGCTTTCTCCCCAAATAAATCATAGAACAGAAGGGAGAGATGAGGCAAAGAGAGAGAGGTGTATTATTGAAAATTCATATTAATCTTTAGGCAAAGCTCACCAATGCCAACAACCTTTAGGCAAAGCTCATCTATACCAGTATCGCATAATACAAAGAGATTTTGCATATAATAAGACAACCACCACCATACAATAATAACGACCTTAATGGCTTTTCCAATAATAAAATTTAAGCTGAATCAGAGAGAGAAATACTTTTAAAAAATAACTTAAGAAGAATGCATGGTACTTCATTTAAAAAGAGTAATACCTAGTGCTTTCACGGTAGGTATGGATTCTCTCACACTAAGTTACCAGCAAATGGTGAGCTGCCTTTTTAACACTACTTTACAATAAACACAGGAGCAACTGAGAGAATCCCAAGAGTAATAAGGAGCAGTATATAACCAGTTTTGCAAAAATAACAATTGCCCAGTAAGTATAACATGACATGAAAACAAACTAAACACTGTAGTCTCATGTCCCATAAGGGAAGGTAAAATTTTGAGAGGAGAAATGCCTGATAGTCAAATACAGACTTGTGTAAGCTGCTCTTAAAAGAGGCAATTAAGTCTTGGTTTTTAAATAAGCAAAAAGTGATGATTTTTCTTTCCTCACTTGTTACCAGATTTCAAGTCCTTCTATCAGCATTTTTCCTCTGACCAGCAATTACAATAAAACAAAGTTAAATAAAGAGGGGCTTCACTTGGTCTTAAAAACATTTATAGAAATCAAGTCAGAGAGAAAATATTTTTCAAAGGGTAACTTCACAACGATCTCTCTTCCTTGATAATTGCAGAAGATGGGCATCTGAACTCTTCCAAATACCAAAAATGCTGTCACAAAAATAAAGAATTAAAAAATAGGGCAGACTTTGGGAGACTACAACAATGCAGTCAACACTAAGACAGGTTCCCCAGAGAAAAACCTTCTGCTTCAGTGGGCCCCTGCAGAACAAGTTGCTGGCTAAGGAGTTTCAAGAGGGGCCTAAGGGAGGAGTTCATCATAGCCTGTTATTAAGAACTCAGGGCCAGGAACAGGCAGTCATGACCCCTCCTCCCTCTGCTCACCAACTACAAATAGGAATACTGGCTGATCTTGGTCGGACTCAGTGGGTATCCAGTGTAAATTGTTGAGCCTCGGGAAGACCCAATGTAGGACTGGGTGGCAAACTGGTGTTGGTACTGAGCAGGGGCCACACTGGCAGAAGTGAGAAGGCTGGGCCCAACGCTGACAGGGACCTGGTGCACCAGAGTGCTAGGGTGGGTGCTATAGGCTGCAGCATGCCTTGAGGAGCCCTGGGGGGAGAAGAGATGAGCAATGGAGCTGGTGGAGCCCAATGCAGCAGCAGAGGTGGGGGCAGCATACGTATACAGGTGAGGCTGGCTCGGCAGGTGAGCAGGGGCTGGGGCCAGGTGTGGGTGCCCCGTCGAGTGTAGTGGGCTGCCATGCTGGAAGGCGTAGGGGGCCTGGGAGAGCGGGGCCACAAACGCCTGCTGCCTGCGGGGGGCAGGGTTGCTGCTTCTCTCCTGCGAGGTCGGAGCTGACGATGACTGCTGGTTCTGGAAGGAGGAAGAAGGGGGTGAGGAACCTTGAGGTCGTTCCGGTTCAGGGACCAAAGGCCAAGTGGAGAGTTGAGGTTCTAACCTGTACTGTTCCTGGGCTGCCACAACACAGAATCTCCCAGACTGGCAATGCTGTCAGAAGTCAGACCCCATCCCTCCACCTCTTGGCAGAACAGATCCTAATCCAGCCCAGATACCAGCAGTTTGCTCTTAAGTACGACAGAGGCCACAGGGGAATCAAGAGTTCACGGGGGTGGGGGGGGTGGTGCCTGGGTGGCTCAGTGGGTTAAGCCTCTGCCTTCGGCTCAGGTCATGATCTTGGGGTCCTGGGATCAAGCCCCGCATCGGGCTCTCTGCTCAGCAGGGAGCATGCTTCCCCCTCTCCCTCTGACTGCCTCTCTGCCTACTTGTGATCTCTCTCTCTCTGTCAAATAAATAAAATAAAATCTTAAAAAAAAAAAAAAAAGAGTTCACAGGGTTACCCACTCCTGCAAGTTAGTAACTGTTGACTCAACTCACCCTATTTTGGTGCCAGGGAATTTGAATTTTTCCTAACCTTTCTTTCTTGCCATTGTGTTCTTTTGTTCTCCTCTAAGTTCTTCATATCCCTCTTGACTTGTGGAGCCTAAAACACATGTACTAACTCGAACTGACATTTGCACTTGTGTGTGCTCTCTCTCTCTCTCTCTCTCTCTCACACACACACACACAGTTACATCCTCATGTTTACACTTTCTTACTACTGGTGGACCTCATACAAGCACCAGAATTTTAGCTTAAGAAAGAATAAATAGTATCTCTTTTACAAGCAGAATAGTGTCTCTCTCCACCCTATCAGATCACATAGTGGTTAGGGGGGGATCTCAGACTCAAGGCAACACACAGCACTAGAACCAGTTGATGAAGTGGCCACAAAGCTTTGCACTGTCTCTTGCCTCAAGTAATTGGTGTGAGGCTCAAGGTTATTTATGACCTGGGTAATAAAGGAAGAGGACCTGGGAGCAAAGCATGTGGTGGTACAGAAGCGGGCATGGACTAAAGCACCCGAGGCTCTTCCTAAATTCCAGACATTTCTCTCATCTTCCAGGACAGTTTAGGGAAGTCTGATGGAAAACCTGGAATGTGCATCCTCAACACACAGAGGGAATAAAGGGACATAGCACATGCAGACAGGACACAGGCCACAGAACACTAAACGGTCTGACACAAAAGGGGCTTCATTTGGCTTTATTCAGCAGTCCAGCCAGAAGCAGGGTTCTCCAGAGAGTGACAGTAGGGAGGGCCCCAAACAGAAGGCAGCAGCCCCTAGCGCTTACCTGGCTAAGGTTGAGTGGCTGTGCTGCGCTGGTCCCCCCGCGTGGAGCTCGATAGCCTGTGGGGGTGATACAGCATCCAGATGACTGCCCACTCACTGAGGCCACTGGCTTGGTCTTACTGCTCACGAGACCTAAAAAAAGGGTCAGACCGTAATGAGTTATGAGTAGCCTCAGCTAAACCTCAGATGGCATCATATTCATCAGTCCACATCTGAAGGAGGTTTGCAAAAGTTAAGGTTTCATGTGTATCTTATTTCCTCAATTAGGTTTACACCAGAGGAACCAAAACTGCACAACCCATTTCTTTTCTGGCTTGCTACAAAGCTCCATAAAGGATCTTCCAAAGATTCCCTTTAGTAAATCTTATCTAGTCTCTTATAATGTGCAAGGCACTACTAGGAATACAAACACCAGTGGGACACAGTCCCTATGCCCCCAAGGGGCCTAGAGTTTTATGTAGGAAGGGGTTAAACAAGTATAGAAATGGCAATGGGAAGCTGAGTAAGATGTTGGTAATACTCAGGACATTTAGGTGTCAAAGGGGCTTCAAAAGAAGGTATGATTAGATCTTATTGGGCACTCACTAGCTTCAAATTCTAAGAAACTGCAGGCCAGTTGGATATAAGCAAGACCAATTTCAAAATTTTGTTTCCTTTGTAGTCCTACTAGGAAAATAGAATCATTTATTCAATGGTTTGTGGAGTAGCCTCTATTCTTTGGACCCAGCAGTGGACAGAGCTTCCAACAACACTGTTCAGTAGCCTGGCATCAGGAAGTTCTGCCTTGTCTTCAATGGGACAGCTACCCACTTCTGGGGGACGGGGACCATACTGAAGCTTAACACAATATCCTAAAATCAGAATCTTGTTCATGTCTCTGGCAGTAACACAATTCAGAGTAAAACGCTAATTTACGTTAAGTACAGCACAGACAGCTATACTGACACCAAAAATTCATGCTTCCCTCCTTTGGTGTACAGAGTTGCCACTGGAAAACAGCTGCCTAGACAAGGACTCCGTTTCCTGGGCCCCCCAGCCTCCAGGTGGGGCCATGGGGTTAGTATGCACTGTTTCCAGGGCTCAAGAGCTAAAGCAATGTGTGTCCCTCCTCCAAACTCTTCCCTCTTCTCATCAGAGGCTGAGGATTCCTGGTCTCTGATCCTTGACTCACTGCAGGCCCACCAACCAGGAGCACTAGCACTGGGAAGTCATGTGACTGAGAAGCAAACTTCTATTATGTCAAGCCCTGGAGATCTGCGGCTTGTTACTATAACTAGCATTACCCGGTAACTGAACCAGCGAGCCCAAGCCCAGCATCTAACAGGAAAAAGATGGAGGAAGCTAGGTTGATAATAAAACCACAAAGTATCACTGCTATGACATCGGGTAAGAAAAGATCGAAGTACACACTGTTTAAAAAAAAAAATAGTATCAGTTCCTTTTCACTCTGGATTATCAAATTTCAATCACTTGTGACAAAAAAATTTGCCCGCTGATTCTCTTGGCTGTACAACAGCTCTTGTCTGTGTTCTCCCATCAAAAGTGAGTACATTTCTGAGACTACAAATTCACCACTATGTTAACCTGAACAAAATAAACAAAGTAAGATAAACTGGTCGCCAAAAATATTTTCACATCCCAAGGAACTGATTTCTGAATTAAAGAACTGGTCGCTACCGTTGGCAGAAGTAGATTAAAGCAACACGTTCAGGACACAAACAGCGACAGAGAATTCCCATGTGGCTGTGAGGATGCTCACCTGAGGCCGGGGCTGCCCCAGTGCAGTCACCGAGCTGAGTTTTCAGTGGAGGCACAATGATGGTGCGGGTGCCGGGGCCATCCCCTGCGACTCTGCCGGGCCCCTCCACCAGGGGTCCACTGTTGCCCCGGAGAGCACTCAGGGTATCAGTGGAATATGGGCTGCTCAAGGAAGAGTCAGAGTCTGGAGAATCATTGACAGTGACATAACTGATGACGTTAGACCTTGCCTTCAGGCCAGAGCTGAGGAGAAGAAAATAGGTGAAAATTCAGCCCACTTTTAGCAATGTTTCTTTGATGATCATTGTTCCTCCCAGGACGATAATGGCAACAGAGTAACACGAGCAGCAGCAGACTTCTGAGCTCTTATTCTGCATCAGGCACTATTCTTACCCTCCACATAGGTCTCACTAAAACCTCACAACACTTCTATGAAATAGTTACTATAACCCCCATTTTGCAGATGAGGAAGCTGAAGCACAGAGAGATTAAGACACTCAGCCAAGGTCACACAAGTGGTAAGTGGTGAAGACAGGATTCAAGCCGGCACAGCATGCTGCCAGATACACAGCTCTAACAACTCTTCCACATTGCTGCTCGGCCATTTCCACTCACGGTTATTTCCATAGTATTCTCTGTATCATCCTGCTAAACTATATTAATGATTCCTTGGTATGTCTAAACAAACTTCTCACCATATATATTTTTTTAAGATTTTATTTATTCACTTGACAGAGAGAGAGATCACAAGTAGGCAGAGAGGCGGGCAGAGAGAGAGGGAAGCAGGCTCCCTGCTGAGCAGAGAGCCCGAAGCGGGACTCAATCCCAGGACCCTGGGATCATGACCTGAGCCGAAGGCAGAGGCTTTAACCCACTGAGCCACTCAGGTGCCCCTCACCATATTTTTGTTTAAACGTTCCTTCATAAACTGAACTCCACCTTCTTAACTTTAATTTTTCCTCATTTTTTAAAGAGACTTGGCTCTAGTCAAAGAAATCCTGCTGGTTACACATTTTTTGCCACTCCATAGTCATTTTTCCTCACTGGAAAGTTTACCTTTTCTCTTCCCCAAATCAGTTCAGAAACCACTTTCAGTGCTTAGTTTCAAGTCTACATCCCATTTGTAAATACCATTTTGTAACTGTTAATATCATTTGTAAATACCTCTTTTGAGGTACTTCATTCTAAATCTGCTCTTTCAGGTCATTAAACTTCATTCATATGTAACTCTGCAAAGTCTTCTCAGTTACTGTCGTGTGTGAACCCCACCTCCCCAGGTAAACATGGTGTTATTCCCTCTTCTTTATGCCTAGCACTAAAGGCCCAATAAAGCACAGGACACAGAACAATCGAAGCAACTGACTATGTTCCCACTAAGAGAGAGGTGTATGTAACAGTTCTTCGAGGTATACACTCTCTCTTGGTTAACTGCCCAGTTAAGAACTTGGATTAAGGTGCTGAAATAAGAGGAAATTATCTGGTACTGACATTCCTCAACTTTCATTCCACAAAGCAGAAGGAGAAAGAAAGTAGCCCTACTTCAAGTTGCACCTCTTCCAAAGTGGCCTTTGCAGATTAAGAATTTACAAATAACCTCCTATCTATTGACTTTTCCAATTAACTGTTGTTTACGTGCTCTGCTATGGCATCTATTTTCAGACCCTAAAGGTCCTTAAAGGCAGGGAATCATGTCCATGGTATAATGTGCATTCCAAGCCAAAGCAGCTAAATATTAAGCAACTTAATATTCCCCTTCCAGCTAATGTATCTGAAAAGACGGATTTAACATGATGCTCAGTCATGGAAACTGGAGTGCTCTGACTCACGCATCCAAGGCCACACTTCCAAAATACCAATTTTTAGTCCTTCCTTTCATAGCCCAAACTGGACCACTTGTCTGAAACCAAGGGTCTAAGACTTTAGGTGTCAGCTAAACCTCAGATGGCATCTGAGATGGTAGGAGCCACTGGGTCAGGGAGCCATTCACCTATCTTACCTATTGGGCTTATACTTGTTGTCCTCTTCCTCATCGGTGTCACTGCGGATGGTGATGACACTCACAGGAGGGCTGGGAGTATCTGGAATGATGATGGGCTGATGCTGATCTGGGACAGGGACTAGGGAATTATAAGAAGATGTGGTACGGAGAGGACTGCTCCCAACAAGAGAATAGACTTGAGAAGGCAGAACATCCAGAGAAGACCTGTAGAAAAAGGCCACAAGAAACACCGTTCAGTCCCTGGCCCCCCAAATTATCCACCTTTTCCCCAGAACTCTTTCCAACTTGTTCTCTGACTCCTTTTCACCTAATCATTAATTCAATACACTTGATTATAGAAGTTCCAATAAAAACTAAACAAACTGCTCTAAAAGAGGGTTTCCATCAGGGCCAAGAACCCTAAAATACAATGTAAATTTTATTTTTGTATGCCCTTTATTCCATAGTTAAATTTCCCAATGTAACATGGGCAGAAAAATAAAAACATTGGCATAAAAGAGGGCCTCCAAAGGGGCACATGCACCCGAATGTTTATAGCAGCAATGTCCACAACAGCCAAACTATGGAAAGAACCTAGATGTCCATCAACTGATGAATGGATAAAGAAGATGTGGTATATATATACAATGGAATACTATGCAGCCATCAAAAGAAATGAAATCTTGCCATTTGCGATGATGTGGATGGAACTAGAGGGTATTATGCTGAGTGAAATAAGTCAATCGGAGAAAGACAACTATCATATGATCTCCCTGATATGAGGAAGTGGAGAGGCAACATTGGGGGCTTGGGAGGGTAGGAAAAGAATAAATGAAACAAGACGGGATCAGGAGGGAGACAAACCGTAAGTGGCTCTTAATGTCACAAAACAAACTGAGGGGGGTTAGGGGGAGGGGAGTAGGGAGAGGGGGGTGGGGTTATGGACACTGGGGAAGGTATGTGCTATGGTGAGTGCTGTGAAGTGTGTAAACCTGGTGATTCACAGACCTGTGCCCCTGGGGCTAATAGTACATTATATGTTTATAAAAAAAAAAAGTAATATAAAAAGAAAAAAAAAGAGGGCCTGGATTCAAAGTGGCAGCAGAGAGAAAAGATGTGCATGAGGAAGACACACCTGGTATGCATGCCCAAGTGAAAAGTTTATCTCTTCCTCAATTTGGCAGCTACTCGCTGCTTCTCACCAAAAAAGATCTCTACCACAGCCCTTTAAATGCTGGCGACATCTCTCTCAAAAATGGCACTTTTAACTACCAACTCTAACAAAGACTTACTTAGAAGAGACTGGAGCAGATTGCTTATTCTTCTTAGAAGGGAGAGAACTGGATTGTGGTTGTCTGACAACATGGGCAACACCAACATTCAGGGGCTGAGCAGTGGCCAGCGTCACGTGGTTAGTCAGCAAGGAGGGCTGCTGCATGATAGTGCTGTACTGGTTGCCGTGAGAGTGGGCATTCCTGCACCAACAGAAAGACACAGAGAGACTGAATGCCTAAACCACTGGGAAATTAGGTCCAGATAGGTATTAAAAGCAATTAAGACAACCAAATAGAGCTGCATTTTATTTTTTAAATTGGGCACCTGGATGACAAAGCCTTGGTTTTCATTGCATGGTTTCTAAATGCATAAGACTTTCAATCTGAAGTAAATGATTCCTGATCTCAGAACCTATGTTTTCCTATATTCCAAGTTTCTCATTACTCCACCTCCTAGCCCGAAAAGGGTTCTTTTCTTAAAGAATCTGAAACAGAGATACATCTCTCCTTTCCTTTATTTTCTTCCTAGGAGTCTGACCAAATCATTAAGCACTCCTACCCTAAGGGATCTGCCCTTGCAGATCTCCCAGAGAGGAACACAGGGTACTTGCCTCCAGTCTGTGAGCTGCTGGCCACTGCCCATGGCCTCTGGAATCACTGCTGTGGGCTGGACAGAGTTGTGCAGAGCTACCCCAGGCAACTGTTGCCAAGTTGAAGGCAGGAGAATTTGTTGGGTTCCTCCAGGCCAAGCCTGCTGTAAGGAAACACACACAAAAAAGATCCAGACTTGACTCATTCTTGGCTTTTTCTTTTGTTTTTTAGATGAAAGAAAAATTCATATTGTAAAAGAAGTTGCTTGTAGATTGTTAACTTGCAGAGATCAAAAAAGAAAAGTCAGAGGGGCTCAAGGTTACAAGTCTTATGAATAGGGAAAGAGAACATACTGCTTTCTCTGGGCCACCTCTGTAACATGACCACCAGGGTATTAAAGAAAAGAAGATCCCTGTGGTTAAGAGTTTCTCTATTATACTGTGGAGTCAAAGAGTCTGAAAAGTTCAGAGGTAAGCTCTGGTTAAATGATGGAATACCATTTTTGCAAGGATTCTAAAAATACACCTAGAAAGAGTTAAGACAGCTCCCTTGAGATTAAAAATAGGAATTTTAAAATTTAAGTGCCAATCAGTTAAGACATCAGGTCAATTTAACCCATAAAACAAAGAGGAGAATTATGCCTTTTTAAAAGGGTAGAACTTCGAACATGAAGCCAGATGTGAATGACCAAAGGCCAAAATCCTTTGGCAAACAAGCATATGCCAGAAACAGAAAGCCAACTTCATCATATACAGCCATATGAGAGAATTAAATAAAGCAGTAAGTAAAATATTTCTAAAATAGATTCAGGGAGCACCATACTTTGTTTTTAATAGTTACCTAAAATATACTGTTTAACATATCATTTATAAAAATATACTTCAACATAAAAACTAATCACTACAAGAAAATACATCATTTCTGGTTTTTAACAAGCACTTGCAATAGACAGCAACAAATATGTTTTCTGAACTTCTTACAGAAATTCTGGCATTTTCTTAAAAAATGGGAACAGATTTGAAAGTTTCCTTTTTAAACTTTAAAATTCTACAGTACAATCACCTACAATGCTAGGGTACATATGGTTCTTTCTTAAATTTCAAACTGCAAGGCCATCAACACACTGTTTTATTTCTGCAAGTAACAGATCCACTTGTTACAAATACCGGTTCCAAACAAGAAGCCTTCAAAGCAGAGAAACTGCAAACACGTCTGCTACCATAAGCAGAATTTAAAACAAAATAAAACAAAACAAAAAATAAGAGAAGTATGTTAAGTCACACCATGCGTCTTTCCATAAGCCAACACCTGCACAAGACAAAGCATGTAGTTTAATACAGAGCAAGAAATAACATTCCAACGTGAGGCAGAAATCTGGCGTTCCAAGCGACGAACTGTTTTGACAGAGGAAGAACAAAAATATGCAAAGCTTAGCAAATGACTAGTGCAAACTGAAGAGAAGCAGCAAAGGAGAGTATCAACTAACATTCTCAAAACTATAGGTGAGCAAGTTAGAACCAGTGGCCTGGATCAATCAAATTGGAAATATATCTGACTCCCTTGCACTCAGGTTTTATGCTCATGATGTAATTAATCTGGAGGTGACAAAGGCTTTTAAACTAAAAACCAAACAAATTCCAACAACCAAAGTATGTTTCTGGAAGTGTTTACACTCACATAGAGTCCTTGAGAAACAACAAAGGAAATTTAAAAGCCCCTTCACAAAAGATGCAGATAATCAGTATTCAGTAGTATCAATAAGGTTTTCAAATGCTTACCTAGCTTTAAATTTCAAATAATGAAATGCTGGATGTCCAATAAACAATTCTAACTCCCCCGAATAAACCAAAATACATCAAAAGACCACTCTGAAGGGTACAAATCCTGAAACACACCTTGAGGTCCTACTCATCTTTCCTATCTCTAAGCCCCATACTACTGCATTTGCTGCTGCATTTAGTGACTTTTCCCCAGGACTTTTAGTCACAAAGGTATTGTATTAGCATAAGGGTTTTCAGCCTTATTTTCATCTCTGTCTAAAGACCTCTTTGTAAAGTCATTAATTTCTCCATAAACCCCTAAAAATTAGTTTATATTTAATCTCAACCAACAAATGAAATCTGATCTAAAAAAATTCTACAGGGAACATCTTTAAATGGAAGATATCAGCTGCCACTGAACATGAGTGGCAAAGAGAGTTATCCTCATACGTTCATAGAAGAAAAGTTAACATCAACTGATAAAGCAATAAATTAGGAGCAACTTAAACATTTCTACATGCACAAAAATTTTAGAAGCTTAAAATAGCAAATAAAGAAGGAAGCTAACTTGCCAAGGAGTTCAAATTTTGGCCATCCGGATACCTGCAGCAAAGCCAAACTAAAGGCCATTTCCTTTATTCTCAAGGATCAGAGGGTAAAAGAGCAAAAAACAGATACAGTGTTGAAGCTCTTCTGAGGCTACACCAAGAGCTTTCATCACACTAGGCTGGCAAAGAAGAATAATGGGATCTGGTTCCTTACAGAGCCACTCTGAATATCAGAATCAAACACTGCTTCAGCAAATGTTGGGGAGGAAAACAATGAGACATTAAAGATGTAGCAAGAACACAGCCACAAGATGGCACATGCTTCCATGCCCTCTGCAAAGACTAAGTTAAATTTTTTTTTTTTTTAAATGAGAAAACCAGAAGAAAACAGAACAAAAACAAGCAGGAAAAAAATAAAAAAGAAAGAAACCAAAGAAACTCCGTTAGTAACACAATCAAGTGAGGGGAATTACCAGTACAGCGGCAGTCTGTTCAACCAGCGCCGGCCGGCCGGCTGCGCAGCTCAGAGTAAAGGGCACCGCATACTGCGGTGCGATGGTGGCTACTTGAGGGTGGAGAGTTGCTACCATTAGTGGTGTACAGCTTCCCTGCAACGCAGATCAGGCAGGTGAGTGAAACAAACACGGAGGCAGGTTATCTGGATTCAGAAGGGCTCTCATTCCCCCCAAGATATTACCAACAAGCAGTCATTTCGTATCACCTAAATGCATGTACAAACACAACTTGCCCCTTCAACTCTGCACAGCATCAGCCTACTAGGTCAAATGTCAAGGGCCTAAAGCAATCAAGTACAGGAATCCTTCTTGGGCCAGATTCAGAGGATCGGTTCTACAAAACTCAGGTAACAAAGGCATGTATTAATAATTCCTCTTCTTCCTACTCCCAAGAGAAGAGTTTTTGGACTTCCAAATTTCTTCTGTGTCATGGGACACAAATATTTACACACAGAATTGAAAATACAGTATCTGTTGCTTATGTAAGTCTTTCATGATGTTCTTGCCCATCTTAGTTGCATGTCCCAGGGCAGGTAGAAAATTTTAAGGCTTCCTATAGCTTAAACACACAGAGTGAAGGAATGTAACACTTGAAGAGGCATCCTGATCTGATGCAGCCTCTCTGCCATGATGTCATTCTGAAAGAGCGAGCAAAGGGGCCGCTGAAGGGAACAAAAGGGCAACACTTTATCTTTAGAATCAAAATATTACTCCATGTGTATAAAAAATTAACTACATCCCACAAAGTCGGAGTGAATTTACTCAAAACACAGCTTCTCAGGGTCAGGGTATTTATCCCTGTAAGTCTACGGAAGACACTGTCAGAGTTGCAATAGTGTTAGGAATAAGGAATCATTCCTCTAGAGCTGTCTCCTTTTAAGTCCACTGAATCAAAACCAAGAAAGATCTGACAGTCAAAGCAAATACCATCCTCGAGGACAAACACTGAGTGTCCAAGCTGCCGTGGCTGTTACCTGCGTCAGCACTCCCGATTGGATCTGCAGTGGCTGCGCGGCCGGCGCCTGGGGTACAATCGGCACGGCGTTATCCATCCTCACAGGGAATCCAGAGTGTTTTGTTGTTGCTTGTAGTCCAGCTGCAGAAAACACCACCACTGTTAAAGTGCTGTGCGAGGTCTGCGCTTCGGTTGGGGCTTTCTTGTTTTTAGCTTTTCTGTTCAAATAATCCATCACCCAGGTTAGTACTAAACACGTAAGACAAAGGAGTTTCATAGAAGTCTAGGGGGCTAAGAAAAGGGAGACTGGTTTGGCTCTTTCAGGTTAAATTCATGGGAAGATGTTTGATACAAAAAGGGATGGTTTAAGGGAATTACAAAAATTTTTTTTTGTCCTACAACACTTAAAACTAACAACCATCCCATTCCCATTAACAGCACATGCAAAAGCAAACAAATAAAAAATCTACACTTATTAGGTTACATTCACCTTTTAATCCATTCGGGGGAGAAATTGGGATTTTTTACATGTAATTTATTAAAAGTGAAGACAAAATAATTCTTAACTTTTGGTTAGTTATGACTCTAAGTTAAGAAAAAAATTATCATTATTTATCATCTAAGTTATCCTTTGAGAATATTTTAAGATGTTTTACCCTACTCCTCAAAAAATTCACAAATTAGTTATACATTCTATCTTTAACTAGTATATGAACTGAAGAAATTACAACCCAGGATAAAAATATTTAAAAAGTAGATACTTGGGTTTACAGAAACACTTTTTTTCTACTTATTTTAGGAATCTGCCTTTGCCTTTGACAGCTTTCTAATAAGGCTCTTTTACAACTAATGAATAGCTAAGAAAATCAAGAATTTTTGTTGCCTTGCTCTGAGCACAAATGCTGAATGAATGTTTCCTCCAAATGGGAATTTCTTATTCTGGGGAAAAGAGGGGCTCAGGACAGTTTTCCCTTCAGCCAAGAGTTGAAAAGAGAGACTTCTAAGCTTTCTTTTAAACCTGCCCTATCAAAACTGTCAATGTGGACAATTTAAGTTTCTATTATCTACTAATAGAAGTTTCTCTAATTCACTAGTGCCTATGTTTGGTGAAGTGAGAACACAAACATATTATCTTAATTAGAATACTTCTTCAGTGACACTTTCTAAGCTACCAACGACTAATTTCTCTTAATATTACTATAGAGACACCAAATAAGCATAACTCCTAAACTCTAATACTTTGGTTTTCAGCAAGCCTTCCAATTTTCCATTTCAGTGATTTACAAGTATTTTAGCAGTAAGATGTTACACTGGAAAACACAATCCAGAAATACACAAAGTAAGAGAGACTAGTAAGATTAGAATTAAAACACCAGAATAATAACTTTTCAAAAAAGTGCTACTTATATAAAAATAAAAGGTAACAAATCCAGATATCCAGATTAGAAAAAAAAATCTGCTAGCTGTTCTTCATAAGGCAATGCTATCTAGTAAGATAGCTAAGCAACATCAAAATTCTTGTCTAAATTCCCAGGACATATGGCCAACTACAAGACAACATTACTGTGACAGCCTCCTAGAAATGGGCAGGAACAAAGGGCAAAGGCAGGCAAAATTTAGGAAGAAATGTTCATGAAGTTCACCTATAAGTTTCAGGATAATGAAGTAAAAGGGGACAAAATTACAAAATAATAGTCATCACTGGGCAAAATGTGTACCTATTTTGGTCAACTGGAATAGTACAGAAAGTAATATTCAGAGTACTAACCTAAAAATGCAACTAAATAACCATCAAATTGCTTTCATAATTTAGGTTAAACCACAGCAGTTAAGCTAGTTTCAAACTTGCTTCTTCAGGAAACTACAAGTGAAAACCAAGAATTAACAAAAGGCAACACTTTTGGAAGGTTCTCCCTGAACCCCGAACTAAGAAATTACTCAAGTTTTGGTTTTTGTTTTGTTTTGTTTTGTTTTTGTTGAATACAACACATTAAATAAAAAACCATGGAAGCATGGAAAGAACTATTTAATTGATGAGGGTCAATTTTCCTCTAAGTATAGTAACTTGCAAAAAAGCAGATAGTGAAAGAAAAAGAGACAACCTGGAATACAGGACTGCCAGGAAAAAACCAGCATATGGCTGGGCTGGCAAACCAAATGACAACCTTTACAGCTGAGTTTAAATGCTAAGAGGAGGTACAGCATATTTCAAAACCCCACTGCCTAGGTTCAAGTCCCAGTTCTAACACTAGCTAGTTATTAAGACTTTGGGCAGATGAAAGAATCAGGTTAAATTTTCTCATCTTTAATGGCACATATTGACATTAGGCATAATGACATTACCTACTTCCTAGGATTGTCTGCTGAGGATGAATTAATACAAGTACAAATAGAACATTATCTGGTGTGTAGTAATACTTATCAGCTATTTTCATCCTTATTACCTTAACTTAAAAACTCCCTTTTGTTTGGAAATTTTATAATTTGCTCTAGCTCCTCAGGTTATTCGGACTTCCTAAATAGAAAAAAATTTCCAAAACTTATACTTACCTAGTTATAGCAAAAGGAGTTACACCACTTTTCCCCTCTATATCTAGTCTACATTTTTTTTTTTTATTAAGGGAACCAAAAAGTTCTGCCTCGTCTCATAAATACCATCTGAGAAGCAGCAGAAGACTTCAGAGGCTCTGAAAACTGTTCCTGTGAGACTCACTTTGGAAAAGGTGAAGGGGAGGAGGGTGGCTAGTTTGCTAATTTCAGTAGAAAAATCACTCAACATATGACAACCCAAAGTATAGAATTTACTATCATGTAGTATACCAGAAAATTATTTGGAAGTTAGGCTAAATTTGCATTTACGGGTTTGGAATCTGCTCCTCCGCTCTCCCTGTGGTTTCTCCCTGGTTTACATCGCTATCGCTCTCCTGTCCTCCCGGTAATCTCTCAGTCTCCCCTAGCCCCTCTTTTCCTTCTGCTTGATCCGACTCTGTCAGAAACCAAACAAACAAGAGAGTCACAGTCAATAAGTAACTGAAGTTAAAAGATAAAAATGCTACCTGCTTCTACTATGACAAGACTGAATCCTGGTTTATTACCACAGAGTACAGTCAATGACTTTCTGTTGGGAAAGTCAAGTGTGCTATCAGAAAATATCCTTAAATAATTTAACCTTTGAATTGGCTCACCATATCAATAAACACATTTCCCATATTTCAGAAAAAAGGGAACTGGATGGAATGAATTACAGAACAACAATGAAAAAAATGAAGAAGGATGGGAATGTGAAATTTTAAATCTTATTGCAATGCATGGGGTCAGAGCCTTCAGCTATTCTGTTCCTCTGTTGATAGGAGTTTGCAGGAACAGTATGATTCATAAGCTGAAGCAGATAATCTAAACGTACTCCCCACAAGTACCTCAGCTTGCAGAATTTTTCAGTTCAATAAATAATAATCTTTATTTCTGAATGTAACTCATAAGGTTACATATTCCTAAGCATAATTTTTACATTTAAGGATAAAATTACCTTTTATTTGAAATGTTAATTTTATTTAATAATGGAATGATAAAGGAAGTAAGATTCAATATAGAATTTCTGTTTACAACAAATTTCTTCAAGCTTAGTATTTCTGCATATTGAGAGATATATTCTTAAACAAGATATAGGACACTGGCACAAGGTCTCAGTGGGCAAGAAATTGATATCACAGCAGTTCAAATACGAAAAGTTAATTGAACTCCCATAATGTGTCAGACATTATCAAAATTAAATAAATAACCAATGCAAAAAGGGTAAATCTTCATATTCAGAGACAGTTTAAACTTGTCAGAGATCAAAACTGAACAACTAGATACCTACTAAGGAACTGCCTAAAGCAAGATCTGTGGGTCTGATATGATACTATTCGATACAGGAGTTTCCCCACTTACTCTGAAAAGCAGGTGGACATACTATAAATGTTTGTTGGAACGGATCTGTCTGAGTGCAAATTTGGGTGGTTCCAGGCTGCAAGGACACGCCCTGCTGGGCAACTCCAGGAACTGGTGCTGCAGACGATGGATACAAAGCTGACTGGTAGTTTAGCAATGAGACATCTGAATTAGCCAGGGAAAGAGTAGCAGCTGCTGCAGTAGAACTGGAAGCTAGAACACTGGCCTAAAAACAAAAGGATAATAGTTGTATATGGATATAAAGCAGAAATAACAGTATTTTTACACATGCAGAATCTAGCCAGAAAAAATTAAAGTTTTAAAATGTAGTATTAACTGTCCCTGAAATAACTCTCTGCTTAGGAAATTTTCCCAGTCTCTAAATTTAAGGCATACTATAAGGTTGAACAGGAAAACATAGAATCAAAAACAGTCCTGTACTAAGGACAGCCTCAGATAAACCCTTATCTCTTCTCTCTGTACAAAAAGTTGCTGGATGTGAGATACCACCAAATCTCATTTTAAAAGTAGACCTAGCTAAGAAATGAGGAAGCTCACATCTTCAATAACAAATATAAATATCACTGTTTGGCAAACAAATGCAAAATCACTCTTAAAGTTAATTATTGGAAACCCCACACTGAACTCATAGAAACACTGAGTAGACTGGCGGTTGCCAGGGACAGGGCAGCAGGTGGGAGAGAAAGTGGGTGGAGGAAATCAAAGGCAAACTGTAAATTTGCAGTTACAAGATGAATGAGTTCTGAGGATCTAATGTACAGTAGAGAAAAAAATTATTGGAAACACCCTTCAATACATGTAATGAGAAATATAAAATCTTTCTAACAGAAAGTCAGTGGCTAAAGTCAGTACAACTAACAGCAGTAAGTAGTACAATAGCTATGGTCCACTTATGAAACTAGGTGAAAACTATAAGGACCTGGATTAGGCCTTTGTATTTAGTTTTTGGCAACACATTACTGGTAAGTGTCATGTCCACCTGGTCTTCCATCACTTTCACCATGCAGGAAATTTGTTCAGAAATAACAAGATCACCAAAGCAAAAACTGGTTTCTTTATCTCAACCTGTACTCTTAACTAGTTCCTTCCCCTCTTAGGTTCAAATTTCCAAAATCATTTACTGAATACCTGATTGTGCACTGTATTAAGCTGGTTGCTGAAGCTCATGGTTAGATTTGTGCTTGTATTTGGGGCAACGTGAGTAGTGAAGGGACTCTTGATCTGACTCACTGTATCGTACATGTGAACCCTCCGCTTGCAGATCTCCATGTTCTGAAAACAGGACTTAACACTGAAAAGAAAGATTAACGATTCAGTAAAATGTATGCTAAGGTTTAAAAAGATAACAAAAACTCAAGAAGAATACGGATCAAAATTTTAACCCAAGTATATTTAGATAAAATGAATCAAGAGTTTTTATAACCGTAAAGAGAAAAAACAGACATCTTATTTTTAATCTGATGATTTTTCAATGAGAAAGGAAAGCATCAGTGAGCCAAATATGCAAACACCAAGGCCGCTGCTCACATGATCGCTCTGTTTAACTGTAAGATGGTAACAAAACAGGATGACATCATGGTAAGTGCCCCAGACCATACTCACTGATTGCTATGTGGAAAATCCAGAAGGTGGGTCATTGTCACAAACTGATGGTTAAGAGTTTTCAGAGGAGTAATTCTCTTATCTGCATCAATTGTCAGCATTTTTTTTAACAGATCAATATATTCTCTTCGATCCGCCTTCTCTGCCAACATATCTGTTCCCTCCAAGTCTGTGGACATATTTACCTTACGGGAAAAATTTAGAAATATCACACATCATCATTTAACCTTTAATGTTGATACTAAGCATATGCATAATACATAGATAGATCAATAAACAGATACAGATCTCAAGAGAAAAACCTGAGGAAATTCATTTTATTACAGAAAAATCATTTTCACAAGTGGAAACTCTTCTTACACTAAATAAAATATTCAATTTGGTAGAGTGTGTTGGTAGAATAAAGCTAAATGAATCTTTTCATTCAAAATTTGGACAAACAAATGAAAGCAATTATTATTACTTAAAAATTCCTATTACTGAAAAGATTAAATGACATAATAAATATGAAATGTTTAAACAGAATTTGGAACACAGTATGCACTCAACTAATGTTAGCTTTTATGTATTTATTTAGCAGAGAAAATGGACAGTAAAGAAATCTTCAAAAACAGTATTTCAAAATACTTGACAGGCAAAAAGATTAGTTAAGCAAAAGCAAGGGAGAACACGTAATTCTAAAAGTATCTTGGTTAGGATTCAAATGTTCTTTTAATACATGGCAGAATATTAATGAACTTTTATCTCTAAAAAATGAAAATGTACTAGAAGATAACAGATTGACTCTATCTTTAATATAATTAATCAATGGAAGTATGTCTCTGATTAAGAGATACGGAAATATTTGGCTTCCTGAAACTTTCTATACTCACCTGAGCCATGTCATCTAAACAATTAAAAATGTACTTTCGAGCTTCTTTTGATTTGATTCCAGTCTCCAATTCATGTTCTTCCGGTGTCTATAAAATACAGATTAAAAAAAAAATTCCATCTGTATGTTATTTTCACATTTTGTTCAAATTAAATCCAAAATACAAAGAAACAGGAGTCGTCACCTTGCCAATCAGAGATGGCAAACATGAAAGTAATTTACAGCTGGAAAATCTTCTAGCATATGAATGGGACCTGGATATCTGACTACTCTTTTAATACTGCTAAATTAAATGTGGAAACAATGATGTAGCACAGTTCCTGAAGGATGTCATGTAAGAGGGTCATTACCATATTTCTCTTAAAGCTACTTTGAAAGGAAATGATATTTCAAATCCTAACTATTAAACAGGATCAGGGACAGAGACTCACAAAGTTACTCAAGTTAGTTTGAGATCTCTCAAGTTAAAGGAGTAGATTCAGAAGTAAAGAGCAGGCATTTATTTCATGAAAATATATAAGGCCTTAACATGGTGAGTTAGAAAATTATGTTGTTTTCTCATATTTACTCAGAATTTTCTAAAAAACAGTCATAGCTAAGTTATTCTCGTTCTTCCATGATTTAATGGTGAACACTGTTTTTCATACCCTCTTCTCAGCTGCTGGTTCAAATATACAAAACAACCTCAGACAACTGAAAGATGTTTAGTTTATTTATTTATTTATTTTTAAGTTAAGGATCAGGTCAAATGGGTACAATGAGATAATTTTTCTAAGTACTTCTTCCTGCAAACATACGTTGCCACCACCACCATCCCCTCTTCCGCCTCCACCTCAAGAACTTAATAACTAAAAAGCTGGGAGTAAGGAGTGCAGGAATGGGTAGTATAGTAGGGGAGACAGACCTTAAGCCTCCACAGCGGATACCCCAAATTAGGATCTCTGTTGAAAAACCTTGTTGTTTTTGTCCCAGCACTGAGAAGATATTCAGCGGGCAGGCCTTGTGTTTGTGAAATGTAACGAATCTGAAACATTAAAACATTGATTTGGAGTGGAAAGAGAAAATATTAAAAACTTCTACACTAAGACATTATTAGCTCTAGCCAAATCAATATAAATAAAACATATCTATAAATACATACATATGCAAACCCACTCACAGGTGATTCCCAAATATTTATACAGTTATTTCTGTGTTACTGTATCTGCCATTTACAAGGAAAACTCAGTTTTGACAATTTTGTGTATAAACATTTTGCTTTTCTGAAGACCTCTGATACAAGTTCAGAAAACTTCAGGTGATTTTTAGGACAGAACAGAATAATTTCCAACAAACTATCTCATGGATCACAAGGGTTTTTCCATTTCATTTGTTGATATATTTTCAAATTGAAAAGATCAGGAAAACATTTTTATAAGCTTCTTTCTTCCTTGGTTACTCTAGCTCCCTACTCTAAATTGCCATAGAGCTTCTCTCTCATACCATAAAATTAAATACTAATTCAGTTTCTCTATCCCTACATCACTAGGGGGCAGGCAGTGTGTTCATTAAACCAACATTTACTAAGTACCCACTATGAACTAACCTAACAGCTCTTAAAGTCTGGTCTGGGGAGCCTTGGGGGTCCCCAAGATCCTTTCAGGGAGTCCACAAACCAAAACTATTTTTAAAATAATACTCAGAAGTTATCTGCCTTTTTCATTCCCTTATGGGTATACAATAGAGATTTCCAGAGAGGATGTGTGATGATGTCATTGCTCTGATGGCTAATGAAATATGTGCTTGTATATAGTTGTGTTTTAAAAATTTTCCAGTTTTATTGTTCAACATTTGTTTGCTTCCACAATTCCAAAGACCCAAGAAAGCAACAGAAGAGATGATTTGCTTTTCTCTCCACTACTGAGAGTGATAAAAGAGGTAATTTTTTTTAACCACCTTTTCCATATTTGAATGGCTGTATTTAAGATAAAATTAGAGAGAAACTTGTAAGCCAGGAAATCTTACTTCCCATGTCTCCCCCTAAAAACTTTTAAGTTATTTTTTATTTTATTATTTTTTAAAAGATTTTATTTATTTATTTATTTACTTTTTTTTTTTTTTTTTTTGAGAGCGAGAGTGTGTGTTTAAGCCAGAGTAGGGATAGAGGACAAACGGGGAGAGACAGAATCTCAAGCAGATGCCATGCTAAATGTGCAGCCTGAAGCAGGGCTCTATCTCATGACCCCTAGATGACAACCTGAGCCAAAAACCCAGGTAGCTTCTAATTAGAAGTTTTAACTTCTAATGCAGTATATACTAACAGATATAATCTATACAGACAGACTTTTTTGGGATCCTCACCAGTTTTTTAACAGTGTAAAGCAGAGGTCAGCAAACTATGGCCTATAGGCCAAATCTGGCCTGCTTTCATGAGACAATTTCAGGTAACACCAGGATATCACTCTTGAATCTGTGGGAGCTACGTAATGGAAGCCAATATAGCATTAACAAAATAGAAAAAAAAAATTCTAATGTAGATAAGAACATTTTTTTAAAAAGATTTTATTTTTATTTATTTATTTGACAGAGAGAGATCACAAATAGGCAGAGAGGCAGGCAGAGAGAGAGGGGGAAGCAGGCTCCCTGCTGAGCAGAGAGCCTGATACAGGGCTCGATCCCAGGACCCTGGGATCATGACCTGAGCTGAAGGCAGAGGCTTAGCCCACTGAGCCACCCAGGTTCCCCTAGATAAGCATATTTTAAATATGAACTTCTTTTGTGTACAAAAATGGTGAAATATTTTTTTAAATCCAGAATAAAATTTGTGTAATAAAATACTACTCAGACATTTAAAAAACAATAGAAGAAGGGCAACTGGGTGGCTCAGACAGTTAGGCACTGGACTCTTGATTTTGGCTCAGGTCACGATCTCAGGGTCTTGAGACTGAGTCCTAGGTCAGGACTAGATGCACTAGGCATAGAGCCTGCTTAAGATTCTCTCTTCCTATCCCTCTGCCCCTCCCCACCCTGCTTGCTCACATGTGCATGCTCACATTCTCAAAATAAGTAAAATAAATAAATGAGAGAAGTTTAATTCTTGACACATAAAGATATTTCACAGTATACCAAGTAGAAAAACAAGATTACAAATTAAATAATCTCACTTTAAAAAGAATTACATTTCACTGATTCTAAGAGGCTTATTTTTTCACACTAACATCTTTGAAATCAAGATATGTCTCACAACTGATAACTGTCATGATTTAACTGGCAGCATTCTTTCTTACAGGTACGGGAAAATGGTGTATCTTTCAGTCAGTAGTGTCTTAAATATGACCAAATACAGTATATATGCTCCTCTATATCCCTAAGTTTATCATGTGGAATAGAACTATATATAGCACATATATTCATTCATTCTTTTAGGAAGTACTTATTGAGCGAGGCACTGGTGATTTTAAAAATAGATATGGTTCCTGCTCTCATAAACCCTGCAGTCAAGTGAGGGAGACAGACACTGAATATTCAAACTGAATTGGCATTCTGAAAAAAAGAAACAAGCTTCTATAAAAATGCATAGCAAAGGAACCCAAGCTAGACTGGGGACTGGTAAGGAAAAGCTCCTTGAGAAAGCAACGCTTGAGCTAATAAATGAGTAGGCACTGACTAGATGAAATGAATGGATGGTACAGAAGTATTCCAGACTATGAGAAGAGTACGTACAAGGGGTCTTTGCTGGAAGGATGCATATTCTTAACCAGTGCTGAAATGATGCCAATAGTGCTAGAGCACTTTTCGAAAAGCAAGAAGAAATGGTATACGATCAAACAGAGGGAAAGAGAAAGGGGAAGGACAACCTATGTAGGGGCTCAGAGGCCATATTAAGAATTTAGCCCTTCATTCCAAAAGTATTTTAAAAACCACTGAAGAACAGGGAAGTGGCATGATCAATTTGTGTTTTGTAAAAATCACTCTGTAAAAAAACTGGAGATCTATGTATATAATTGGAGATTATGTATATAATTTATATATTATGTAGAAAAGTATCATATAATTATTTACTTAGTGCTGTTTCCCATCACCAAACTATAGCCTCCATGAGGGCAAGTATAATGTTTTATGCAGCACTATATCCCCACTGTCTAATAAGGTAGGTACTCAATAAGTACATGATGAAAATTAACAAATTATACACATAAATAAATACACATAAATTAAAAAAATACACATAAATATAAAAAAATATGCCAAATCATAAAGGGTCACCTCTGAAGGGTGAAACTACTAAAGGTTAAAAGTTTTATCCCTTGGTTTACTGCATCTTTTCTAATTTTTCTATAATGATGCGCTTAAAGAATTAAAATATTTAAAAATTTTAATATTACAGAATGAGTTTCATTGTGAAAGTAGAATGGGAAGCTATCATCCAGATACTGCTTTTCACATAGCTTACAATACAGCAAAAACAAAAGTCCTGCATTTATGCAAACAAAGCATTATTGTCATTTGTTATATTAAACAAAATGTTTTCAACAAATCCGAAGCTATTAATATTTCAAGAATCACAAATACCTGCTATAAAATCTGCTATAATATTCCTGAAAAACCTTTAGCTGATATCATATTTAACAGTGAATACTGAATTATTTTCCCCCTAAAATCAGGAACAAGACAAGGATTTCTGCTCTTATATTTCTGTTCAACACTGTTACTATTGCTTTAATACAAAGCAATTAGGCAAGAAAGAAAAAGGAATTCAAACTGGAAAGGAAGATGTAAAACCATTTTTTTTTGTAGATGACTTGATCTTATAGTTAGAAAACTGTAAGGATTCCATTAAAACAATGAGAACTAGAGTTCTATCAGAAAACTAATCGAGGGGGGCACCTGGATGGCTCAGTTGGTTAAGCAACTGCCTTTGGCTCAGGTCATGATCCCGGAGTCCCAGCATTGAGGGCCACATCAGGCTCCCTACTCAGTGAAGTGTCTGCTTCTCCCTCTGACCCTCTCCCTTCTCATTCTCTCTCTCTGCTCTCAAATTTAAAAAGAAGAAGAAGGAGGAGGAGGAAGACAAGGAGGAGGAGGAGGAGAAAAGAAAACTACTAGAGGGGCACCAGGATGGCTAGTCAGTAGAGTATGCAACTCTTTATCATGAGTCCAAGTCCAATGAATTCAACCCCCACACTGGGAATACAGATTACTTAATAAAAATAATAAAGTAAAAGAACCTTCAAAAAAAAAAAGAAGAAAACTACTAGAAAAGAGTTCAACAAGTTTGAAGAATAAAAGATCAATTACAAAACTCATTGTATTTCTATACATTAGCAGTGAGTAACCTGAAAATAAAATTAAGAAAATAATTCCATTTACCACCACATCAAAAAAAAAAAAAAAGAATACTTAGAAATAAATTTAATAAGAGAGATGTAAAACGTGTACTCTGAATATTACAAAATGTTACTAAAGAAAACCTAAAAATTCTGGTCACATTTATGGGATCAGAAGACAATATTGTTAAGATGGTGATACCTCCCAGAGATTCAATGGACTTGACTTTTTAAACAAAACAACCAATAATTATTTTGTAGAAATTAAAAAAAAAAAAAACCCTAAAATTCACATGGAATCTCAAGGTCCCTTGAATAGCCAAAACAATCTTGAAAAAGAAAAAAGTTAGGGGCGCCTGGGTGGCTCAGTGGGTTAAACTTCTGCCTTCTGCTCAGGCCATGATCTCAGGGCATCGGGCTCTCTGCTCAGCAGGGAGCCTGCTTTCCCCCTCTCTCTCTGCCTGCCTCTCTGCCTACTTGTGATCTCTCTCTCTCTCTCTCTCTGTCAAATAAATAAATAAAGTGTTTTAAAAAAAAAAGAAAAGAAAAAGTTAGAGGACTCACACTTCCATGTTTCAAAACTGACCACAAAACTACAGTAATCAAAACAGTGTAATACTGGATAAACACAGATACATAGATCAATGGAACAGAACTTAAGAGTCCACAAATAAATCACTATTATTTAGGGTCAATTGATTTTTTTTTTAAGATTTTATTTATTTGACAGACAGAGATCACAAGTAGGCAGAGAGGCAGCCGGGGCGGGGGCGGGGGGGGGGGCGGGAATCAGGCTCTCCGCTGAGCAGAGAGCTCGATGCGGGGCTCGATCCCAGGACCTAGGGATCATGACCTGAGCCGAAGGCAGAGGCTTTAACCCACTGAGCCGAAGGCAGAGGCTTTAAACCACTGAGCCGCCCCTACAGTCAACTGATTTTTGATAAGGATGCAAAGAGGTAGGGAAAGAACAGTCTAACAGAAAATGGTGTTGGAAAAACTGAATATCCACATACAAAACAATGAAATTGAACCCTTGCTTTATTCTATATAGAAAAATCTACTTAAAATGGCTCAAAGACCTAAAGGCAAGAGATAAAACTGTAAAATCTTAGAAGAAAACATAGGAGAAAAGCTTCATGACTTTGGATTTGGTAATAATTTCTTGGATATGATACCACAAGTATAAGCAACAAAAGGAAAAGCAAACAAATTGGACTCCATCAAAATTAAAAACTTTTGTGCAAACAATGCTATCAACACAGTGAAAAGGCAACCCTAAGGAATCAGAGAGAGTTTTTGCAAATTATATATCTGATAAGGGATTAATACCCAGAGTATATGCAAACTCCTACAACTTAATAATAAACAACCCGGGGCGCCTGGGTGGCTCAGTGGGTTAAAGCCTCTGCCTTCGGCTCAGGTCATGATCTCAGGGTCCTAGGATCGAGCCCCACGTCGGGCTCTCTCCTCCACAGGGAGCCTGCTTCCTCCCCTCTCTCTCTGCCTGACTCTCTGCCTACTTGTGATCTCTCTTTCTGTCAAATAAATAAATAAAATCTTTAAAAGTAATAATAATAATAAACAACCCAATTCAAAAATGGGCAATGGACTTGAGTAGACTTTTCTAAAGATTGACTGTTTGTTGATTGATTGATTTTTAGGGTGCTGTTAGGGAGAGATTCCTGAGTGCAGTGGGGGGAAGAGGAGAGGGAGAATCTCAAGCAGATTCCTCACTGAGCACAGACCCTGACTTGGGCTTTATCTAATGACCTCAAGATCATGACCTGAGCCAAAATCAAAAGTTGGACGCAAAAACATAAAATTACCATATGACCCAACAATTCTACTTCTAGCTATATACCCCCAAAAATTGAAAACAGTAACTTAAACACTTGTATGTCAATGTTCATAGCACCATTTTTCACAATAGCCAAAAGATGGTAACTCAGTGTCCATCAACACATGAATGGACAAACAAATTGCATTGTATACTTATATACAATGCAACATTATTCAGCCATAAAAAGTAATGATGTTCTGATAACAGGGTACAACATGGATGAAAAACATGTTAAGTAAAAGAAGTCCATCTCAGAAAACCACACATGGTATGTGATAAATATGATCAACTACAATAGGCAACTCTATAGAGACAGAAAGTAGATTAGTGGTTGCCAGGGGGGTGGGGGAGGCAGAGGTTAGGGGAGAAAGGGCATTGACAGCTAATTAAGTATAGGGTTTCATTACAGAGGGATGAAAATGTTCTAAAACTGACCATGGTTATGGTTTACAGCCCTGTGAATGTGCTAAAAATCAGGGAGTTGTACACTTTAAATGGCTGAACTATATGGTATACGAATTGTATCTCAATATAAGTTGTTTTAAAGAAACTTAACTATAAGAATAGAAATCCTGCAATAGAAATCTTTTTGTATAACCAGAGATGCACCAAGATAACCCATCCCCATCCTGCTCTACAAAAGCAGTATCCTATTTATTCAGCATGGGAAAAACGACTTCCTCCTACCACCCACAGTTTCACATCTATGCACTAGGCAAAAATTCTCTCAAAACTATCAGATCATTTCTTTATTTAAAAAAAAAAAAAACAAAAAACAGTTGTACCTTAGCTTCTAAACCTAATTTCATTTGGCTCTACTTCCTAGGAAAATTAACAGTACCAATCTGTTTACAAAGGTTGAAGGTTGGCCTAGGAATGGCACTTGGGAGGCTGTAACTGCTCAGAACAAGGTTTCTTAATTGGGAATCATGAGTCCCTTAAATTTGAACTCAAAATACTGTACATAAATTTTTCTAAGAATATCCATACTCCTATCTTTCATCAGATTTTCGTAAGGGTCTAAGACCCAAAAAGGAGAATCTATGGCTTAGTTCAACCAACTGTGTTTTTGCATCATTTATCTCCCTCACACTTTGTCATTGTAAAATAAGAAAGCTGGCTTCTCTCTCACAAGGTAGAAGAATTACAAAGCTCAAGGTAACCAGTTACTTATCACATGAGCAACTCATTTTTTGTTTCAATCAAAGACATGCCCAAAGAGTCAAATTTTTAGAAGGTGGCTCTAAAATGAATCAAGGAATCAAAAATTCTAAGTTGAATAGGGGAAAATACTGTTTTACTCTTTTTTCCTATTAATAATTCCAGAGAACCATTTATTTCTTTAAAAACAAAAAACAATAATCCTCATGTACCTACTATGTGTCAGACATAATGTCAGGAGCTGAGGACACACTAGTGGAATCAGTCTAAGCCCTTAAAGAGCTTATAGCATAGTAATGAAAACCTTTTTTTTTTTTTTAAAGAACAAGAAATGAGAATTCATGGTATAATACATATAATACATCCATGGCAAATAATACAATATATACACAATACATAATATACATAATACAGTAATACATCCATGGCAAAACCTTTTCCCTCAGGACTAGCTCCTTGGGAAACTAGAACATCTTGTAAAGCTTCTCTTTTTTGAGACATACAATACTTTTTTGAGACATACAATACTTTTCAATTCATATGATTTCCCTCCTAAATCTTATTTTACAGAAATCCAGTATACATTACAGCTTCCGGGGCCCAATGTGTTTCAGTATGTAAAGAGTACTTATTTCAGCATATGTCATGTATAAAAGGAAGTAACAGCTCTAAATGAGACAAAGTTCACTCTTAAAATTCCAATTCCTCATCCTTCTTTATTTTCGTATCTTAAAAACTCACAAGACACATTTGTTAACCAAAACCAGTCTCTAATAAATCATGACAGATCCGGAAAAGTACCAATCTAAGGTAATATGAAATAAAAAACTTAAAATTCTGAATTGCAAACATAATACCAGACTGAGAAACAGGTAGAGAAAATTCTAGTCTTCAAAAGAATCCTTTCTAATTGGATTACTCTTTCCCTAATATCTAAATACTTTACTAGTAAGTACTTCCTCTAGAATCTATTTCACTAGTAAATACTTGCGTTCTATTTCCATCCAAATATACACTCTTACCTGATCATATTCTGAAGCACCAGGATAAAGAGGCCATCCCAGGAACAGCTCAGCTATCACACAGCCCAATGACCACATATCAATAGCTTCACAAAATGGTAATCCAAGAATAATTTCAGGGGCTCTAGCAAAAACAAAAATAGCAAATTAAAAAACAAATATTATTTGGGGAAATTAACTATGTTGACTAAGCCCTGTTTTAGTACCAGCTCAAGGTACATATTGATTTAAAGAAACTGAAAACTATCTTTGATATAAAAATCCATCATTTGAAACTTCTGGGGCCAGATGTGTTGTGGAATTGAAAGTTTTTTTGAATTTCAGAAAGGTATCACCATACATAAAACTACATATTGCATAGTAATCCCAATGGAGTTTAGGGAAGCACCCCAAAACCAAACACATTAGTATTTCCACAGTGAAACAATTGAACAGTCATACTAAGTTGGCTAAATAAAGACTTAAATTGCCTTACATTAGTTCCAGACAGAGTTTGCCAATAAATGAGCTTATGCCAAACTTAAAGTTTTTTAATTTTGAAATCTGAATTTTGAAATCACAGATAAGGGATCACAAATTTATTCTTTTTATTCTTAGCACCTTTTTAATTATAGAAAAAAATTAAGTGACCTGATCAATAAATATCCCTTGGTAACAGAAATGCCTTCTGTAGAGATACCGTGGTTGAAAGCACTATAGAAATATTCACTTCCATTAATGCTCCAAGTGAGAAACCAAACTCTATGGAGCCTTGAAGAGAAGACTAAGATAATACCATAAACTAAAAGCTTTATATATATATGAACATACCTAAGATAAAATCATTACCCACTTGGGTGCCTGGGTGGCTCAGTGGTTTAAGCCTCTGCCTTCTGCTCAGGTTATGATCCCAGGGTCCTGGGATTGAGTCCACATCGGGCTCTCTGCTCAGCGGGGAGCCTGCTTCTCCCCCCTCTCTCTGTCTGTCTCTCTACCTACTTGTGATCTCAATGTCAAATAAATAAATAAAATCTTAAAAAAAAAAAATCATTACCCACTTACAGAGGAAACTGAGGCAAACAGAGTAAGTAATTCGCCCAAAATTACAGTTAGTAAGTGGAAGGGCTAGAATTTGAACCCTGGCAATCTGGGCCCAGAGTTGTATTGTACTGTCTCCAAAAAAGTAAAATCTATTTGGCATGGTAGTATACATGGCATTTTTTAAACCGTGACTAAAATTATGAGATAAATGGGTTTAAAAGGGGGATGATAATAACAGGTTATTACTAATATCGATAATAATAAAAGATGACACTCATATAGCGCTTACTCTGTGCTGCTCACTGTTATAAGTTCTTTACAAATGTGGTCACTTACTCCTTACAACAATCCTATGAAAATAGATACTACTACTGTTAAGTCATCAGTTCTTTTTTTTTTTTTTTTAAAGTAGATTCCATGCCCTGCATGGAGTCCAGCATGGGGCTTGAACTCACAACCCTGAGATCAAGAGTCAGATGCTTAACCAACTGAGCCACCCAGGTGCCCCGTCATCAATTCTAAGGTGCACGTTTTCTTTCATATTTTAACATCTCTAAAATCAAGAAAATTCTTGCAAATGATGAGTATTTTAGCTTAATGGCAGTGCTTTTACCTTCTTATTGGTACATAAATGTTTCAACCTCCAATCAATGGTATCTTAGATGCTACGTAATAAAGGATCCTTTCCATTTTACAGATGAAGAAACTGGGCACTGAAAAGTTAGGTAACTCACCCAAGGCCACATAATTACTAACTGATGGAGCACAGGCAATATGAATCTAAGAGCTGAGCTCATAAACATTCTATCATCATCTCCAGACAATTTCCTTCCTTCTTATAAGTCATAGAATTAGAATCTGTAAGGGCACACCAAATCCAGACCCTTGGCAGATCTCTCTCCACAAGGAGCCCTCTAACAGACTGTGTCCCCTCATGGTGTGCCTAGGTTTCTCCAACTTTTAAGTATTATGTGCACGCTGCTGCTCTGTGGCAGGGAGGACTGAGCAGGGGGCTGTATAAAGGATATTTCCTTAAATAAGAATATCCTCCCCGAAGTAATTTTCTAAGTAAGTAGCCCTTAGAAAATAAGGTAAATTAGAGGACTTCACAGGATCCAAAGGCTTTCCTGATCCTAGAACAGGAAGAGCAGAAGACTGATCCAGGCATGCTAAGACTTCACTATTTGACAGCTATCTGTGGAAAGACTAATATCACCAGTTTTTATACTAATTGATGTGAACTGTGGTTTTGTTAGCCAAAGAAATAAACTTCAAAAGGTATATTCCTGTTGCAGGTGGCTAGAGCGACATATTACTGATGAAATTTCAGAGTTTAATTAAATCCCAACCACGGTAGCATGTTTTTAAGATGGCACAAGTTTAATAGCATTAATAAACTAGAGCATAAGAGTATCCAGAAACATAAAAGCTTTTCTAAAATTGAAAAGGGACAAAATTTTTACTTTCAGTGAGCAGAATCATTAATTTCCAAGTTCATGACAGTGCCAAAAATAGCTGGCAGGGAGCGTGCAAATGGCTTTGTGCCAAAATAAAAACTGGGCTTAGAACATTCCTAAGCATCAATTGAAGAGCAGCAGATTGATTTTTGCCATTCCCACTATTCCAGGAAGACATTTTAAAATCCAAAGGTAGGTCATAGGGAGGGGCAGGCCACCCAATAACTTATTTCTTTAGAAAGGTAGCAAAAATATGTGATAACTATTTAGGCTTTCAAAGCTTAAAGTTTCAGGGAAATTAAGAAAAGCATTAATTCCAGCCCCCAGTCCCATTAGACAAAAAAATCCCCTCAAGACTGACTGGAATCAGTTTTTCCATTTGGTCTCACTCTGCTTCCGGAATAACAAAAGCAGCTAAGGATTTCCAGCAAAAACTCACTTAAAACAGTAACTCTACCACATCTACCATATAAAAAGGTAAGTATCAAAGAAAAAAAAAAAAAAACAAAGAAAAATAAAATGAGGTTGCTCAGTCTACTGAGGGATTTTCACTATCATCACAAACTAGAAATACTGTCTGACCTAAACTCTAGGAAGCAAAAAGACTGAGATTATTTTCTTTTACTGAACAGAACAGAACTTTTAAAGCAGGTTCACCTCTAAAGACTGAATGTTTTAAACTCTGAATTCAGATTATAATTCTTGGTGCTATCTTCCTTACTGTATCATCTTTCCCCTTGCCCCCCATTATTTCTCAGTCCTTCAACATAAACTCTCAACACTAAAATTCTGCTTCTACTTCATCTGTTAGGGAGGCTGAGTGAAGTTAATTACTCTTCTAGGTCCCACTCCAGCTCTGACATTCTAACAACTGAACATTTAAAAAGATAACCTATAGAAACACATGGAAGAGAGGGAAAAAACCAAACTGGCGGTATTCACTTTTGTAGGAAAATGGCATTAACTGTACTTTGGACTTAGTGGGTCTCCTCTTTGAAAATACATCCCACCCTTAAAGAACAAAAACTAAGCAGGCTGTAATGACTAAAACCAGGTGGCAGAAATAGCAATTCTTGCCTTTTGATTTTCCAACTTCAAATTTCTTTAAACTAAAAAAACCCTCCAAAGCCAAAAAGCATTATTTCACTAGAACATGGAGTAAGTTGTGGTTAGGATCACTTAACAGCACAAATTAAACCCTGCTCATTATCATGAACACTCTTGTTTCTTCCTGCCCATCTCAGAGGCATCAAACTTACTTACCAGATCAGAGATATTACATAAAGCCTAACTTCCTGCATCTGTGGCTTAGGTGAAACTGTTTATTTGTCTATGTTAAAATGAAAATATTCTTTCCTTCTCTAGCCCTTGTCCTTCCATATATAACAAATACAGTGATCTCAACTTTAATAAAGCCAGTTAATTTGTTCAGAATGGAAAAGCACTAAGCTTGTAAACATGGCAAACCCTTGTGCCTAAACTCAAGCCCCAAAGACAGCAACTTCTTTGGAAGTAGTCTGCAAACACATTTATAGTGTCCAGGAAATAAAGTATACTATTTCCATTGGCTAAGGCATTTAGCCAAGCCGATGGCCAACAGAGAAGTATGGTGGCAAAAATTTATGTCAACTGATAATATTTTGGCATGTAATCAGGAAGATGAAGCAATGTAAACTAAAAAGGAAGGTAAGAGGAACTCTGGCTTTGGAGCCAGGATGCTTCACTGGCCAAAGAGATTTCACAGAGGTTTTCTGAAAGACATCAGGGTGAGGACTTAACAGTCTCTAAAAGCAACGCAAAGAAGACCACTGTGGATAAAATTAATGGTAAAGAAGGAATACCTGAGCTGCTATTCCATTGGCCTGAGGTTCCTTATCAAGTATTACTGTGACATAAGAACATATTCATGTTAAATTCCAAATGGAAAAAAAAATCCTAAATGCAGTTAAGCCCTGGACACTGAACTTCAGTATGCACAGTAATTACTCAGTAATATGCAGAAAGAACTCCTGTTTTTAAGGGGTAAACTGAGCTCCAGTCACAATTACTCCTCTAGTTGAGAACTAAATGCAATGGATCTGCAGGATGACTTGTTGAAGAGTAATTACCAGTGGACTTAAAAATCTGAAAATCGTTATCTCCTATAAAAACAAAACATAATCGAATTACTCAAATGACAGCTGAAATTAAATCAAAAGGAAAGGGTGCTTGGGTGGCTCAGTCAGTTAAGCATCTGCCTTTGGCTTAGGTCATGATCTCAGTGTCCTACAGTCAAGCCCCATGAGCCCCATGTTGAGTTCTCTGCTTGGCAGGGAGTCTGCTTCTTCTCACTCTTCCTATGTGTTCTCCCCCTCTCTCAAATAAATAAAATCTTTTAAAAAAATTAATCAAGGGGCACCTGGGTGGCTCAGTCAGTTAAGCATTTGCCTTCATCCTGGGATCCAGCCCCACATCTGGCTTCCTGCTCAACAGGGAGTCTGCTTCTCTCTCCCTCTCCCCGCAGCTCATGCTCTCTCTCTCTCTCTCTCTCAAATAAATTAAAAAAAAAAAAATCTTAAAAAAAAAGTCATCAAAAGGATAGGAAAAGGGGCAAAGACCAGCAACCTAACACTGAAAATTATTCAAATGAATTACTTATTAGGGAAAGCTAAGCAGCCAAAACTATTTACCCTTCAAATCTCCTTTACCCTTTAAGAGAAAATTCCATCAAAATTATTTCACAAAATAATTCTTACTTCTATTGCTTTTTCAATCTTAACATTGGCTTCCATTACCACAGACAAGGCAACGAGTTAAAGAACACCTGCAGGCACTGACTGGAGAAGAGATCAAGAAGCAAGAGCTGATCAGCCTCCACACCCTTCAGCAGTGCCCTTCCTCCTACCTCCCCAGTGCTCCAAAGGAGATGCAGAACTGAGCTTTAAGTGCACCTGTAGAGTGTTTCTGTATATATACCTGAGTGGGTGGTGGTGGGAATGCTCAAAGGAGAATACTAAAAGAAAAAGTAATCAGAACCTAAATCTTCTAAGTCGTGAATAACTAAATGGAGGTGAGAGTTACAAAAATAGCCGAACTGCCTAGAGCATAATGAAATGAGAAACCAAGGCCGTAGGAATCTCTTTACTCTATCTCACTCAAGAAATAATCAGAGTTTTACAAAACTATAAAAGGAAAAGATAAAAATAGAGAAGAATGGATTGGAAGACATAATGCTGTGAAGATGTCATTACTACCCAAAGTGATTTACAGATTCAGTGCAATCCCTTCAAAAACCAATGATGTTTCTTGTAGAAATAGAAGAATCCATCCTAAAATTCATATGGAATCTCAAGAGACTCCAAATAGCCAAAACTTGATTTAAAATTTTTAAAACTTACTACCAAGCTACCGGTAATCAAGACCGTGTGGTACTGGCATAAAGACAGACATACAGACCAATAGAATAGAGAAGAAAGCCAAGAAATAAACCCCTGTATTTGTGGTCAATGAATTATGACAAATGTCAAGACCTTTCAATAGAGAAAAGATAGTCTTTTAAGCAAATGGTGCTAGGAAAACTGAATATTCACAGGCAAAAGAATGAAACCGAATCCCTAACTTACACCATATACAAAAATTAACTTAAAAATAGACCAAAGACCCAAGTATAAGAGCTATCAATGTCTATATTCTTACATTCTTTTAAATAAGAGCTAAAAACTGTATAACTCTTAGAGGAAAACAAATGGGAAAAAGTTTCATGACATCAGTTTGACAATGATTTCTTAGATAGAATACCAAAAGTATAAGCAACAAAAAACACCAACTGAACATCAATAAAATTTAAAACTTCTGTGCAAATACCACTGACAAAATAAATAGGCAACCCCATGGAATGAGCGAATACATTCGCAAATCAACTATCTGCAGAGGGATTAATACTTAGAATATATAACTCTTACAACTCAACCAAAAAAAGAAAAAATCTAATTCAAAAATGGACAAAGGACTTGAACAGACATCTCCCCAAAGATGCACAGATGTGCAATAAATGAAAAGATGGTCAGGGCACCTGGGTGGCTCAGTCATTAAGCGTCTGCCTTCAGCTCAGGTCATGATCCCAGGGTCCTGGGATCAAGCTCTGCATCAGGCTCCCAGCTCCACAGGAAGCCTGCTTCTCCCTTTCCCACTCCCCCTACTTATGTTCCCATTCTCTCTGTCAAATAAATAAATAAATAAAACCTTAAAAAAAAAGATAAAATAAAATAAAAAGTGAAAAGATTCTCAGCATCATTAATCATTAGGTAAATGTAAATCAAAACCACATGAATACCATTTCATACACATAAGAATGGCTATTATCCCCCCAACTTCAAAAAAGAAAAAAAGGGGGAAAAAAGCTGTTGATGAGGAGGTGGAGAAACTGGAATCTTTATGCATTACTAGTGGAAAATAGTTTGGTGGTTCCTCAAAAAGTTAAACATAGAATTACCATATGATCCAGTTCTTTTTGGCTATATACTTTTGGCTATATACCCACCAAAAGAATGGAAAACAGGGACTTAAACTCGAACGCTAATGTTCTTTGTAGCATTATTCATAATAGCCAAAAATCTGGAAACCCAAGAGAATGGATAAACAAAATCTAGTACATACATGCACTGGAATATTATTTAGTCATGAAAAGGAATGAAATTCTGATACATTTTATAGTATGGCTTAACCTTGGAAACATTATGCTAAGTGAAATAAACCAGACACAAAGGGACAAATATCAAATACTGTATAATTCCACTTACATGCAGTATCTAGATAGGCAAATTCATAGGGATAGAAAGTCAAATAGAGGATAGATACCAAGGGTAGGGGAAAGGTGGGAGTTAATACTCAATGGTCACAGAGCTTCTGTTTTGGGTTATAAAAAAAATTTAGTAGTGGTGATGGTTACACAACACGGTGAATGTCCTTAATGACACTGAATGGTTTATTTAAAAATCATTAAAATGGTAAACTTCATGTTAGGCAGATTTTACACAATTAGGAAAAAAATATATAGATGGCATCTCTTCTGAGCCTTGTACAGATTAAAATATCCTATTATTTTCACACAATATAAAATTCTAAGCTGAGACTTTCTATTTACTCAAAAGTTAATATAGGCATTTGACAGATTATCTCTTGATAAACATATCTCCTGATAAACACATGTGGATTACCTATTTTTTTTGTTTATTGTTTCACTTCTTGATTGGGTGAGTGAGCAATCGTATTTAATGATCATTAAAATTAAGTATCAGATTCCTTAAAATTTGTAACTAGACAAATAGATAAATAAATGAGGTACTGAGGAAATAAAAGCTCATTTAAGAAGACTTCCCCCTTTTCTTTCAGTAAATCTTCTTGGTTATAGCACAGACAACATTGTATATACCGACATTTAAGAGCTGTCCTAATAATCATTATGTACTAAAAAGGCAGCTTTGTTAGACATATCAATCTGGAAATATAAATCACTAAAGTATAAGGCACTTAGGTCAAGGACATTCTAGGATAACCAAATAAGGTCATAACCGAATAAGTTCGAACTATTATGGAGATGTTAAAACAGGAAGTGCCCTTAGCAATCATCAGATCCAATTCTATTACAAAAGAAAGAAAACGTCAAAGAATGAAATGTTGCTAGAGTTAAACCTGGAATTATTCCCAAGGCATCTTACCTGCCAAAAAAGGAACTTGAAAAAAGTAGCAGCATATGCCCAAATTCATTACAAGTAAGTAAACATCTTTATATTTTGAAAGACTCTTTAAAATGGGAAAACTAGGTATAATGGTACTAAAGAAGGAACCAGATGCTAGTATAATTCAACTAGGAACAACCTTCAGAATCGGACTGAATTAGATTTTCTAGTGTTAAATAATAACTTCAGAAATAAGACAATATTACATATAGGAATGCCAGACAAGAAATGAAGTAAAACATATTATCCTATTCTACTTTGGAATCTGTAAATAAACTCATTGTTTGTTATATGTGACTCTATGTAATATATGTTAAGTACAGAGACAGATCTTTAGTCTAAGATATGCTTTTTTAGCATTTGCCACTTGCCTGTAGTAACGTGACTGTAAGTAGGTTGAGCACACAGCTTTGGAAACGTGACTAGCAGAACCAAAGTCAATGACCTTCACTCGGTAGGGTTGGCGCACTGGATCGACCAGCATTATGTTTTCAGGCTTAAGGTCAGCGTGAATCAGACCAAGGCTCTTGAGCTTCATCAGGGCTGTGGCCACCTGCTGCAAGATTGGTCTGATGTACTTGAGTGGCAGTGGGCTAAACTTGTTCTGCTTTAGAAAATCATACAAGTTCTGCTCCAGCATCTCAAACACAAGGCAGGTGTGATTCTTATGCTGAAAGCACTCATAAGAACGAACAAAATTATACTCATCAGCATTTTCACTGCTTAGGCGAGAAAGGATGCTCACTTCAATCTGTCCTTGTCTGGCATAGGAGGGGTGGTTCTTCAAGATTTTAATAGCCACAATTTCCTTCGTGCTCCGCTTCCAGCACTTAGCCACCTGTCCAAATGTTCCCCGGCCTAGGAACTCCAACACTTCATAGCTATTGGTCATAGAGCAAAGGATCTCATGCTGGACCAGCTGGTAGTCCCCTTCTCCACTGGAACTGCTACTCTTTGTGGTCACAGTGGTGGTCGTGGCAGCAGCACCCACCACAGTCCTGTTTTGCAGCATGAGAGGGGGATGTTCTTCTATGATTTGCACGCTACCGTTGCTGTCAACTTCCTCACTTTTTCTTTTCAATCCACATTTTTGATATGGCTCAAGCAAAGAAACGTTGTTTCTGTGAGTCAGGGTCTGGCTGCTTTGGAAGGTTGATGGAGCAGCACTGGCCGAGCTATCAGCAGCTGTTACAACAATATGCTCCACTGCAGGAGCTGGGAGAAGGAGGCCCTGGTCGTAGGCAGGGATATTGAAATTTGCTACCTGGTGAGAGGAGTTGGCTTGCCCTTGTGTGGCTGGGAGGGTTTTGCTGTGGGTATAATATTTGTCGTTGCTGCTCTGTCCAGAAACATCCCAGCCAGAGGGCTCAATTTTCAGTTTCTTCGCACTGCAGAAGGCACTCGACGACACTGATGGGGGGGAAAACACCTGCAGCTGTGATGCCATACCTACGTTGAGAGAGAGGAAGAATTAGACCCTCAATTTTACACAACCCCTCAATTAACAGAGCAGAAGACTTTTAGTTTAGAAAAACCACAAGTAAAGTATAACTACCTGCCTGGGGTTTTATTTTATACATTTTCCAAAACACATTTCCTATTACAGAAGGATCAGTTTTTTGGTCAATCTCACACTCTTAATCACTCTTCAAGACTCAGCAACAGGTGGTCATATTGTTAAAAGAGCATGAACATCTATGACGGTTTATAAAATAATAACCATAATAATAATAATGGCTTAGAAGACTGATCACTTACTATGTGTCAAGTAGTTGTCTAAGCACTTCACATACATTACTCTGTTAATTGTCACCACAACTCTTTGGAAGAGATACTATCATTATTTATACTTTACAGATGAGGAAACTAAGATACAGAGTGGATAAAGTAACTTGCCCAAAACAGCAGAGCTATTAAGTAGCAGCACCAAGCTCTTTGGCCGGAGAGCTCATTCCACAGCTCTGTGTTCACTCCTGCCCTGATGAGCTTTTTGATCAACTATTTAAATTGAGACCTAGAAGGCACACTTACAAAATTTAGAGAGGAATCAAATTTGGGCGCATACTCAATATTTGCTAAGTATCAGGTCCAAAAAGACCACAATAGGGTAGAAACTACAAGACAAAACTAGCAGATGAAATTTAACACAAATAGAGAATCCTACATAGTGCAAAATATGACTAGCACAAAGCAGAAGGATAAGAAATACAAGGTTTAGTGGGAGCACATGTATATGAAAGACACTTTCAGTTGGTAAGAGAAACATATAATGTTCCCCCCTACACACACACACCAAAAGCTAATTCAATCTTAAACTACATTCATAGAAATAGTGTCCAGAATGTACTGGACAAAGTGGATGCTATCTACTCTGTTCAGTTAACTATTTTAATAGTGTCTAGCTCTGTCCACTATAATGTAAGGGGACCACAGATAAAATGACCAGAAAACAAGATGGTGTGAAGCCTATCGAGAGGATCTTCTGAAGAACCACAGGAAGTTATTCTTAGAAAAACATGGAGAAAGGGAGTAAAACAGCCCAATTTTCTGTCCTGGAACATCCCATAAACACCTCAAGCTCAATAAACCCCAAGACTTCCAAAGCTAATACTTTCAGAAAAAAGTTGAAACAACTGACAGAACAAGCCATTCCTATTTATCTTCCCCTTCTCAATCATATAACCCTCAGATGCTGTGGGGGTCTATATTAATTCTTCCCTTGTCCATACTTTCCCTCTTCCCAATAACTTCTTCCCAGGATTAGTCATCTGCAAAAGAGTTTCAAATCTTTATTTCTAACCCAGACTTCTCTCTCCTCAACTCCAAATTCTTATTTCCAAATAACATTCCACACTGCAATTTGGGTATCCTGCAGACATCCCAAATTTAACAAGTCCAAAATTAATCTTATGAGCCTCCACCCAACCCCCAGTCTTCTAACTCAATTATGATACTACATCTTAAGCCAAAAATCAGAGAGGCAATGAGTCTCCCTCATCTATAAATTGGTGATAATACTTAACTCATGGGATTATTCTGAAAATTAAATTGTTTAATACATGTACAGTCTCAGTGCCTGGAATTCATTTAGTAGTATTATCCTGAAACCTCCTCCTCCCTTATTACTCCACCTCTAATCTATAACCAAATCTTACCAATTCTACCTCCTAAGTATATTTCAAAATCAGCCATTTTTTTCCTACCCCTTTTGGGACCATTCTAGTTCAAATAGCCAATAGCCTCCAAACTAATCCTGAATGCACTCTGGGGATCTTTGTTTTTAAACTATGCAAATCAGATGACTGCTCTTTCCTTCTTAACCACCTTCCTCCCCCTGCCTTCAGGGTTTTCCACTGCTTTGTGGATAAAGTCCAAAATCCTCAATCTGCCTTAAAACGCTCTCCAAAAATCTGGTTGTTGTCTTCCAGAATCTCCTCACCTTGATTCCTCCATTCCGGCCATCCTGCCCTTTTCAGTTCTTGGAAGGCCCTCTAATATGGTGCAGATTTTCTTCTGCGAAAACCATTCATTCACACACACACACACACACACACACCCCTCACACACATACACCCCACAACTACCACCCACCCCCCACCCACCATGCATTCCCATAGCATCCTGTTCCTCCCTTACAACTCAAAATTATTTACTTAATGTTACTCACATTTCCAGCTACAGTATTAATTCCATGATAGGTGCCATACAGGTCTTGTTCTTTGCTTATAGCATCAGAAACTACTGCACAAACCCTGGCAATATTCAGACATGCAGTATTTATTGGATGATTTCGACCCCTGCCTACCAACCTTGTATCTACTCCCTACCACTCATATAAAACTTCAGGATTTTCAAATGCTTGGTTTTATTTTTCAAATATCCCTCCCTTTTCTCTGTGCATCTTTGAGATATAGAGGGAGTCTCCACTCCACTACACATAGTTTAATTTTACTAGTCATAAGAGAATAAACACACACAAGAAAGGAAGGAAGCATGACAAAGGATGTTACAGAACATAAAAAAGCAATGTGTACATTTCTTTGTGCCTGAATGCAACTAAAAACCATCTGCACTGGACTAGACAGCTGGAACGAAGAACAAATCCTCAGCCTTCGATTTCTAAAATGTGGCCTGGATTTACTTTAAACAAGTTTTTTCATAATTTATATGAATCCTGAAGAGAAAAAAAAGTGTAAATTAAAAGCTAAAGCCAGTGCAATTTAAGTCCAAGACTACGAATTTACAAGTCCTCTTGTTCTGCCTATATCACTGACATAATGCCAAATTAAAATAAAAGAAAGGGGCGCCTGGGTGGCTCAGTCATTAAGCATCTGCCTTCTGCTCAGGTCATGATCCCGGGCTCCTGGTTTGGAGTCCTGGGATCCAGCTCGCATGGAGCTCCCTGCTCCGTGGGAAGGCTGTTTTCCCTCTCCCACTCCCCCAGCTTGTGTTACCTCTCTCGCTGTGTCTCTCTCTGTCAAAAAAATAAATAAAATCTTTTTTAAAAAAGAAGTGAAAAGAAAAATCTGAAACCAAGCAGTACCTTTACAAAATTTACCCATTAAAATATAGGCAAAAAAACTTCTCACCTATTATAAAACTGAGCCAATTTTTAAACAATGAAAGGAAGCAAATTTTTGAAATTTGTTTTCCATTGCATATCTGTTGAGATATTAATTTTAACAACCTATCAATAAACAGGAGCACAACCTTTATGTGCCTAAAAGTATTTGATAAAAAAATTGAATACAAAATGTGCAGTTTGTAGCTATATCCAGGAATATGAAAGTTTAAAAAGTTAATAAATCTATAAAGAATTCATGAAGTATAATACCAATTTTTTAAAAAAATATGTTCATAACTAGACACTTTAAAATACTGCATTTACCAGAGTAATGTTATGGACAACTTTTCACCCAATAAATAAAATAACAGATACAGATGGTTTCAAGTCTTCAGTGAGCGCTGCAAAATGCATAAGTTCTAGGAATTTTTCTAAAAGCTTAAGGATATAAATGGACGTGATTCTTATTCAGTATGACAAACTTTTAAGTCTATCCACAGGGAAAGAACCACCCAGAATTTGACTGGCTTTCCCCACAGTAAGGGTGAGTGATACTTAAGTCAGTACTATGCCAGTGTGGCTGGGACTCACCCTAACCTCAACAAGCACAAGGTGAGAAGAAAATACAAAATCAAACCTGCCTGGAAAAATAAACACTCTTGGGACACCTGGGGGGCTCAGTTGGTTAAGGATCTGCCCCCAGGTCATGATCTCAGGGTCCTGGAATTGAGTTCCGTGTCAGGATCCCTATTCAGTGGGCAGTTGCTCCCTCTCCTTTTGCCCCTCCCCACTACTCATGTTCTCTCTCTCTAATAATAAATAAAATCTTTAAAAAAAGAAAAAGAAAAATCAATACTCTTATCTATATGACATCCTGAAATTCAGCTAAAAGCAGCCATTCTTAGACATAAGATACAGATACTATGTTCCAGAAAACCGCCTTTGCAAAATGCGGAAGAAATTTTCTTCCTAAGGTGAGGCCTCCCCAACAAAAATATGGAACAGAATTAACATCTGCAGAAAACTTACTATGTATCAGACTCTGTTAAGTTACGAATATTACCAATTCGCAGGAGAGCAGTGCCCAATAAATTACTTGGGACTTCCTAAAAATGTTGCACCTCTTGACTCTAGTAATACACGTCTTTTCATTTCAAATCTGATTTCCAAGGATTTAACTATCTAAGTATATTGACAAATTTGGCCACTGTATTCATGGGGAACTAGAACTAACAGGCAAAGGGTTACTAGCATTTGTACTTATTGCTAAAGAGAACTGAGTCTTGCTAGAACCTACAGCTTTCAAAAACAGTCATATTAAAGGCTTCCCTACTCCCTGCCATGGTCACATCTACTGAACATCTACAGGGTGCCCCACATTATGGGCACTACAGGTAGCTAATATTACTACAAAGGATTCAAATATTACAACTATGAAAGGAGAAGTGAGTTATGACAACCAATGTAATCATTTGTCAGTGTTCTACCCTTCCTTTCCAGGTAACTTACATCTTCCACACCAATAATAAACTCCTACTGCTTTTGCTTAGCATCATCTTTGCCTCTTTGATACAATTTAACAATTGGTGACCTAAATAACCTAAAATCAGTACTGTAAATTGATTGCTTCCTCTGGCACTTGTCCTCAGCTGACAGGTACACAGATATACATCTTCTCCAGCACGATGATATATAAAGAATATTCCTATCATTAAGGTAGGTAAGTAAGAAAACACATTCTGTAAAAATAAAGCAAGGAGTAGTGTTGAGAAGAAAACTCCTTCACCGTAACACCATCTATCTCTCCACTCCACTCATTTTTCTCCAACCCTGCTGACAATCCTGGGCTATTTCAACAGCCTAACTTGCTTTCCCCAAATGGGACTCTCAAGCCCCCTTTTTAAACTCCCTTCTCCCAACTCATTCTTCACCTTACAACTAAAACTTTAAAAAAATGCTTATCTGTCTCCTGCTTAAAACCTTGAGATAAAGTACAAAATCTCCAAATTCCCTAGAGTAGGCCTGATTTCTCCCATCCTAGTTCCTTTACACATAATATTTCCTCTCTGAATTTCATTGTCCCCTCCTAGTCTTCACTTTTTCTAATTTCTACTTATCCTGTTAGTCTCCATTTTTTTCAGTGTGGTTATATAGGCTGTTGGTTTGGATCAAAATCTACTCTCTCCTTCACCTCAGGCTCATGGCTATGTTCACCAGCAAAAACCCATGGAGACCCAGCTCCTACCATGAAACAATGCTCAAGGATGACAGAGCTAGAGCTGGAAAGAACTGTCTCTGAATGATCCTGTAAGAGCAGAACCACCTGCCCACCAAGAATGCTCACTTGAACCTGGAACACTTACTTCAGGATGTCACATGAAAGAAAAACTATTTTCCTAGATTATGTATGTGTTAGTCAGCCGTATGCTGACAAATACACTCGGGAAAGCTTTGCCCAGGTCACTTCGTACTAGCTTAGGTTTCCTGGTAAAGGCTCCCACAGCATCCTCTACCACTTCTCAGTACTTATGACGCCTGTACTTATTTATGTCATTTACTCATTTAACAAACATATACTGAGTACCTAGTCTGTCTGCCTGGCACTGTTCTAGAAACTAGGGATAACAGTGGTGTTCCAGATGGACAAGATCCCTTGTCTCCTGGAATTTACTTTCTTCTGGGAAGACAACAACACACATATATCCCCTAAGAAAACAGAAGCTATGATGAAAACAAAACACAATGATATGACAGAGATGGTGGGAGAGGCAGAGATACTCTAGATTTGGTGGTCAAGGAAAGCCTTGTTAAGGTTGTGGCACTTAAGCTAAGATCTAACTGACAAGAAGAAGCCATTCCAGTGGAAGAGAACAGTTAGTGCCAAGGCACATTCTTGGCTTATTTGAAGAAGAGAGCAGTGTAGATGGAATAGAATAGGAAAGAAAATAATAGAAGCAGGCAGACAAGAGCCAGATCACGTATTAACTCATGAGGCCACCCTAAATGTTATTCTAAGTATGACTATTTAAAAGCTGACTTCTTGGGATGCCTGGGTGGCTCAGTTGGTCAAGCGTCTAACTCTTGATTTTGGCCCAGGATGTGATTTCAGGGTTGTGAGACTGAGCCCTGAAACAGGCTCCACGCTGGGTATGAAGCCTACCCAAGATGCTCTCTCGCTCTCTCTCTCTGCCTCTCCCCCTCCTCCCTACCTCCCTCAAAAAGTTGACTTCTCTTCTAAACTGCAAATTCTGTAAGGGTAATTCTAATACCAGTGTAGGTATCTTTTTGGGGGTGGGTATCACCAGCATCTATCACATACGGTATGTGTCAAATGTTTGTTAGAATGAATGACTAGAAAGAGATCTTTACTTCTCCATATGTAAACATAAGGGGATCTCAGGTGTCATACTGACTGAATTAGACAAATAATCAACTGAAATAGAAATTATAGTCTCTTGCCTACAAAAGAATACCTAAACTAGTTTTCTAAGTGTAGTGATACAGAAGGAAAAAATAAGCATGAAACCCTAAGGACACTATTTGAATGAAAGTCCACCACCTCTTTCCTGTAACACTTTCCTTCATAAGGAACCAGCAAGCCAATTACCCAACTAGTATGCAAAGAGAGGGTGTGGAATAAGTGGTGCTGGCTGATGAAAGAGTAATTCTACAATTCTATGTAACTTACAGCCATATAATCAATATTTTGTAATATTTTGGTAAACTATCCTTCTAGGCAGGATATCTTTTCCTAAATTTCAATCTCTCCATTATTTGGAATGATGAATCTATAGCAATAGAACAAAAGAAAAGTACGTATTTTTTGTCTTTGGTAAAAAGGTATGATCTTGGTATGTGCACCCAACAGTTTACAAGGCCTATAAAATTTAGAATGAAGAAAGCTATACCTCAAGGAGTTTCAAGCATAAGGAAAATGTCAAATTAACAAAGTAAACATCAATATGGAACATGAATCTTGAGATGACCCAGTTTAGATCAGTCAGCAAAGGCCTAAGGAAAAGAGGACTTAAATAAGGTAACAATACTTTGGCAGATAGAAGGTAGAATAACTTCTTTCAGATTAATGAGATAACTTTTGCCAGTATGCCAGGGAATGTGGAAAAATGAAAAACTGTTTCAAGTAAGGAGATGTACTCGACTGAAGCAAAAAACACTGGCAAAAAAGTACAGGGATTCTTACAGCTAAAACGGACATGATGAGACTCTTTCCAAAACCCCCTAATTCCAAGGTGAGAAAAAGAAGACCCAAGAAAGGCAAACAAGTTTTACATAGAGCTAATGAGTTGTAATGCTGGCAAAGAATTCAGGTCTTCTGATTCTTTTCCATTAAGCACTCTGGGAAAGCACCATTCCAGGTGCCCTTAAAGAATCCAAAAGAAATATACATAAGCTTCCCTATCTTCTAGGAGTTTAGAATGTTGCTTAGGTGATGTAACACACATACACACATACACACACACACACACACACACAGAGGAAAAAGAAAGAAAGGGAAAAATATAAAAACAGGATATAAAAGGTTTTTTTACAGAGCCAAATTATGCTCTACAAAAATACATAAGTCATTTAGGGAGCTGTGAAGTTAGGAACAAAAAAGGAACCAAAAAGCAAATCACTGATTGTTGAAGTGGTACTTGAAGGAAAAATGATTTTGATGGGTTGTGTTCAGAATGGCACAATGTAAGGGAAATGTAAGGGAAGAGACTAGGGAGAAATTAATAACTGTAACCTGAAAAAAAAAGCTAAAAACATATGGATTGCTTTATGCAGTCGTGAAAATTAAAAAGGGCAGATCAGGAAGTTCATGTTTGCAAAATTACTTCAAATTACAAAAAGACCAGTTACAATATATAACTAACAACAAGTTGTGCAAGTTCCAAGTGTAAGAAGTTTACAAGGCAGGTTTGGCTCACTGATTTCTCCCAACACAACCACTGACTGAGCTGAGCTTATGAAAACAAAACCACAGAACAAAGAAATTCTATTTTCCAGAGAATTGTGAATTTTGAGATTATCTTTTTTTCTTTTAGGAGGGAGTTTTGGTTTGGTTTTAAATCTCAAGTTACCAACCAACTTACTCTACAATCCATAAAACTACAATATCCAAAAATGGCATAAACTATTTATGAGTATCACCAGAAGTCCTACTTACCAACTAGAGCCAGTATACATATTTACAAGATCTCACTCACCATTTTACTCATCAGATGCTTTACTGGCTTGGCTGCCTCCAGTTCCAACCACAAGTTACTTTACTAAAATATCCTCCCAGCAAGGAACAGTATCTTAAAGTCACAGATATACTTCCATCATACCAGTATTGTAACACAGAACTCTGGGGTAATTACATGTAAAGATCCAAAATCATAGGTAACAGGACTTGTTAGATTTTTTAAATGTTTTCAGAAAGCTTTAGACCTATATAAGTAAAAGCCTGTAGTGACTTGAAATCTCTAAACAATCTTCAAAACACACACACTACAGACCAGGAGTCAAAAATAGCTTTACACAAACAAGAGCAAAATTGTAGGTTTTGCTGAGGGCATCAGCCACTTAATTTAACCCCATTTCATAAAGAGCAGGATGCCAGGCTGCTGTTTTCATCAGTTACTAGGGAACAAATAAGATAAAGGACAGACTAGGCAGAAGAGTCTACAGTTGAAATGAATATTTTGATGCAATTTCTGAAAATTCCCCAAGTGTCACTAAGAAAAAGCACCTAGGGCTTCCTCAAAACGAGCTGAGGGAGTGCTTTACGTGCAAGAAAGACACACTGAGGCTGAGGATTGTTTTTTCCCCTTCTCGAGCCCCTCCTCCCTTCCCCCACCTAAACAGGAAAGAAAACGCGCCCAGCATAAACACAAGGCCAGTGCTCACGGTTTGTCACCACAACAAACTGGAGGTTAGACCAGCGCTCTTGGAGACCGAGCCCCAAGTCCCGGTTGCTAAACACAAAAAGGGCCTCTTTCCCACAGACCTGCGAACAGTGCGGGCCTTACCCAAGAGTTTTTGGTTGTTTCCTCACCTTTTCTCTCTCTTTTCTTTAAACGAAAGCTTTGGAAAAGTGGCGACAGACAGCAAAAGTTTCCCTCCGAGCCAGACCTCTAAATCCGCCTTGCACAGACACACATTAGGTGGGCTGGTCCCACGTAGTCTCCACCATCATTACAAATTACAAACCTAACGATTAAAGAACAGAAGCGGAGAGGATAGAAAAGCTTCCACACCCACCCCGCCACCGCCGTCCTTTCCAGACACCGCTTCCTGGTCGCAAAGAGCACAAATAACCCAAAACCATGGTGATAAGCAGAGCTGTGAAATACACACGCACAAGCCACACGATGGGAACCTGCCACGACGGCCGGGGAAAAAACCGGCCGGGTGAGGAGGCGCAAGGCGGCCCCCTGTCATCTGAGGACAACAACACGCCCCAAAGAGAAGTGGCAGGAGGCAGGGGGAGTTGCCCCGAAAACAAGCCCGGAGCCTCCTCGCTTTCCCGGGAACGCAAGCTCCTCCGCGGCCGCTAGCGGCCGGGCCGCCGGACTGGGCACCGGGTCCCGGGTGGGGGCGCGCCCAGGGAGGCGCCCCCCGCAGGCCGGGCGCCCCCGAGAGCCCGCGGCCCTCCCGGCCCCGCCTCGGGAAGCGGATGGGAGCTCGCTCCCCGCCAAGGCCCCTTCCCGCCCGGTCCGACTCACCGCCGGTGGGTCTGGTTCTCAGCCGCGAGCTGGGGCTGCCGTGAGGAGGCGGCGGAGGAGACGAGATCCGGGGCCCCGTCGCCGGGTCATCATACCCCCCGCGCGAGCCGGCCCGGGCCCCGGCCCCCGCCCCCCGGAGCCGTCCCCGCGCCCGTCTCGCGGGGGGAGCCCCCTCAGCCTCCCGCCCGCTCCGCCGCCCGGCCCCTGGCCGCCGCCGCCGCCTCAGCCCCGCGCGCTCCCGCCTCGGCCTCCCGCTGCCGTCCGGGGCCACCGCCGGGCCCCTCGTTCCGCAGCCTCCGTTGTCGCCAGACCCGACGAGCCGAGCGCCGAGCGGCCGCCCCCCATCCGGCGGCCCCGCCCCGCGGGAACCATTCACAGTCCAGCGCCATGACACCTACTGAGGCGGAAGTGTCGAGGAGCGGGCGGATTAGGAGGACCGCATAGTACAGATGCGAGTGGGAGTGGGGGGGCCTCCGTGGGGAGCCAGCGTGGATCGAGTGCGGGGGCCGGATTCCCCGCCCCCTCCGCGCGACAGACTCCGCGGTGATTTAAAGGTGCTTGGTGGCGGTGGTGGGGTCCAGCTGTGAAATGTCATCCCAGCCAGTGTGACATCACCACAGTCTAGTGTGACACCCCCAGAGATTGGGCAGCGCGCGGTGAAGCAGTGCCTACCTGGGAAGCCCCCCTGCTGGTGAGGAATTCACCTCAGTTTAGGCTTAAACGTTTCGTTGCCATCTAGAGTCGTTCTGGCAGAGTGGCATCCGTGCACGGGATCTGGAAGCCTCCTCGTACATCAGGAGCCGCTTAGGAGACGACCGCTGCCCGCCATAGGAAAACTGTGTGCATTGCGAGGTGAGAAGGAGCAGCTGTGCTCTGGACCCAGCCCTTCAAAACGTGCAGTGGGCAAATGCTACCATATCGTTCTTGCCTCGAGCAGAAGATAGTAAGACTGGGTATTCAGGAACGGGAGTGCATTGGACACACAGCATTCAGAAAAAAATGGACACTGTAAAAACTAGGTTATTCTAAAAGAAAGACTGTTGCCATCTCCCAGAGTCAAGAGATTCTCTCCGTAGGACTTCAGAAGCACCTCCCGCTGTGTAAAATGTTCTTGTTCCTAAAGTGGGGACCATTTTTAGAGACAGTAGTGTAACCTGTTTATTTTTTCTATCCTGCAAAGTGCTGGAGGCAGCAATGATCTGAGCCCTACAAAGTGACCGTCCAGCATCATGGTTGTTTGCATATACTCTTTGAGGAGGGGGACAGAAGTGGCTAAGTCAAGATTCTGCTGTTACACTGTATTTCTCAGATCTCACTTGTATACATTCTTGACCTATTTGGATCCCTATCTCCTCACAAAAAGAAAAAAAAAGTGAAGATGTGCTAATACTCTTGTGAAGAAGTGGTAATACTGTGTTTGTTTGTTCGTTAAGGTTTCTTTTCTGGCTTAACAGCACTGGGAGCAGTTCTGTTTTATTGGGAAAAGGGAAGTTTATTTCCCTAGAGGACCAAGGTTAGCAAGTGTTCAATCCCACTGGGCAGTTTTGTTTGCTTATCTTCACAGGAACTGAGAACATAAAGTCCTACATTGGGCTGACCTGGGAAACATCAAAATACAGAGAGTGGGTGAGCATGCCCACTTGGGGAGGAGCCAGGAAAAAGGCAGAACTTGAGCTGGGGAGTAGAATAGATCCTGCTCTACAAGCAGGCTTCAAACACACTAATTACTTACCATGACTTGGCTCAACCAAACTCAGTGACATGCTTCTAGGCTCCTACTATCTCAAGTTATGTCCCTTTCCTCTTTTCAGACACATCTCAAAGTCCAACTTGAGGGAACCTTTTCTGATTGACTCCCATTTTATTCTAATTATTTAATTCGACATCATCATCTGTGTATTTACTTCCCTGTACCTTATTTGTACTTGCTGATCTAGGTTCATGGTTCTTAGGTCATTCCTTCAGTCGGCCTCACTACATGGAGACCTTCTCAAAATCTACTATTTCCCCCTCTCTAATATACATTTATCCATCCAACAAACTGTATGCCTCCTCTACTCCAGGCATTCTCCTAGATACTGGGTCATATGCAAAATGAATAAGACATTCCCTTTGCTCACAGTCAACAAGGAAAAAAAAAAAATGCATGGTGACATATATAAGACTTGAATGACAGAGCTAAAGACTCCAGAAAAGGAGATATTTAAACAGGGCATGGTCATAGAAGTTTCAAGTTTAATGTAGCTGGGTTCATTTGTCCCTTCAGCAAATGTCTATTGAGTATCTTTGTGTGCCAGGCACTATATTGGAAATTAAAGATACGAAAAAGAAAATGCATGGTCCATGGTCTGAAAGAGCCGACCCTTCAGCAGAGAAGGCAAGATACGGAATTAGTAAATTAGGTTGAGTCAGATTTTAAAGGCCATGAAGAACTCTTAGAGGTTTAGCCAAACAGGTAATATGAAGGAATCTGTGCTTTAAGGAGAGAGGCAGTGGCAGTGAGAAGGATGGCTGACTGGGACATGTAAAGACTAGAGAAACAGAGACTAATTAGAAGGTTATGATGAAGGTTTGGTCAAGCAGAGACCCTGGAGAGAAGGGGTCAGAGAGGAGAACTCTTTCTTCCTAGACAAAATGAGTGCCACTAGAGAGGGAGCTGTTGCCGGTTGGAAGCATTGAATCTCACCTAGGGTATGATATTTCTCTGTAACCTAGAGCCTAGATTCAGTGTTGCAGACAGGAAGTACTCGCTCAGGAGCTGCATTACTTAAGACCAAGTAGGAGAAGCTGACCCAAAGGCTGAGTCACAGGAGAAGTTGAATCAAAAAACTTGTCCAACTATCCGAACAAATAGTGAATCCAAGGGTCCAGGAAAAAAAATAGAGAGAGAATTCAAATAGACGCTGACAGTTGTAAAACTGGGAGAAACCAGGTGAGACAAAAGGTCTGAAGGAAAAGATAAGAGGCAGAACATGGAAAAAGCCTTTGAAACAAGAGGGCATCCTCAGTGGTTTTTTAAAATCTAGGTCCCAGAAAACTTCTTACTTGGAAATAATTCCAAACACACAGAGAAGTTGATAATAAAAAGAGCACCCATAAATCCTTTACTTGGATTTGTTGATTAATTTGGATTTGTTGATTGCCCCTTTTGCTCTAACACTTGCAGTCAGTCTCAAATAGATAGCACACATACACACCCATTTTTTTCTGACCATTTGAAAGTAAAATGGCATCTACCATGCCCCTTTATCCCTTAATGCTTCAATGTCCTAAGAATATGTACATTCTTTTACATACACAACATGTACCGTTATCAATTCCAGGAGACTTAACATTGATACCATACTTCAATCTACATCCATATTCCAAATTTCATCAATAATCCAATAATGTCATTCTTACCCATTTTCCCCTTCGAGTAAGAGGATCCATATATTGCATGTCTCTTTAGTCTCCTTTAATCTGTTTCAGTTCCTTAGCTTTTCTTTGTCTTTGATATTTTGGAAGGGTACAGCCCGCCCCCTTTGTTTGGACAAGAGAATGTTCCTCATTTCCAATTTGTTGTTTATGTTTGTCTCACCTTTATTCATTATTAGACCCCAGTTATCCATTCCTGGCCAGAATACTATTGTGATATTGTGATATTGTGTCCTCCTCAGGATATCAAACCCAAGGTCAGATGATGACTCTCTCCCTCATTGGGTGATGATAATTTTGGTCACCTTGTTGAGGTGTCTGATTCCTCCACAGTATATTTACTATTTTTTTCCCTGTAATAAGCAATCCATGGGGAGACATCTTAGACTCTGCAAATATCCTGCTCCTCATCAAATGTGTTCCCATAGATTTAGCATCTATTGATGGTTCTTACTTGTACCAATCCTCCCTTATCTCTTATTAATTAATTAGTTATCTATTAATGATATAGACTCATGGATTACTGTGTTTTTCAATGGTTTATTCCTTACAGTCCTTAATTATTTGCATGCTAAAATTTTCCAGATTTAGTCAATGAGGGCCTTTTCAAGCTCCTTTGTCTTTCTTTTTTTTTTTTTTTTAAGATTTTATTTATTTTTTTGACAGAGAGAGACACAACAATAGAGGAAACAGAAGCAAGGGGGAATGGCAGTGGGAGAAGCAGGCTTCCCACTGAGCAGGGAGCCTAATGCGGGGCTGGATCCCAGGACCCTGGGATTGTGACCTGAGCCAAAGGCAGATGCCCAACGACTGAGCCACCCAGGCACCCCGCTCCTGTGTCTTTTTTAGCATGCCCAATTTCCACATGTTCCAGATTCATCTTGATTCTTGCAGGTTCACCATTCCTTGGAGCATTGGATTTCTCTACTGAAGGCTTTGTATCTGGCCAGAAAAAAACAAAGGGAAGAGAACATATGGATTATTTGTGTGGGAAGTTTTTTTTTAAGATTTTTATTTATTTACTTGGGAGGAAGAGAGAGCATAGAGAGAGAGGGAGAAGTCGACTCCCTGCTGGGCAGAGAGTCCAATGCGGGGCTTAATCCCAGGACCCTGAGATCATAACCTGAGCCAAAGGCAGCTGCTTAACCAACTGAGCCATCCCATGTGGGAAGTTTTTATAGGCCAGGCCTGCAGGTAGCAAACACATAGATTTACTTCGTACACATCACACTGGTGGTAACTCAGGAACATGGATACTGCTGCAATGATTAGGAGATGACACAATCTATCTGTGTGCCCAAGAGACTTGACATAGTAAAAATTAGGCCAGTCTCCACCATGCTTGTCCAAAAGCTATTTTCTATGTTACTTCGTCCATATTGGTAGGATCCCCGTTTTGTTCAGACAGAAGGAAGATCCTTTGATTTCAAAGAAGATAAATTCCTCTCACCAAATCAGGAAATGAATTACAGTGGTCCAAACCAATCCTGGTAATTCCAGTTCTTGTCACCAGTGACTAGTCTAAAAGTGCATATAGACTCAGTTCTGAAATAGGAAAGGAAGTCTAATGGGAGGCTCATAGGAAAATTTTTCTTTTTGTATAAAAAAGACAGGACCTTCACATAAGAAATTCTTTGTCCCTGCCTCTCTTTTTGCTGAGTGAAAACACCAGGCGTGGAGCTGTCATACCCATCTTGTGACCATAAATGTGACAGCAAACAAAGATGAAGACAGTCAGGATGTTGAGGACAGCAAAGGAGACAGAAAGGAGTCTTTGACGACAGAAGTAAGCTTCTGAATGAACCTGGGACTGCCCACTGCTTCTGGACTTTTTAAGTAAACAAACATTCGTATGTTTCAAGAACACTGCTAGAAGAGTTTTCTGTTCTTTGCTGCCAAAAATCATTCTTAAGTGACACGGGAGAGAAGTAGAAGAGCTTTTCTGGGAAAAGGAGCTAATTGGTGGTATCTGAATGTTCTGAGAAGTAAAGGAGAATAAGGATGGAAGAGTGGCCAGTGGATTTGCAATGAGATGGTCCCTATGGATCTTAGTAAGATCAAGTGGCATGGTGGGGAGGAAGAAGCAATGTGATTCCTACAAAGGATTTTTCCTGGTATGAGTGGTGACTGACAAACTGGGAAGGATGGTTTGAACCAAATGGGTGACAGAATCTACTCTGGTCAATTCCCATATTCAGTTCCTAATATCCAAGGAAGCTGTTTGGGTTCCTGCTGTCTGCTTCAGCTACACCTGGGAAATCATGAACTGAATCACTTTGCTCTCTTGAGCACTTCTCACAGCAATAAGCCAGGAAAAGTTGTTCTGGCCCCTGAACTGGTTTCATGGAGGGCAAATCCAGCATGTATGATGGGGACTAAATAGAACCTTTTTAAAAACATTTTCTTCCAGGATTTATTGACTATATAATAAGTACCAGGCATTCAGTTAGACAGAGTAAAGAAATGAATAAAGCATATTCTGTGTCCTCTGGGACTTCACAATCTAATTTAGGAAATAAATTAGGAACAATTATAACAAATCTGAGATTGGTCCTCAAAGTGGCATTACTAGTGGTCAGGAATATAGCAGTTACTGTCTGGAGATCACTGCAGATGCATCTAGAAGTATCACTATTGACCGAACAGGGACTTAAAGAAGACAGCACTGTTTCAGCCAGGCCATCAGTGAGATGTTATTTGGTTTTAGTAACTATCTTTTAAGTACCTTTTCCATGCAAAATGTGAACAGACTAAAAACACCATTACATTATCACATGCAATGGACACGAGCTCTTCAGTATGACAAGTACTCCTCGGGAAGGAGTTATTTGGTCTGCGCTAGGCCACCAGGGAGCCACGGGGTTAGAAATTAAAACCAGGCAGAGATGAGTGTGGTATACAGAGCAGTGAAGTGACGTTCCCACCCGTGTTACAATAACAGGTGAGTGAGTCCCTCCTCTGTATGGTAAAAAGGCTTGGTCCCCTCTTGGCTCCCACACTTCTCATGTTCCCTACATCTCCTCACTGAAGCTGGGTGGTTGCTGGGCTGAAGAGTGGGATTGCAAGAAGGAACTGGCTTCCCTGCTCTCAGGTGTATGTCTTGCTGGTCTTGTTCTCTTTTTGTATCAAAATAAGACATTTGGGGGACTGGGTCCTAGCAGAAATGACTCTGGGTGGAAGGGGAGTTTGGAAAGAGGCCACGGCCGTGGGATTAAAGAGAAAGAGTCAAATACAACTAGTTAACATTATGAATGCATGAAATGCCACTGAATTATACACTTTAAAATGGTTAATTGTAGGGCACTTGGGTGGCTCAGTCATTTAATATCTGCCTTCGGCTCAGCTCATGATCCCCAGGGTCCTGGAACTGAGTTCCACATCCAGCTCCCTGTTCCTTGAGAAGCCTCCTTCTCCCACTCCCACTCCCCCTGCTTGTGTTCCCTCCCTCTCTGTCAAATTAATAAATAAAATCTTTAAAAAATGGTTAATTGTGTGTCATGTGAATTTCACTTCAAAAAAAGGGGAGGGGAGAGAGGTTTGCAGGATTTAGACATAATGGGCAAGAGACCTGACTCCTAATTTTCAAGAGTCAATCCAGAGCCTTTTGGGAGAAGAACAACGCCTTAAATACCCCTACAACCATATTTATTCCTCCTCAGACCCTCCTTCCCCCTAATCATTTCTGTTTCCTCCCTTATCTACACATCACCACCTTACTCTCTCACTTTCTCCATATACCAACTCTTTATTCAGCAAAACCAAGGGATAGTGCTTTTCTCTCCCTTTCCCTGGGTCATTGTCTTGTCTCATTATCATGTCTCCACCATTCTGTAGCTTCTTACCTTCGACCAACTGTTACACAAGCTTTTAGCAGCTGCCCTCCATATGTCTTTTCCTATTTTCAATTCTAAGCCAAAGCCAAAGCCAAAACAAATGATCTGGAAAGGGACACAGAGACCCACAAGGGAGAGGGCTATGCATCGGGACAGGAACTCGAAATTCAATCATTGACTATTATTTGTGCTAAGTCATTTTGCACTTCCTGCAGGCTTGGAAATCAAAAAGGCCCTAACGAAGTATCCCTTGCCTAACACAATTCCTGATATGTGGTCAGTACCAGTAACTATTCGGCTGACTAAATTACTCTGTGTTTATTCATGGTGCTCAAAGCATCAGAATTCAATTAACTATAGAATAGAGTTTTGGAAATCCCAGCAATCTTCATCTTTGGCTGTGAAATTTAACTTAATTTTTTCATTATTACTTCTGGAAACTCACTTTTATCAAATCTGCAAGCTGTTATCAAGAGGTTAGCAGGTGACTCCTTTGGAGGTGGGGAGGAGGAGGGGCCCAATCAAATCCTGGAGGGTAAATTCTCTGATGCGAAATAGGCTTCTGCCTGACCAACCTCAGTGCTCCCAGAATGTCCAATACAGAAGTAAAACATGAGCTTTGGAGTCTTGACATCAGGAGGAATCCTGAGACTTCTAGTAACTAGGGTGATAGTGGGCATACTGATGAATTTCACATTCCTTATTCTTAAAAAAAAAAGATTCTATTTATTTCTTTGAAGGAGCAGGGAGGAACAGAGGGGCAGAGGGTGAGGGACAGCAGACTCCCTGCTGAGCACGGAGCTTGATCTCAAGACCCTGAGATCAGGACCTGAGCCGAAATCTAGAGTGGGACGCTTAACTGACTATGCCCCCCAGGCACCCCGCACCTTCCTCCTTCTTAAAATGGAGATGCTAATACCTTCTCCTTACCGTCCTCATTCCAGCCATCAGAAGAACTTTTCGATATTACTTCCAAAAAATATCCTGAATCTACTACTATTCATCTCCACTCCTACAGACGTTCTATTTTACAAAAGTAAGAAGTGAGATAGAGACGAATAATAAATACGGAATTTTCAGTCCTATCTTGATTAAAAGGGAGTGCTGATTTTAGTTATGTGTATATTTACTAAGAGCCTTACAGAGAGAGGATGCACCCTCATGAATGAAAATTTACCTGTTCATTCTGGTGCTCCTCCATAAGGATATGAAATATTATAATTTGGTGAATTAAACAAAAATGTTCGAGTCCGACTGAATTTGATTATGCTCTGTTCTCTACTATATCTTATAGATCTCTGCTCATAGATTCAGATATTCAAAGATCAGGACTAATGTTATTTCCAGTAAAATTTTATGATTAAACTTTATAATAATTTAAATAATTTTAAAATTAAGTATTCTTTGATAATTTTTTTTTACTGAAGAGCCTTACTTGCTTAGAAAATATAACCTTTAACCCCAAGTTGACTCCAAAGCAAGTAAAACATTTTTCTTTCTCTTAAGTACATAGTTGTAAAGTATGTCTATTATAGGAAATAGGGTAAATTCATAAAATATTCTAGTTACTTGTAAAACTCATTCTTTTCTTATTCCCCCCAACTATCAGAATGTACACATATATACATGCACACACTTCTCCTTTGTGAAAGCTTTGGTGGAGGAAAAGACATGTCTTTTATTTCTGTAGCTATGTGTAATAAAGAGGTTTCTCTAATAGATTTATACCCAGACACATTGCCAATCCCTTCTTCCAGAAATCCCAGGTTCAGCTCACCAGGATCTCTCACAGTTGCAAGACCTTCCTAACTTGTGTATGCCTGCTTTTGCTCTCCCCCTATTCTCCATCTGATGCTTTCAAAATATATATCAAATCATATCTCACTCCCCCACACACACACTTTAAGGCACTCCAGTAGCTTCCTATTATACCTAGACTAAAGCCCAAACTGCTTACTTTAAGTGCCTCCCTCTCTGAGCTCATTTTCTCCCTCTCTAACACATGCTCTTCTCAATGTTCCTTGGACACAAAACTCCTTCCCAACACATTGACTTTGCACTCATGATATCAGGTCTTCCCCTGACTGGTTCCTTCTCATGACTGGAGTCTCATCTTAAGAGTCAATCCCCAATCCCCTGACACACCTTCCTTGACCTGTTTCTGAACTGCTGCCCACTCCCATAAGCCAGTTTTATTTTCTTCTTAGCATTTATCACTATCTGATCTTTATGTATACTGCCTGTCTCTCAAGAGAGTATAAGTGCTTTGTGGGCAGGACATTTTCATTGTTCACTAGTTTGTATCCCCAGTGTCTGGAACACATAGTAGGTATTCAGTAAATTTCATTGAATAAGCAAATGAATGATTGAATTTGTGAATTTGTGGACACTAGTTTTCTCATAAGAGAGCTACAAGATTTAGAGGTAACATACAAAAAGTGTCTACGAAGGTAAGCCTTCAATAGGTGTTAGCTTGAGGGCTGAGAACTTGCTTCACTTCCTGTTTGGGAGAAACAGTATTTATTGAGGGAGCCTTGCTTAAAGGATGAACAATCCATCCATTTCTCTAGATTCATTCATGTATTCATTCCACCAGTGTTTATTATTAAGAACCTGTCATGCGTTTGAGACATTATGGATGCAATGGTGAACAAAAGAAACCAGGGGAGAAGAAAAAAAAAGTTCTGGAGTTTACATTATAGTGCAGTGAGATACACATCAACCTCAATAGGTAAAAGAGTATGTTAGTAAGTGGCAAGGGCTCTTTGGAGAAAAAGGAAGGAAGGGAGAGAGGAAGTGGCTAGCCACATGGTTGCAATTTTAAATAAGATGACCAAGAATCATTTTGCTGAGCAAAACCTTGAAGGAGGTAAGGAAGCCATGTGGGTATCGGAATGGAAGTCCTGGTAAGGATAGGAAGCAAAGTAAGGTGAGTGCCCCCAGGGCCTGGCGTTGGGGTAACCCCAAGGAGGTCAGCAGGCTTGGAGAGTGTAAGCAAAGGGTGGGGAGTAATCGGAGAGAACAGGGCAGAGCATGTGGGCCAGGAAGCCCACGGTGAGAACTCTGGGTCTTATTCCAGGTGAGCTGGAAAGACCTTGGAGGATTTGAACAGAGAGGCAACATGGTATGATTTATATCAGGCCTGCTGGGGGTACCAGACTGTGGGTCTGCAGGGGAGAGGGCAATGTTGGAAGCAGGGAGAACATTTAAGAGGCTCTTGCAATAACTCAAGACATGACACAAAGGCTGCTCTGACAACGGCGGTAGAGGTGAAGATGGGAAAAGAAAGAACATTCAGGATACGTTTCAAGGTAGAGTCAACAGGATTTACTGATAGATGGTAGTGTGGTGGGCAGGGAGAGCCAAGAGAAGGGGAAAATTGGAAACCAAGCCCACTGAATAAACGTAATAGGATTGCTTAGCAGAATGAAAGGCCATTTTGATGTATGAGGTCATGATTTAAAACAAAACCAGCCTGGTTAGGGGTTTCTCCAATAGCATCTAGCTGTTCCAGTGCAGGCAAAGAGCAGAGAGATAGTAGAATTTGTTCAGAATTGGAGTTTGTCAAGGCAAGTGTGTCTGAGTGAGTGCAAGCCAAGGAGTTGTATTATACTGATATATCATGGGATGCGGTTGGGTCAAGGTGGGAAGTGAAGCTCAGAGAGGGCTCACATTGGCCATGGAGGTCCTTGAGTGAATAAGCTGGGAGAAGATTTAAAATTGAGATTTCAGATGTAGTAAAATTTCTGGTAAAGACAGGGCGGTGTGGAAGACAGAAATAAGGTCTTTGGAGGTGAGGTCAAAGAACTTGAGTCTGGAATGTTGAAGTCATCCAGGGTGAAGACAGAGTTCTGGAGTGAACACATGAAAATTTGGGGAGAATGGCGTGCTCAGAGATCATGAAAGTTCCTCGCCCTTTCCCTATACCTTGCCTTGAGCCTCTCTTCTATCTGAGTTATATCCTTTTGTAACAAACCAGTGATTCAGTAAGTAAAATGTTTCTGAGTTCTGTGGGCTGCTCTAGCAAATGAATCAAACCCAAGAAGACAAGAAAAGCTCCAATCTGTAGCCCGTGGTCAGAAGCAGAGGGGATAACCCGGACTTGTGGCTGGTGTCTGAGGGAGAAGAGAGCAGTCTTGTAGGATTGAGTCCTTCACCTGTGGGAGTGGGGGCTATCTCCAGTTAGAGAATGCCAGAATCCAGTTGAATTATAGGACATCCAACAGGGATCAGAGACTTGTTGGCTGGTGGGGGAGTCTCCATCCCCTCTCCCCAGTTTACAAATTGGGTGCTCAGAACCTTTTAGCGGGTTTTCTCCGATCCTTATATCCCTGACTCCCTCTATACAGGAGTCTGGCTCCACCTTGATGCTTTGTTTCCATGGAGCCCAGTTAGTAGGGAGAGTGAGCTGGACCCAAGGTTCTTGGTTCCACAGAAGCACACTTTACAGTGAACACATTAAGAATGGGATTATAGCACTGAGGACATTTTCATTCTCCACTCCCCAAAATTATTGAAAATTGAAGGGAAGATTCAGAATTGGTAAAATAGCCGTAATTCTGTTTTTTGATACGTAAATATTTTAAGGGAAAGACTAACCCCAAGGCTAGCCAGAAGTTTCATGTGATTGAAAGGTGATTCAGTGAGCCATCCGTCCAGGAAAGGAACCCAGCCTGAGGTTCTGGGAGCATTCTGTGATCTGATGGGTTACAGATGTGTTCAAAGAAGAGGAAGTTACCTAGGAATGAAATAGTCAAGATAGAAGGGTACAGCTAAATGAAATCACCGTGGACAAAATAAAGACAAGTGTAACCATTCCGAGAATCCCCGCAGGAGCTGTAGATTTAGATTATAATAGAAAGCAGAATTCTGTATTGATGTGCTGGGGTTTTCCGGGGAGGATTGGGAAGCACCACGAACCCAAGACAGAACCCAAGACAAAACAGCTTGTTGTGGTAGTGATTAGGGAGGGTGAAGAGTGGGAGGCAGGTAACAGATTCATAGCCATTCTGTAGTGATAGCATCAATAATATGTGAACATGGCCTCCTGGTGGGATTTCTCTTGCTGAAGAACCACTCCAAGAATGCAGAGAGAACAGTCTCCCTGGGAGTGGACTTGACATGAGAACCCAAGTCCAAATCTCTTTTCTTAAATAAGCAGACTCGCTTATCTCCTATTTCCTACCACAAAGGGCAGTCTGGGTCAGGAGTGAGAGATGGCCCCTCAAAGCCAGCCAGGCAGATTTTTTTTTCCTCTAAAGGGACTTAAGTCACTGTCCGTCTCCTTTCGGAAAGGTACATGTTTTCCCACAGATCATGAAATGACTAATTGATCTCTAGGGAATTTCCTTTCTCCGGGTATCCTTAAACCTAATTGTAAGATCTTAGATTCACGTGCTCATCCTTAGATTCTGAAAATAAATTAAGGGGCATCTGGGTGGCTCAGTTGGTTAAGCCTGACTCTTGGTTTTGGCTCAGGTCACGATCTCAGGGTTGTGGGAATGAGCCCTATGTCAGGCTCCACACTTGGCGAGGAGTCTGCTTGGGATTCTCTCTCCCTCCCACTCTCCCACTCTGCCTCTTCCCCCACGTGGACACACACACACACACACACACACTCTCTCTCTCTCTTTCTCTCTCTCTCTCTCTCTAAGTAAGTAAATAATAAAATCCTAAAAAGAAATAAACTGGCTACTTATAGATATATGCAGTGCAGGACTTTTATGTGAGACTGTTGAGATAGCAAATAAGGCAACTGCCAACCTCTGTTATAAGCCAAATTTACTTTAGAAAAATATCCCATTATTGAAACACAAACATGCCATCAACAACTAAATTCCTCAAAGAATTATTTGAGGAATAATTTGCTTCCACTCCCTCATCTGAATTCACCTAGATCTCATTTCAAGGAATGCACGTGACAGAGCACAGGCCAAGAGTAGACAGGTTCCCTAGTCCCTAGAAGATAATGCCAATCTGGGGGCCCTCATATGAGGACTACCTTATCTCTCCCAGCCACCTTTGGGTAGCAGGGAAGTGAGACAGCTAGAGGCTCCTAGAGGAGCTCAAGCTAAGCCTTTGCCCACAGAGCCTTAGTAAATATTTATTAACACACAAGATGATTTGCCATATGTTCATAAGTTCCAGTCTAACAACATCATTTGAACTTGATGAATCTTCAGGGTATTCTAATCCTATCCTCTTCTGCAGAAAGGATGGTAGGGAAACCTTTCTAGAGGACAATGAAGCACAATTTGCATTAGGAACTTAAAATTGTAGGGGCACCTGGGTGGCTCAGTCAGTTAAGTGTCAGACTCGATTTTGTCTCAGGTCATGATCTCAGGGTTGTGAGATCGGATTTTGCACTGGGCATAGGTTCTCTCTCTCTCAGCCCCTGCCCGCCCCCCAAAAGATAATCTAAGATGGTAATCCCACTTCTAGTAATTTACTCTAAAGAAATAAACAAAAATGCCATGATAGATGCATAAATATGTTCACTGTAATACGTATTTGTGAAAAAAGGGCACATAAAATGTTGACTATGGAAATGGTATTACCTCTATAAAGTATCATACAACTATTCATAAATACATTTCAAATATTTAATGGTACAAAGAAATGTTTAAGATATTAAGTAAAATGGGCACCTGGGTGGCTCAGTGGGTTAAAGCCTCTGCCTTCGGCTCAGGTCGTGATCCCAGGATCCTGGGATGGAGCCCCATATCGGGCTCTCTGCTCAGCAGGGAGCCTGCTTCCTCCTCTCTCTCTGCCTGCCTCTCTGCCTACTCGTGATCTCTATCTGTCAAATAAATAAATGAAATCTTTTTAAAAAAAGAAAATAAAAAAGATATTAAGTAAAATGGAAGATTGAAATTATATACAGTATTGCCCCAATTTTGAAAATTATAATACATTTATACATACAGAAAAGGACTAGAAAAAATTATATTTATACATACAGAAAAGGACTAGAAATAATTGATGTACATGGAGGAATTAAAATTGATTTTTCTTTTCTGTTTTTATATGACTTGCAAAATTTCATGTTTTATATATTGAATAATCTCTTTAGAGAGCCAGAGGTTAAGAGAACCAATATTTGAAATAGCCATCATGAGGTAGCCACCAAGCTAAGAATTTTACCAATTATCTAACTTCCAGAGCAACCAAGAAAAGTAGGACTCACAGTCTATTTTACAGGTGAGGAATGGAGGAGCCACTAACTAGGCATGAGAGCTCTTTGCCCAGCGTGCCCTGGACTCAAGCCCAGGACGAGTCCATGTTTCCTGCTGCCCCACAAGCCTCACCTGCTGCGGCTCTGAGTGGGCCCATGGGAGGCTTACAGTGAAGGTCACTGACAAAACAGAACTGTGCACAGCTTGCCCAAGAGCAAGGCCTCACTTTCTAAATTCTTCTTATCTTCTTCTGAAAGTAGAAACCACCTTCTTTATTGCAAGGCTCCATTCTGAAGCCATTTTTACCCCTGTACCCAGCTCCACTTGCCTGTGCCCTCTCTCAGAGCCTGTGGTATCTGCTGTCCTGCTGATTGGTTTGGCATGTTGTCAGGCTGTGAGCAGAAGGACAGGGCAGAGCTGCGCACCCCCACCCCTTGCACCAGCTGGCTCCTTGGTCTCTGCCCTGGATACTAAAACAAACAGGCTGTGTGCTCTGGTTCCCTACTCAACCCAAGGGGGTGAGGGGTGGGGAGAGTAGCAAATATCCCAGCCATGTGAACAATCAGGAGTATCTGGCAGCACATTTGATCTTTTATACCTTTATTTCAGCCAAAGAGTCACGGCTTCCAGGCAGCCAGGAGGCCGTTGTACCCCTAAGTCTAATGCTCAGCTGGTTCCAGGTATGGACTTGGTAAGGGGTGCCCAACTCCCCAGCTGGCTCTGTTCCAGAGAAGTCTCCTGTGACACTAATTGTAAACTCTCATGGAAGCAGGGGGGAGTTTCTCTCCCCTGTTCCAGGGTTCTTCATTGCTTCCTGCTTGCTCCCAGAGGCAAAGAGAGGAAGCCTCTTTGATGGGGTCATGGCAAGTCAGTGACATTCAGGATTGGAACGTGCTGCCTGGATCACCACTTTATCCTCCGGCAGTGCAGTTCCTGACTAAAACAACAACAACAACATAACTACTTATGTTCTTTGATCTGGGAAGAGGGAGAAGGGGACATGGGGAATGGCACATGGCCCACCAAGAAACAATGGGAATAACCTGTTCCTTTCGGATTAAGACCACATCTCTTTCTGCACCCACATAAGAGGACTGCATGTTCAAGAGAGGTGGAGAAATACTGGGTTAAAGTAAAGCAGATTAAATTACCGTAGGACTTCTCAGAACCTTTAGTGTGCTCATGTATACTATGCAGGGGGTGTAATGGGAAGTGTTTTTTAAACACAGTCAACCATAAAACTCATGAGTCTGTAGGCACTGGGATTTCAATGAACACACTTCGAGAAATATTTCTCCAGGGTGAGCCCATAGGGATCCTGTGAAGATAGGAAAGTAAGGCCCATCACAAACCTCCTCCCCAGCCAACAGTCAGTCTTTAAAACTGCAGGCTGAACCAACCAAAGGTATCATTCTGCATTCTCCTCTCTGCACCTGAGCAACAGCTTATGGTATTTTTCCACTTGTTGGTCGAAGTCCCTAGAAGAGAACCGTGCTTGGAAAAAGTTCACTGGAGTCAGAAGGTATTTTAGTGCCAAGCCCCTGAACTCAGGAGCCAGGAGAGGAGCAGCCTTGCTGCTGTGAGACAGGAGAGACTCCCGGCCCAGCCAGGTGTTCTGGTTCCCTGTGGCCGCTGAGCCATCGTGGTTTCCCCTGGGTACCAAGTGGGGTGCTACACCACTTTCTTCCCCAGTTTCTAGGGAAAGAAAGTCCTCATCTGTGGACTCTAAGTGCACTGAAAGACTCGCAGTCCGTACAGTCACCATCTTTGGGGACTCAGAGATAGGGACTGCCCCATCCCATTCTTTGCTGCAGAGGTCCGGGAACAACTGTTTCTTGATCTGCAAAGGATGGTGGGAATCCTGCTTCTCAAGGTCCCCAGGAAGGTTCTCGTTCTTGGCCCTCTTTGAGTCCCTGTCAGCTTGAGATTGATCAGCAGTTTCCTGAGAGGAGTTAAACACGACGCCCTGGGTTCGTGGCCTCCTTAGCCTCCTTTCTAACAACAGCCGGAGAAAGCTTGGTTTCCTTGAGGAGGAATTCATGTATTGCTGCACAGAGTCTGGGATCAGAGGCACAGAGAGCCTGGGGCTCAGGCTATCCTGAAAGTAGTCCCTACAGGGCTGCCGACTGACAATGGGCACCACCCGGCCAGGCTTCAGAGCTGCAACAAAGGTCCGAAGCTCTGAGTAAGAGGAATGGTCAGAGTAAGGGATGACGTGGATGTCGGGGTGGGAACAGCGGACCTTCCGGCTCGTGGGAAGGATAGCAATGGTAGGGTGGGTCTGGTTCCAGTGCAGCATGGCAGAATGGCAGACCTCCATGTGGTCCACCGCATGGATGCGGCCGGCCTTCTCCTCCACTGTGAACACATCCGCCAAGCCCAGAAGCTGCACCAACTCCAGGCGCCGAGGACTCAATACCACCCAGGTCTGAAACTCCAAGGCCAGCTGCTCCAGCAGTGACTCTTTTCCCAGGCTATAGAGTCCTGAAGCATGTTAAAAGGAATGGGAAAAGCAAGAAATGAAAGAGAGGAGATACCGGGGAATCCTGATACGTCACCCAAATGTTTCATAAAAATACACAAATGGGGCAATCGGTGAGTGTATCAGGGAGGAGGTGGGATTTGAGCTCAAATACATGGAAAATGGGGAAGGGCCTATCACTGATTCCACCCACTGGTTTGGTTCAACAGAGAAAAGCATTTACCAGATGCTAGGCACTGTGAAAATAAGCACAAGCCTCAGTCCTCAAGGAGTATAATCTACATGGGGACTCAGAGGCCATGTCAGAGACATGCACACAGTATTATGAGGGCACAAAAAAGTTATCTACCAGTTGACAGAGTAGGGAAACTTCCCTGAAAATGGCAACTGAGTTGTCATAAAGGATGGGTCTGAGTCTACCTGGCAAGGGAAGGGGATGGTTCGGTGTTACGAATGTGCCAAGAAGGAACTGGTAAGAAATGACACAGGAGAGGGAAGGGTCGAATAATACAGGGCCCACATATATTGCTCAGGAGTTTGAACTTAATTCTGTTAAGTGAAGGGGAGCCATTAAAGAGTGCGCAGCAGGAAAATGGCTTATTTAATTTATTTTATTTTAAAAAAATGATTACTTATTTATTTGACAAAAACATAGCAAGAGAGGGAACACAAGCAGGGGGAGTGAAAGAGGGAGAAGCAGGCTTCCTGCCAAGCTCCCATTAGGGAGCCTGATGCGGGGCTTGATTCCAGGACCCTGGGATCATGACCTGAGCTAAATAAAGGCAGGCACTTAACGACTGAGCTGCCAAGAGCCCCGAAAATGGCTGATTTTAATCACAGGAATAATATGATCAGAGGAGAGCTTGAGAAGACAAAAATGGCAGGAGTGTTACTGGATCGCCTAGATGAGTAGATGCTGAAATCAGCAGTTAGAAGGCCCCCAAATGAGGGTGCCTGGGTGTGTCATAAAGGATGGGTCTGAGTTTACCTGGCAAGGGAAGGGAACCCCTGCCTGTGCTCGGTTAAGCACCCGACTTTTGATCGGCTCAGATCATGACATCAGGGTTCTGAGATCAAGCCCTTAGTGGGCTCCAGGCTCAGCATGGAGTCGGCTTGAGATTCTCTCTCTCCCTCTGCTCCTTCCCCTCCTCATGTGTGCTTGCACACTGTCTCCCAATAAATAAAATTTTAAAAAAAGAAAAAAAAGGCCCCGAAATGTTTTATACTATTGCGGAATCACTAAAACAATGTTTCTGATTTCTCAGTGTGTCTGATTTTAAGCACAGCATTCACCTGAATATCTATATTCTGATAAATTTCCTGGGTGGCTCAGTCAGTTAAGTGTCTGCCTTTGGCTCAGGACATGATCCCAGAGTCCTGGGATTGAGTCCTTCATCGAGCTCCTTGTTCACCAGGGAGCCCGCTTCTCCCTCTGCCTGCCACTCCCCCTGCCTGTGCTCACTCTCTCTTTGACAAATAAATAAATAAAATCTTTTTTTTTTTTAAGTTTCTTTTATTTATTTGACACAGAAAGACACAGTGAGAGAGGGAACACAAGCAGGGGGAGTGGGAGAGGGAGAAGCAGGCTTCCCAATGAGCAGGGAGTCCGATGTGGGGCTTGATCCCAGGACCCTGGGATCATGACCTGAGCCAAAGGCAGATGCTTAATGACTGAGCCACCCAAGCGCCCCAAATAAATAAAATCTTAAAAAAAAATTTTACTCACTCAGATAACAAATATTGAGTGCCTCCTTAGGCATTAATCTAAGCATTTGAGATATAGCCACAAGTAAAACAAAGAGCCCTGCCATTGTGGAACTTATATTCTAGCAGGGGTAGATAGACAATAAAAACCAAATACATCAATATGCAAATTGTGGAATACATTATAAAACAGTAAGTGCAATATTGGCCCTCCTATTTAAAACCTTCAATAACTTTTGCCCAAATATAATCATTTGGATCAAGTTACATTCAAGGATTACATTTAGGATCAAGTTCAAGCTTACAAGCGAGCACTTCAGCCCCTCCTACCTTTATAGCCTCCTCACCCACTGTGTGCCTGTCATGCTGGCTGCTACTTCTCTGTTCCACAAGCAAGACTCCTTCCTACCTCCATCCATGTTCTTGAGGAGTTTGTGTGTGTGTGTATGGCAGGAGACGTGGAGAATAGACAAATAATAAGCAACGGCATATTAAAACATGGACAGAGTATACTGGAAGGTGATGAGTGCTATTAAAGAATGAAAAAATTGAGTTGGTATAGGGGATCAGGAGTTGGGAATGTCGCAGTAGAGATGGTGGGAAGATTGAGGTTTTTTTTTCAAAGATTTATTTAGAGAGAGAGCGCACACATGGGGGTGTGGGGATGCTGGGCGGTTGGGAGGAGCAGAGGGAGAGACAGAATCTTAAGTGGATTGGGAGCTTAGCTCCGAGCCCTAGTCAGGGCTTGATCTCATGACACTGAGATCACGACTTGAGCCAAAACCAAGAGTCAGAGGCTTAAAAGACTGAGCCAATCAGGTGCCCCGGGAAGATAACAATTTTAAATAAGGTTTCAGGGGTAAGGAGGGGATCTACAAAGACCAGAAAGATATGAGAACCCCCCCCCCCAAAACCCAAGATTCACTATGGGTAAAAGAAAAAGGAAAGGAAACCACTTACCAATCTTTATGTTATGTTGGGGGTGCTTTCGAATGAGCTCAACAATCTGGCGGGCAGCTTCTTGTCGGGAAGGAAGAATCCAGGCTGGGTTACAATTGGTGTTGTCTAGGTATAAGGTATGGATCTGTTTCCCCAGTTTCAGGGCTGGCTCCTTTAACATGGATGGTGTATACCGAAAGTCACCTAGAAGAAGAATATATGGGGAGCAGAGAGTCAGAGACAAAAGTATAAAACACAAGCCTCTCCCGGCTTCCAACAGCTGGTGGACATTTGCTTACCAGCCTGTGCAAAAACTCATAGGAAGTCTGGGACTAACGTAATATAGCTTCTTTTTGGAAAGGTCTGAATTCTGCTCCTGTTTTTATTATTCTTTATAAGGTTTGAAACCTTAAAGAGTGGGAAATCAGTTGAGAAAGGGTCACTATGCTCATATGGGATGAAGCTAGGAGGTCTCCAGACTTCCGAGTTAAGGCTGCTCAAGAAAATGTAGTGTCTAGGCTGGGAAGGTGGGAGGGATCCCTTGGAAGGCCCACCTGTGTAGAGGATGGTTCCAAAGTATCCTTCAAAGAGAAACATGACAGAGCCAGGGCAGTGATTGGCATCAATGAGGGTTACAGTCATGGTCTCTCGCCCAATTTCATCTAGAGGCAGGACATGGCTCTCACCAACCTCCAAGGCCCGGATCCACTCCTTAGGTACCTGAGGAAAAAGTTGGTCATTCTAGTGAACACAAAATCTCCTGCTTGATACTGCCCTGAATCAGGAACTAACCCTTTACTGAAATCAGGGAAAGCAAATGACATCCTAAGCCACCCAGGAGCAGAAGGTCTGACAGTCCCCTCAAATGCTCCCTTCTTCCTCTCACTCTCCCTTCACACCCTTCGTACAATTTAAATTAAGAGTCCAAAAAACAGTTTAGCCAAGAGATTCTCAAACATTTCTGATCATAATAGTCCCTTGACGGGCACCCGTTAAAAAAATTCCAACCAGCTATCCAGTACCTGCACTAGCTAGATCTGCTGGAAGTGGGGGGTGGGGGGAGAACTGAAGAATGTGTCACCCAGCACTTTAGATGGATTCTTGAGACTAGAGATACACTAGCCTAGTTTATCTGAAAACGTAGGTACAGTCTCCTTGGCTGGACATAAAGATCTCCCCAACTTATAGCTGAAACATCCACATTTCTGGGTTTGAACAACTCCCACATTTGTAAAAATCAGTCCTCCAGGCCCCTACTCTACGAGTCAGAGGCTGTGACAGATCGGGATTCCCACCCGAATGCTCAACCCAGCTCTCGGAGGACTCCCGCCCCCTGCCCCGTACCTGCAGGTGACGATGCACGAGGTAAGCAGTGATTGGGGAGCAGTAGAGGGGCCGGGCCCAGGTGCTAGACAAACCCACGGTGTGGTCCGAGTGCATGTGGGACAAAAAGAAGAGCCGTGCGGAACCGGCCCGGCGCAGGCTCCAAAAGTCCACAGCGATGGGCGTATGGGGGATCAGGGCCCCGTTCATGGTGGCGGGGCTGGAGAGTCACCAGCGAGATCTTCATGGGCACAGAGCTCCCGCGCGAGGCTCCCGCGACCGCGCCCTGAAGGTAAGTCACGCTGGGGCAGCCACGCGGCCGAAGACCCTAACGGGAAGCCAGGCCAGCAGAGGACTACTAGGTCCCTAGCGCGGGCAAAAAGAAGGAAGTGGCCGTGCTCTTGAGAGTCCTGGGGGGAATCGCAAACCGCGGACGACGCTCCACTGAGCGCCACTCCTACCCGCGCGCGGGAGCCGGCGCTGAGGCCAAGCGCTCAAAGCGCGCGCTGCTGGGCGGAGACAGGCCGAAGCAGCGGATTTCCGAGGGCCCGCCGCGCCTCCACCAGAGGGAGCCGCGCGGCTGCGCCGGGAGGTGAGAGGCGGGGGGAAGGGCGCCCTAAGGTCGGCGTCCGGGCGGCGCTCGGCGCTCGCTGCGAGAAGGTGAGTGGCAGCCGCCGCGCGCGGGCGGCCCCAAGGAGGCGGGACTTCCGCAGAAAGCTGGATTGGGCCTATCCCGGCGGGCATCCGCGCGGAGGCGCACGGAGTGCTGGAACTGGAGACGAAGGGAGGGTTCCGCGGACCTCCGGCAGCGGGGCTGGAAATGGGGCGGAGGGTCTCGAGGTAGCGGGAGCGGTCTCGGGCGGAGCGAGCCGGTCTGCAGGTCCCGGGAAAGAACCGCAGAGCCTCGTTCGGGGCTCGCCGGGGCGCGGAGAGGGTTGGTGTGAGAGGGCTTGGGCCTGGGCTGCGGCCCCCGGGGAAGCCGAGGCTGGGGTGAGGTCACGCCTTTGGTCTCCTCGCTGACTGATAACTTGCTTTACCCAGGTTCCCTCGTCAGGGCTAGGAGAAGCTCGCGAGTTACCTAGGGGTTCTGTGGGGGCTGCCCGGTGACTGTCGAAGATGCCGTACCTTGGCTCCGAGGACGTGGTGAAGGAGCTCAAGAAGGCTCTGTGTAACCCTCACGTTCAGGCCGATAGGCTGCGCTACCGGAATGTCATCCAGCGAGTGATTAGGTATCAGCTACCGCCCGCACTCCCCGCGGCGGCCCCCATCCGGGACCCCACCCCTGGCCGCTCGGAAAGTGTGACTGAACCCAGGGCAGGGTGTGATTTGGTCTTCCCGCTTCTCTGGATGGCCACGGCAGCCTCCCTTATGGCACTTGCTTGACTTCGTTTACTCAGCAAGGTGGTTACACCCATGTCTTGAACTTAGACTGGTGACTCCCAGATCTATAGAGTCTAGTACAGAAAGCCTTTTGTATCTTCAAACCCACATACCCTACTGCCTGCTGGGCATTCCCATCTGGATGTTTCTTCAAAGACATGCAAAGTAGCACCTGCATCCTTCCCTTCTCCCCAAACCTGCTCTTCCGCTTATATTTGGGTTGAGGAATGTCACCGGCCTGCTGACCAAGAGGGGAAGTCAGTCTTGATGACTTCTGGTTTTCACTTCTCAGTCAGATGGTATGGATATATAGTTCTAAATATCCATCCTCTCCCCCCGCCCACCCAAGAAAATGTCTATGCATTTCTTTTTTTTGTTGGCACCGCTGTTCTGGTTTTATTACCAAAGCAATTGAAGTGGCTTCCTAGGTCACCTTGCCTCCTCATTTTACTCCGAAGTTTCCTAACATGAGTTTGAACGTATAATTCTAGGCTGTAGTTGTGGATCACAAACGTCAGGATGCACAAAAGTCCCTTGGGATGCTTAAAAAAAAAAATGTACAATTTTCATCCAATCCAATAATGCTGCTTTCAGTCGGATGGGATGGAACCCAGGAATATGCATTTTAAACAGACATCCCATCTGATTCCTGTAGGAGACCAGGCTTGAGAAACAGATCTACAGAAGGAAATCCAAACTTCTTATCCTAGCACCCCAAGAACACCCTAACACAACTACTTGCAGACTCTTAACGTAGCATTCTTGCTGATGTCTACACGTCTCATGGCATGCGTTACGTATTTTATGTATGTGTAATGTATTTTACTACTACACCTGCCTGGAAAATTCCAGCTCATTCAACTAACGTGTTACTTCCTATTGGAAGTGTTTTATGATTTCTTGTCAGTATTCGACTTCTGGATCCCCACTGCACTTTGTCTATTACTTCTTTTTTTTTATTTTAAGATTTATTTATTATTGGGGGGCGGGGAGAGGTAGAGAGAGAATCTCAAGCAGGCCCCCTGCTGAGCTCAGAACTGATGAGCTTGAATTCACAACCCTGAGATCATGACCTGAGCTGGAACCAAGAGTCGGATGCTTAACCAACTGAGCTTCCAAGGTGCCCCAACCTTGTCTATAACTTCAGTTTTAATACTTACCTATTTTAATATTTACCTATTATACTGTATTTAGTGGTGTTTTTGTCTTTCTCCTTAGTTATACTTCAAGTTTCTAAAGATCTGAGACCAGGCCTTCTTCAGGTTTATGCCCCAGAACATATCCCTGGAATGTAGAAGCTGAATTAGACTGGAATGTACCAGGAATTCAATAAATGTTTGTTAAATGCATAGAAGAATGTTTATTATAGGTCCATGGTGTGAAGTATTGTGCAATGTAATAGACAAGATAGACTTGGTTGCTTCCTTCACAATCTAGTTGGATAACCAGGATGTGTATAGATAAAATGTCTTTCATTGTAGGCTGTGGATTATGTATTTTACTTCTCCTGCTGTGTGTGTTGGTTTCAGGCACATGACTCAGGGCTTGGACATGTCTGGTGTCTTCATGGAAATGGTGAAGGCCAGTGCCACCGTAGATATTGTTCAGAAGAAGCTGGTTTATCTTTACATGTGTACATATGCCCCCCTGAAACCAGATCTGGCTCTCTTGGCCATTAATACGCTGTGCAAAGACTGTTCGGACCCCAATCCAATGGTGCGAGGGCTGGCATTACGAAGCATGTGTAGTCTCAGGTAAGTACCCTCTTCTCTGACTGTTTATCGGTGGCTGATGGATTCAGGAGACCATGGGAAAGGTTTTCAACGGTGATAATCTATTTGAACTTCTTAATACTAGAGAAAATGCGCTTGTAACTCGAACCCAAGTTTTCAGCCATTGCTTAGACTTAAAAAACTATGTCACATTACATTAAATGTCACATGTTACATTAAAGGGAATTTTCCATCCTCACTCTTGCTAAAATAGTTCTTGGTTTTGGTTAATGATCTCTAAACAATTATGTAGATAATGTATTTTTGCTGCCCTTGTGGTAGTATTCCAGATGAAAAGTCAACTATGACTTTTTAAGTTTAGCAGTGGCTTTCCATAATTCTTTATTCTCTTTTAAAGATTTTATTTACTTATTTGACAGAGAGAGAGATTGAGAGTAGGAACACAAGCATGGGGGAGTGAGAGAGGGAGAAGCAGGCTTCCTGCCGAGCAGGGAGCCCGATGCAGAGCCCAATCCCAGGACCCAGGGATCACGACCTGAGCCAAAGGCAAAAGTTTAACAACTGAGCCACCCAGGCGCCCCTCCCTAATTCTTTATGATGTGATAGTTGTACATTCAAACATCTACTAAACTTTCTGTTAAGTGAATAGGAGCTGAGTTCCATCAAAGCTAGCATTTCAGGATCTGGCTGACTCCAGTATGTGTTGCTTAGGATGCCTGGTGTGCAGGAATATATCCAACAGCCCATTCTCAATGGTCTGCGAGATAAAGCTTCATATGTCAGGAGGGTGGCAGTTCTTGGTTGTGCCAAAATGCATAATCTTCATGGAGACTCTGAAGTGGGTAAGTTTCAGTGTAATCTGTCATGACCAGTATTTATTTTTGCCTCAGTTACATGTATGACTTTGTAAAAGATGACGTGACTTCGGGAGAAAATAGTAATGTGGCCTTACTTCTGTACTTGTCTCTTTAAGTAGAAAGGCCGGTTTGGTATTTTTTGAGATCACAGAAGCCTTTTCTCTGGGGCCCAGGTGAGATCCATCATGTTAGCTACTTAGAACAGTCTGCAGATGGCAATTTTTTGCCTTGCACTTTATTATTGCCTTTGTTATTTTTGTAGCAGAGAAGTTCAGCTTTGTCTGCCTGGAGCTAGTACTCTGGCTCTGTTCCTGAGACAGTGAAGCTGTTCTTTATCTGAGATCTTGTGCTCTTTTATAGACGGTGCTCTGGTAAATGAATTATACAGTTTGCTGCGTGACCAAGATCCAATTGTGGTTGTGAACTGCCTGAGGTCTCTAGAGGAAATTCTGAAACAGGAAGGAGGTGTTGTCATCAACAAACCCATCGCCCACCATCTCTTAAATCGGTTTGGATGCCTCGGTGCTCTCTTTGTTATGATGAGATCTGCATCCTAGTGGGATCATGACATGTTGAATCAAGGAGACATTTTGAACAACTTCTGTAGAGTAGTAAAGTTAACCATGACTATTAGCTTCCTCAAATTTCACTGAGAGATTTCTTTTATTTGTCTTAGTTTCTTTTGGTGGTATAGAGGGATGGCAGAAATATCCCTTGGAAATAGGTTCTGTCCTCCCTTACAATCATTATGTCCCCCAAACTAAGCGATTTATACTGTCTTAAACTGTAAAGACTCTGGATCTGGGTCCAGTGATCATGGTCCTTGGCCTTAGATGATGAGAATTTGTAGTATAAACTCATCTCGGAATTGAAAGCCAATTTTGTGTAAACTTTAAATAGCACATGAAAAAGAATAATTCTATTATGGCACAGCCTGTTTTCAAGAATTCTTTCCTTGTTATGATGAACAGATGATTGGTGACATGACATTTGCATGCAGATGGTCCTAATTTGGTTGCTAAAATAACACTCTTCTTTTCTTTTTTGGATAGAATGCCAAAACTGGACCAGTGGGGCCAGGCTGAAGTATTGAACTTTCTGCTACGCTATCAACCCCGCAGTGAGGAGGAGCTGTTTGACATTCTCAATCTGCTAGATAGCTTTCTTAAGAGCAGTAGCCCCGGTGTGGTGATGGGAGCCACAAAACTCTTTCTCATCTTGGCAAAAAAATTCCCCCATGTACAGACGGATGTGCTTGTGCAAGTCAAGGGCCCTCTGCTGGCTGCCTGTTCTTCGGAGAGCCGCGAGCTCTGTTTTGCTGCCCTGTGTCATGTGCGTCAGATCTTGCACAGTTTGCCCGGGCACTTTAGCAGCCACTACAAAAAGTTTTTTTGCTCCTACTCGGAGCCCCACTACATCAAGCTGCAGAAGGTGGAGGTGCTGTGCGAGCTGGTGAACGACGAGAACGTACAGCAGGTGCTAGAGGAGCTCCGAGGGTACTGTACTGACGTGTCAGCCGACTTTGCCCAGGCCGCCATCTTTGCCATAGGTAGGGGTCTGCTGCTTTTCCTTTTGGAGACCTTCGACTAACCAGAAACCTGTGGAATCATGGAGACCAAAAGGGAACGAATCTTGCATCAGAGACAAATTACCATGTGCCAAATTACCATGGAGTCAGTGGCCACAGACAAAAGTGGGGAGGGAGGGGTTTTTTTGGCATCACTGTTGTTGCCTTATCTTCTAGGATAGAGAATACAGGTAACTCAAACTAGAGTAATTAACATTTATATGGCCTTTTCTTGGGTACTATCCAGAATGCTTTCCCATATATCATCTTAGCACAGTCTTGGGAGGCAGTCAGGAAAAGTAGGAAAGTGTTATCACGTCATTTTAGAGATGAAGAAACTCAGAAACAAAAAGGTTTTTAAGTGGCCAAAAGGTCATGTGGTTCCTGACCCGGGATCAGAACCAGGCTTTCCAGACTCAAAGTCCTGTGTCAACTGGCCAGTTGTTTATTGAGCTTCTGCTATGGGCTATGCATTGTGCTGAGTACAGACCAACACAATAAATCCTAAATCTTACAGGCTTTTTCATATTTGTCTGGAATTCAGAAGGCCAGATTGAGTCACAAAATGAAAGCAGCCAGGGAGCTATGTTTTGTTGGAGGACATCAAGTGGAAGAGGAGAAGGAACCCTTATGTTAGAATGAAGAATGAATATTTTCAGGGGCAGGAAGAGTGAACAAATCGGAGAGCAGAGCTCCTATGATCAGGTGTTCGCTCCTGGCAGGGCCATTCCTGTGAGGTGCTCTGAAGCCCACAATGCCTCATATCTGGCTGCCGCACACATACCTTTGTTGCTGAAGGTTTTCAGCCTTGTTCAATGGAAAAATTCACTTTTACCAAACATAGGAAACTTAGGTTGTTACTTCATCAAGCAAGGGGTGGTTTTTTTTTGGTGGTGGTGGTTGTTTTTTAAGATTTTGCCACTCTTCTTTGTCTTTGACTGGTGGCAAGTTTTTTTTAAAATGAGGTGCTAGGATTTGACTTACCACTTTTCTCTGCTTTCTGTTCTCCTGTAGGTGGGATTGCCAGGACCTACACAGACCAGTGTGTGCAGATTCTAACAGAGTTGCTGGGGCTTCGGCAAGAGCACATTACCACAGGTAATGGCTGGCTACCCTTTGGGCTTTTTTTTTTTTGGCAAATGCCTGCCCTGTAGCAGTTGCTTAAAAAAAAAAATTATCGTTGTGTAACAGAGATTTAAGTTTTTCTTTACATCCTCATGTGCTGCCGTCAGAGAAGCGTAGGGTCTGTAGATCTGACAGAGAGGGTCTTCAGGTTGCCATAACTCTGCAAGGCTGTTCTGTAGATAATGAAGGCTACCAGAATGCCCAGGCTTGTTAACTCCCCACGTTCACCCCTCTTTTTGCTTTATGGCAGCAGTGGCTTTCAGGACTGGGACTAGGGTGAGGCAAGCAAGGTACCCAGGATGCAAGAGGCACTCACTCTCAGGCTTGTGCAAATGCTAACCCTGCATGTGTTCAATTTTACACCCCCAGCGCTTCGTTTGCCTCACCTTAGTCCCATCCGTGGTGGCTCCATTTAAACTCTCTTCCAAATATCATTCAACAATAACATGACCTCACATTTGCTTTACATTTTACCACGTGCTTTTGCATATATGAGCTCCTTGATCCTCATGACCAATCCGATAAGAGCAACACCGATTTAAGAAATTATTGCCCATGTCAGACATTTCTCAGAAAATCATTGACCACCCCTCTGACACCCATTTTACAGAAATTCATGTGGCAGTCTAGTCTGAATTTGTGACTTCTCTTAAGATTCTTTCTTGTGTGGAGCCTCTAATCCTATGCTCTTGTATCCTGAGCTGTGTTGTAGGGGTGGTGCAAACTTTCCGAGACCTGGTTTGGTTGTGTCCTCAGTGTACGGAAGCTGTGTGTCAGGCCCTGCCCGGCTGCGAGGAGAACATTCAAGACAGTGAGGTAAATGGCAAATTCTCTTTTATCTCCAGGCAGAGGGGAAATTGTTGGGACCCTGCTCTGTGAAATGGAACCTAATTCTTCTTTCTACTCAGTGTCTGAATATAGAAATTCTTAGAATTGATTGCCACCTCAAATTCTCTTTGGGTATAGTTAGGGTAGAAGTGTAAAAACATGAGATTTATATATGATTTTTGCTACAAATGCTTTGATATCATTGTTTTCTTGAACAGTGTTGAACCAGAGATTTTAGACCATGGAGTGTTCAGCTGTAATGAGAATCAGAATCATTTGTGGATATTTGGGCTTCACTGCAGGTCTGCCAACTTAAATACTCAGGAGTGCTGGGCCTAGACACATAGATTTTTAAGAAGCTTCCCAGAGGTCTCCGATTTGCACTCTAGGTTAATTACCATCTTCATGAAGTGGTTTAGAGCGCTCTTTCAATAGCTTTCACTGATATATTAAACCCCAGACTGCGCCAGAGGCCCCCACACTGAGGAAGCCTCATTACATAACCAATGCAGGCTCTGGAAGGAGTCTTGAGTCTCCTTTTGTGTAGTGACATTTTATTCCTATTTGTTGTAGAGAGTGCAGTCGGGGTGTGGGGGATCAATAACAATGCAAATTGAAGTAAATAAAAGATGATACCTTTTCTAAAACCCATTACTGTGTTTGGTACAGTCAAATGGGAAGGACCTGCTCTCACTTCATTCCTCAGGGGAAACAGGCGCTTATTTGGCTCCTTGGTGTCCATGGGGAGAGAATCCCCAATGCTCCGTATGTGTTGGAAGACTTTGTGGAGAACGTGAAGTCAGAGACTTTTCCAGCTGTGAAGATGGAGCTACTCACTGCACTGCTGCGCCTTTTCCTCTCCCGGCCTGCCGAGTGCCAGGACATGCTGGGGCGTCTGTTACATTACTGCATAGGTAGGTTCTCCAGAAGTACAGTTGTACTTGCCATGTCAGATAGGAAACATTCTGACAGCTGACACTATTTGGTGAGTCACGCTGGGGACCCAAGAAACCACGTTAATGTTCTCTAAGATTTCCTCCCTCCTTTCTTTTTTCCCCCATTCCGGTTGGCACAGGGTAGAAGGAGTGTTTTGGTTTTGTTTGTAATTAACTCAAGTCTTTGTCTTACCTCAGAGGAAGAAAAGGATATGGCAGTACGAGACCGGGGCCTCTTCTATTATCGCCTTCTCTTAGCTGGCATTGATGGAGTGAAGCAGATCCTGTGTAGTCCTAAATCTGACCCTTCTCTTGGACTTTTGGAGGATCAGGCAGAAAGACCTGTGAATAGCTGGGCCTCAGACTTCAACACACTGGTGCCAGTCTATGGCAAAGCCCGCTGGGCAACCATCTCTAAATACCAGGGGCCAGAACGTCGGGGCCCGGAGCTTTCTAACGCTGCATCCTTTGCCACTTCAGGTAGAAATAGTCCTTACTTTACATCTTGTGAAAAATCTTTACCTTTTGCAATGACTGGTAGGAAGTAGAGTACCCTAGCTACGGCTCAGACTGTGGCCTGAATTTGAAGTCTTTGTGAGCAAGAAAGAAGTTCCTCATTGGCTATTTCAACCATTTGTCCAAAGATAAAAGTCACACTGTATACTTATGGAAATCTAGATTAAAAAAACATAGTTTAGGGGCGCCTGGGTGGTTCAGTCGTTAAGCATCTGCCTTCTGCTCAGGTTATGATCCCAGGGTCCTGGGATCCAGCCCCGCTTAGGGTTCCCTGCTCAGTGGAGAGCCTGTTTCTCCCTCTACTGCCCAACCCCCCACATCCCCCACACCCCCCCGCTCGTGTGGTCTCTCTCTGTCTCTCAAATAAATAAAATCTTTTTCAAAAAAACACAGTTGGTATAGATTAAAAAGATCTCTTACACAAGCTTTCTAACTCTTTCAGGTCCCCTGATTCCTGAAGAGAGCAAGGAGATGGTTCAGGAACTTCCTGATTCTGGAGCCCTCATGCTAGTCCCCAATTGCCAGCTGACTGCTGAGTATTTTGAGAAAACTTGGTTTAGCCTGAAAGTTGCTCATCAGCAGGTGTTCCCTTGGCGGGGAGCCGTCCATTCCGACACCCTCCAGATGGCCCTACAAGTAGTGAACATCCAGACCATCGCAATGAGCAGGGCTGGGGCTCAGCCGTGGAAAGCCTACCTCAGTGCCCAGGATGACACTGGCTGCCTGTTCCTAACAGAACTGCTCTTGGAGTCCGAGAACTCCGAAATGCAGATCTCTGTGAAACAAAATGAGCCAAGGACCGAGACACTGAATAGTTTTATTTCTGTATTAGAAACTGTGCTTGGGACAATTGGAGACATAAAATCATAACAGATTCTTGCCGCTTGTCCTAGGTGAGATGAGTAGCTATCAGAATTGCTAGTTGTTTTTTTTTTTATTAGAATTTGCTTTTAAATCCAGATGCTATCAAATACAAACAAGAATGGACAATCTCAGAATCAGGATTTTTATGTTTTTGTCCAAAGACTATTGACTTAGTCCTCTCATACCTATAGGTGAATGACCCCATTTTCTAGGTGATGTCGAAAAGTTAATGTTGGTAAGGGGATGGGGAGGGACTGAGGATAGGATTTGGATTCTTTTCTAATCCATTATAGGGATTGTTTTACTAAAGATGCCTGATGTTTATGGAAACTGACAAAGTCATCATTTGTGGGGATCATCTTTTCTTCCCTGTATTACTGCAATAAATTCCTCACTGGTCTCCTGTTTCTAATCATGCTTTTCAAGGACAGAGTCTAAAGTCTTTAGTGCGGCGTCAGAGGTAACTCTTCAGTGTCCTGTCTCACCACTCGCCCGAACACCCTGTTCTTGTATTGGCAAACGACTTGGCCTTCCTGGAATGCACAAGGCTCTCTCTCACCTCTGTGCTTTGCTCCTGCTTTTATTGCTTGGCTAGAACGTTTCCTCACCCTCATATCTTCTTTCTTTAGGCAGCATCTAGTCCTTGTCTCTCAGCGTTCTGCTCAGTCACGAGCTCTTGCAGGAAGTTTTCTGTGACCCTTATTGCTTTCATTACAGGTTCTGTCAGGCTGTCAAGGCCTCCAGTGCGTGTGTCTAGCAGGACAGTTGTAATTGTTTTCTGTCATTCTTCCTTGCTTTCAGTTTTATTCATACCTGCCCACATTTTCTACATTAACTGAGGCAACTTATGGTGAGAGCAGATGCCATAGGATGGCTTAAAGTATAAATAGTAAAGTATAAATAACCAGAGGATCCACAACAGGGAAGATGAAAATACCATCTCAGACCAGCTTAGTTAGGGATGGTACACAAATGTTCAGGCTTAAGGGCTGACATAATTGGTACAGTTGAGCCTCAAATTTAGCTCTAAGTGATTTGGCTGAGTGAAGAGAAATAGGTATAAAGTCGTCATTAGAGAGGAAAAGACTTTCTAATATTAATTTCCAAAAGAAATTTACGTGTAGTTTCACATAGGTGACACGGGGAAAAGTACAAGATTCTTATGGGAAGTCAGTAATGGGTTTCTTATCACTTATGGTGTTCTTCAGTGAAAGCAGAGAGCATGACTTTAACATGGACCTTAGTGGGCACATTTCTTCAAGGACTTAAGATAACACAATCTAAATATCTAGCTTAATTCAAGGACTTCTACCACGTAGATACATAAATGGACTGCATACCTTTAAGTTTTTCAGCCATCATTTCTCTCAACTAGGCTCTTAATAAGAGTAAGTAATAGACGGTATTGATTTTTCTGGCAAGGGCCTGGGTTTTGTGCGTTGTTTTCCCCCCTGGACAATTTCTAAGGATGGTGATGTTTTTCCTTCCATCTCTACAGTCTGCCATATAATGATGACTCAGTAAATATTTACCAAATGAATGGCTGTCAATAATTAGATTTGATGGTGTTTTGGGATTGGTGTTTGTAGAAATTTTTTTTTTTTTTAAAGATTTTATTTATTTATTTGAGAGAGAGGCAGTGAGAGAGAGCATGAACGAGGAGAAGGTAGGAGGGAGAAGCAGACTCCCCATGGAGCTGGGAGCCCGATGCGGGACTCGATCCCGGGACTCTGGGATCATGACCTGAGCCGAAGGCAGTCGTCCAACCAACTGAGCCACCCAGGCGTCCCTGGGATTGGTGTTTGAAGTGTGTTTTGTTATATTGTATCAACCAAACAATAGTGGAAGTCCATCTAGACTGGGGTTTCTCATAAGCAGCATTACTGACATTGGGTCCAGATGATTCTTTGTATGGAGGGTTTTCCTGTGGTCTGTAGAATGATTATCAGCAGCATCTTTGGCCTATACCCACTAGATGCCAATAGAACCCCCAGTGGTAACAAAAATGCCCAGACATTGCCAAAGGTGCCTTGGTGGGACAAAATCGCTCCCCACTGAGAAGGATCTAGATCATGGGTTCCCACGATTACATGTAGAGAGATCAGAACGGTTTCAGAATTGCCTTTTCCATAGTTCGATTTGTTTGGTTAAACCGTGACCGTTTAATTACATACTAAAAGAAAGGAAATGGAAGTGAAAAGTGCTGCCAGTTTACAGCGTTATAAAGGAACAGGATATAAACGGTAGAGATTAAGTAAAATTATTTACTTCTTTAAAAATTAAAGGCTATAATTGAAATGTTGATCTAAAGAAAATTAGTAATGGCTCAATAATTGAACAAATGTTACCAAAATGATCCCATTTATTGGAGCTTTTAAAAGATTAAGTCCTACTTGGTCATTTGTCTGTAATGTGTGGGGCATAGCCAAATATGAGACTGTTGCTTTTGGAAAGTGTACTTTTAAAATGGTCTGAAGGAGGAAATTATTTCTTTTAACTGTAGCCTGGTTTTGCTAATTTATAAGCAAAATGACTAAAGCTTACGTATACCATGAAGTTAATTATATTTCTTCTCCCTAGGAGCTCTCTCTAGCCTTGGCAGACATATGGTTTGATGATGTGATGTAAGTAGATGCATATTTTTAAAATCCTTGAGGGTAGTTGATATTGTGCTTTTAGAAAAATGACTTTTTAATGTCTGGGTTAGGAAATAGTATGTGACATGTGTAATGAATGGTGCTTTAAAACTTTGCAGAGGCAATCATTTGTGTAGTTCCTGACCTTAATCTTACTGCCATGGACTAGTGGCTGTTAAATGCTTCCATTTCCCCCATACCCCTTTTTGAATGGGAGTTCTGTAACCATTATTCTCTCCCTTTCTCATATATTGGGTGTTTGGGGAGGGGAGACAAATAACTTATTTTCTCAGTTACAGATTTACACATTGAGAGGAGCAGTATCCAAGGATCCTCATTCACAGGCAGACCTGGGGCAGATGACAAGACTCTAGACTTTGAGCCAATGAAAAAAGGTGATGAGGCTTTTGAGAGAGGGATGTAAATTGTGGCCAGGGCAGCAAAAGAAGCAAGTGATGGTGAAAACACTGTGGCTTCATTTTTTGGTACTACCTGGGAGATAGTACTTGAACTGCAAGAGTGAAGGGGATGTGAGCTGTGGAAGAAGGAATGGGGTGGTTCGGGAAGACCCTATAATGAAGGCTCCAGAAGAAATACACAAAGGAGGAAACTACCCCATATTGCCCAGGAGAAGATATACTCCTTACAACATTGCTTCCACAAGATAATGCAAAGGATAGATAAGATAATGCAAAGATTAGATTCCGAAGATGGCATTTGCCCATAAGCACATCAGCTGTGAAACAAATTACTGTGGGAAAAGGTTTATTATTTGAGGTAGGATGGGCTTGCTTTTAAATTTCTTTGCTGCCATTTACTGATGCCACTTACCTTGGGTATTTAACACCAGCTGGATGGTATCTTATAAACCTTTCATTTGTTTTCGTATGCACTTGGGGAATATGTCAAATTAATTTGTTAGAATCCTTAAATTTTTAGTAACCCACTCTAGTGTGAAAGGATGATGGCTCAGAATTCTCTCAGAAGGATCTTCTTCTGTCAGGTCTAAAGCTTACTCAGCAGAACCTGGTTTCAGCCCTAGTGATAGACGACAAATGAAAACGGCCCTTTATGTAATTTCTGTTTCTCATCCAAAAGCAGTTTATAATCATTTGTTTTTAAAACAGAATAGAAAACAGAAGATTGGCTCTTTTTATTTTGCAAGTAGGACTTTCTTTCTGAACAACCCGGCTTACTGCTTATGCTTGAATTCCTTATCAGCTCACCAGGTCAGAATACCCTGGAAGAGCTGAGTTTTGACACCCAAATCCCAGACTTAGATGTGGCTTCATTAAGAAGGCAGCCACTGTGGGTAAGTGTCAGTCAGGAGATCTCATAAAAACAGGATGGAGTCTAACGCCTGTTAGAAATATCTTACTTAATTCTCTTGGAGAACAAATCCCAGATTCCTTTCATCCTGGTCCTCAGGCCTTGGGCTAAGAGGAAAGACATTTAACGCTTACTACATGTCAGAAACTGCTGGATCATCCCACATAACATTGTCTTACTTAATCCTCATATAATTTCCTTGTGAAATACTTTGTATTATCCCCATTCTTAATTCCTCAAATGCCCAAGTTTTTTCCCCCACCTTCTCAATTCTATATATCCTAGTCCCACCTGGAATGGTATTATTTCTCCTCTTTGCCTCATAATCCCTCCTTGTACTTTAGAGCTCATCTCAGATGTTAACAACTCCAAGGAAGCCTTCCTAACCCCCTAGGTCTGATTCCCCATTGCACAATGTAATCACACACTATCTCAATAAGCACAAGAAATTATGGATTAATCATGTAATATCGGTTGTACATGCAAAAGCGTAAGCTCCTCGAGGACAGGAACTGTATCTGTGTCATTTTCCTGTGTTATTTGTAGTGCCAGGCATAGTTCCTTACCCATAGACACTCAGTACATAAAATGTCTGAATATGGCAAATAAATGCTGTCTATTAGAAGTTGAATGCTGTTCTATTATAACTCTGAAACTTTCTTTAAGTAACACCAGACTCAGAACCTAACAGGAAGTATTTCTAAATGAAATTGCCCAAGACACTCTTCCTCAACTCTATTTCAGTTCTAAATTGGCTAACAATAAAAGTTATTCATTAATCTTAAGTACTGGCTAGGGTGTGGTTCTGAGAAAAGGAACCGAAAGTTTTCAAAAAGTCTCCCCAGTTTGTGTAGGTGAGCTCTTCAGAGAAGTCCCATGTTTCTGACAGCTAGTTTTGAAAAAAAGTGGTAGGACACGCTCCAGGACTACATGTCCCATTAGGAGACTTTAGAAAGAACAGAGGTCGATGCTTCTAGTTTACCAGCAGTTCTGACTTCCTGCTGAGCTGAAACCTGCTTGTTTTGTGGAAAAGCAAAAACTCAGCAGCGAACATCTAAAATGAAGAGGCCCCGAACTTTTGAGGAGCAAACAGAATGCATCTTGAACACTTTACTCACAGACTTTTTAGGCACCCCAATGCAGGTTGCTAACCGGGACCTATGTTGTGGAGACGAACCAGATTCAGGTAAGACTCCTGGCCTGAGGTGCTGATTGCAGGTCAATAAGAGCATCTGAGTATGCTTTCTTATTGCCTCCTAAGTTTCAAAAGGCAAACTAAGCTTTCAGCAATACCTGAAAATCAGTAGTTTCCATGGAAGGGAAAGATATTCTCAGTGAAGGGAGATTTTCTGACTATGGGGTTGAAAGGATATCAAAGGTGCTCTTGGGAGAGATCGATGCCACAGTTGTTTGAAAGTCTAGAAAGTGTTCTCCAATGCCCAGATTCCTGGGACTGGCCGTCCCTTCAAGTTGTATAATGCATGTGAATGTGTTCCTCCATCTTAGGAGATCCTTGCTCTTTTGACGTGGCCATCATTGCTGGTCGCCTTCGGATGTTGGGTGACCAGTTCAATGGAGAATTGGAAGCTTCTGCCAAAAATGTCATTGAAGAAACCAGTCGTGGACGGGTAAAGTTGCTGCAGTTTTTCTGTTCCAGATGCTACTTTCTTACCACTCTTGTATGACTATAACTAGAAATGTCCTGCAAAAGATTTGGGGGTTTATATTCATCCAAGGAGACACAGCAGGAATTCTCCAGTTGCTGGTTGTTCAGGAGTTAATCAAAGGCCTAAGTGGTATTGAGAGGAAAATCTTCTGGCAAGGGCTGGTCAACCTTCAGATTGTTCCCATTTGTTTTTCAACAGAGCTGTACTTACATGACACGGAGCACATATGTAGCACTTTGTTCTTGGTAAAGCACTTTATTCTTTAATGCACCTATTTAATATTTATTTGGCTGGGAGTGGGTGTCTTCCTTCCCCCAACCCAAGGTCCAGCAATGAAATTATATATTGGAAAGGCAGGCAGTCCTCAAGTATGTTGTAATGAGTACTGACAGCCGCTACCTAGGGCATATCTGGCTTTTCATCAGAACGCTGATTACTAGCGGTGGCACTTGGAGGCTGCATTAGATGTAAAGACCACAGGCAGCATTCTAGAAGATGTTGCTGCTTGTTACCAATAATGGCAGGTAATACAAACTTAACAGGTGCCAGACAGTATTCCAAACACTTTTGCACTTAAACTATCTCATTTAAACCTTCCACCAGTCCCTGGGGTATTATAGGAACTGAAACTCAAAATGCAACCTCCCCTCCTGTTTGTGGAATGCCGTGAGAGCCAAAATCTGACCTCTTTGTTCACTGCAGTCTTCACACAACCCAGCATAGTACCTCCTATATGGGAGACCCTCCATACATGTTTTCCTGACTCGTTATCCATTTAAGCAGATAAGGAAACTGAGGAAGAGGGAAACAAGAAATTAGGTTACTGAGTGAGCGTTGAAGTTAGGATTTTAACCCAGACTGATTCCAGAACCACACTCTTCACCATTATGCTTTATTCTTCTTATGAAATATAGCTTGGATGGTGCGCCTATTCAGGCAGAACTGGACTTATTACTCCTAATTGCTTGCCCTGAAACTTTCCTAGGTAGCCAAGAGCTGAATTTACTTTTGTTTTTTAATTAAAAAACAAAACAAAACAAAACTTTTTTGGAACTTCCAAATTCATAGGAAAGTTGCACATAATTTGTACAAAGAATTTCCCTCTTGAATCATCTGAGAGTAGGTAGTTGATAAAATGTTCCATCATCCCCTAATACTTTCACATTTCCTTCAAATAAGGCCATTTTTATATAACCACATCAAAACCAGGAAATCAGCACTGACACATTATTATCTTGTCCTCAGATCCCATTCAAGTTTGGCCAGTTGTCCCAGTGATGTCACATACAACAAAAAGATCTAGGCCAGAGTCAGATCCTTCATTTAGTTGTCCTGTCTCTTCAATCCCCTTCAGTTTGGAATTGTTCCTCAGTCTTTCCTTGATTTTTCATGATCTTGGTGCTTGAAGATTATGGGTCAGTCATTTTGTAGAATGTCCCTTAAACTTGGGTTTGTTTCATGTTTCCTCTTGAGTGGATTCAGGGTATGTACTTTTGGTAGGGAGGTCACAGAAGGGTTGCTGTGTTCTTCTCATTGCACCTTTTAAGTGGCACAGATTTTAATTTGTCCCATTACTGATGTTAACTTCAGTCACTTAGGATAGTGTCTGCAAGGCTTCTCCACTGTAGTTAATATCTGTGGTTAATATAGTTAAGTGTTGTGGGGGGACTTTGAAACTATGTAAATATCCCCTATCTCATCAACATTTCAATCTGTTCATTTATTTTGTATATAAACATGGACTCATGAATTCCTGTGTTATTCAAGGGGTATAACCTGTTACTGTCATTATTATTTGGATGCTCAAATTGTCTTAGCTTTGACCAGTGGGTGTCCTCACCACCTGGACTGTGTCTTTTCAGTACGTCCCTGTCATTCTGTGAGTACTTCCTTAATTTCTGACAGCTCTCTTGTATTTTCCAAGCTGCAGCCTGCAATCAGCCTTTTTCCAGGGAGCTCTGGTATCTTTAAATGGAGAATGATATTTGGAAACCAAGATCTGGGTACATATGTGGATGCCCTCTGCAGCTTATTTGGGTTCTGACAACTGCTCTGACTACCAAGGGTCCCCCCTACACTATACCACAGTAGATATTGCTTGGCCCCACCTAATGACTTTTGGATCAGTTCTGAGGGGAAGGAAACAGGAGGAGGAAAAACAATTTTTTTTTTAACTTTAGAATTTCACAGACTTCAATCATTCAAGTAATACCTCTACAACTCGACCAGCTGTACTATTGTGTACTTAATATTTTACTTTCAAATAACTTTTTACTTTCGGCCCTTTTTGCATGTCTTAAATAATAATATCTGAAATTATGTGTTTGATGGGCTACTTATGTTTTCTCTGTACACGTTACAATAAATAACAAAATAACACTCCTTAAGATTACCCCAGATATGATCAGATACAATGTACTTGTCATTCTCTAGGAAACTCTTGTTCTACTGGACGCCTGCCCCTGCAGTCTCCTGTACCTTTATATCAACACTTCACTGATATCCCGTGTCTCTCTCCAGGCAGGAGCTGCACTTCAGGACACAGTCAAAAGTCTTAGTCAGGCTTGGTGTGCTCAGGATTCCAGCTTAGCTTATGAGAGAGCCTTTCTGGCAGTGTCAGTGAAGCTTCTTCAATACGTGGCCCACATCGCTCCCGAAATGGCAAGACAGGTCGTTGTCTCCATGACAAGCATGATCAATGGGAACAGTGCCATCCAAGAGTTTGTCCAGGGCCAGGGAGGTTGGGTAAGTATGTCGAGGCCCCTGGCTTTGATAGGCATTTGCACTGTTTTTGTACTAATACCCAGGACTCCCAATGCCTGATTCTTTTTGTAAGTTGGAAACCAAGTAGAAGAACAGGTCTCCCTACTTTGCTGAAAATGGCAGTTTGTTGTTTTGTTTTGCTTTGTTTTTCCCCATGCGAAGGGGAGCAGTCAGAAGCTCAGGACTCTAGGTGTTGGACTCCAGAGATACTTTGCCTAAAATTTTAGTTGACTCCTAACAGTGTAAAGCTAAATCCCGCTTCCTATATATTACGGCCTGTTAAGTATACTGGTGATAGAGTACTAGCCTCAGCCCCGCTTCAGAAATTCAGAATCATCCCCTGTCATCTCACAACAAACAGTGCTATCTGCTGCTGTGGTAACTATAGGAGGCATTCTAAGCCCATGTCTTAGTCATCATTAGAACATCTGCTCTCGCTGAGCATTCCTCTTCATTTCCAGCAGCAGCAGACGCCTCAGTAAGAGCTGCACCCCCTGGAGGTGTCTGCAGATTATTTGTGCTTTCTTTAGGATGCTCCCTTTACAAAGAAGTCCCTTTGACTGTAGGCTCTTCCCTGTCCTTCCTAGGAGAACCTGGAGAGCTGACTACGAAGCGGTGGCGCTGTTTCCTAGCTTCAACATCACTGCCACTTTGATGGAGGGATTGATTGCTGGCCATTAAAACAGACAACCAGGGGTACCTGGGTGACTCAGTTGTAAAACGTCTGCCTTTGGCTCAGGTCATGATCCCAGGACCCTGGGATCAAGCCCTGCATCGGGCTCCCTGCAACCCTATTCCCACTCCCCTTGCTTGTGCTATCTTGCTGTGTCTCTCTCTGTCAAATAAAAAAATTTAAAAAATCTTTAAAGAACAAAACAGACAACCAAATCCAAAGCTGCTTTCCTTTGGACACAACTGGACTTAGCTGAATAATTGCTTTTCCACCAATTGCTAAAGTTGGGAGCAGCCCTCAGAGGTCTACAGAGATTTTGTACTTTCTGTCTTTACGTGAATTTGGAGGAGTTTCCATTTAAGCCAAGACCTCCAGATACAAAGTAATGGTTTGTTAGGAGGAAATTTCAAGGCGACAGAGCAGGCCTCTGCTGGGCATATTTTGGGAAAGGGAACACACGGTAAACTATTAATTCAGATTGAGCCCTGTCCTTTGGTAAGGATCTTGTCTATTTATGTTGTAGTCTAAATGACTTCAAGGGAGATTTTTGTTGAAATCTTGTTATAAATTGAGGATTTTCTTTTAAATTCCTATCCTTAGTTTTGTGTTAATTTCACCAAAGCAAAATCATTTTATGCATTTTTAGGTTGAAAGCAAAAAAAAAAAAAAAAAAAAAAAAAGCAGTTTCCTCATCTGCCCTTCTAAGAGAAAGGCCAACAGAAGATAAAACAGTGCGTTTTTACTGCCACAGGATGCAGGAAGTGCTGGCCCACATCTAGGACAGTGGGGCCATCCCAGCTTAGATGAAACTAGCTGCATACCACAGTGTTTTTCAAACCAAAAAGTGCTTTACATATCACTTGTGGACCTTATGAATTGCTGATTTCCAGGCCCCATCCCTAGAGATTCTGATTCTGTAGGGTGAGGCTGGGGCCTAGGAGCCAACCCTTTTAGCCAGTTCCACAGGGCATTCTTATGTCCATATAGGACTTGAGCACACTCACGTTAGAACAGGGGCCGGCCAAATCGTGCCTGCTGCTTTTTGTGTCCACAGGTTTATCAGCAAGCAGCCGCACTCACTTGTTTCTGTGTTGCCCATGCCTGTATTAGCACTTCAGTGGCACAGCTGAGGAATTGCAGCAGATCCCTAATGGCCTATAAAATGTATTTACTATCTGGCCCTTACAGAAAGGCATGTAGACCCCTGCTTTAAAGCTAAAAGCTAAATGAACATTTCTCTTCAAAGAATTTAAATTCTGTTGCAACCCCGATCATTCGTGCCAAACACAATGGTACACAGGACAAATCTTTTTTTTTATTTTTTAAGAATTTAAGAGTGTTTGTCAGTTCCTACATAGTCCACACTTTCTTGAGCTCTTTGGCAAATCAGAAAGCTCCGGGACCCCTGGATAGTCAGTCAGTAGAGGGTCTACATTTCCCCAGCCCCTACCTTAAGTGATTGGAAGTGAAGCCTGTGGTATCTGCAAGTGTATCTTGTAGTAATCCTTCATAATCTCATAGATTAGTAGGCAGTCATCACATAGAGACTCTTACATTCATAAACCCCAAGGCTAGACTACTTAGTGGATTGTCAAGAAGAAAAGCATTGCTATATCTATTTTTAAAGAGAGACATTAATGGTTTGGTTACAGTTTGGCTCAAGTGTAACCACATCCCCTCGCTCCAGCAACCAGCTATCTGTTTCCCCTAAATGCATAGAAATAAATATGTAGCACTGCTGCTATATTTTGACTTTATCAAGTTATGCTATTTCCTCTCTTCATGGGCAAATCACAATAGGTTAGTAATCCCAAATGAGATTTCATGTTTCTCTTAAGTAGAAATTAGCCTTTTTTTTTTTTTTTTTTTTTGCTACCAAGTTTAGACACTCAGTGTATTCCTTTGTCCCTTACATTACTGTAAATTCAACATGGTAGGTTTTGTGGTATTTTACTTCTTGGGTGAAATCACTATTTTCACTTTGACCAATGCTGTTTTGTTCATGAAATAAAATTGTGTCTATGTATTTGAATTAATTCTCAGTAAATGCAATCTCAGTTGAATGATAGAGAAACAACAGATTGGTGGTTGTCAGGGGCAGGGGTTGGGAGGTAGGAGAAATAGGTGAAGGAGGGTAAAGGGTATATAACCTTCCAGTTATAAGATGAAGAAGGTCTGGGGATGTGATACACAGCATGGTGACTGTAATTAACAATATCGTATCATATGTTGAAAAGTTGCTTAAAAAGTAGATTTTTAAAGTTCTCACCACACACACACACACACACACACACACACCCCTCTCACATTATTTATTTTTTTATTTATATATTTTTTATAAGTAGTGTATACACCCAACAGGGGACTCAAACTCACAATCCCAAGATCAAGAGGCACAAGTTCCACTGACAGAACCAGCCAGATGCCCCAAAACAAATTGTTTAGCTAGGCGAGGTGATAGATGTATTAACCAACCTTATTGTGGTAATCACTTCAAAATACATCCATAGAGCAAATCATTATGTTGTATGCCTTAAATTTATTATACAAGTTATATGTCTGTTATATCTCAATAAGCTGACAAAGTAAATGACAAACGTCAGAGGCCAGCAGCTACCTCTTTGTCTTTTCTTTTCCCACTTCCCTGTTTTATTCTATACTGCCAATGAAACGTCAGAATATGAATCTGGCTCCAAGTATTTTGAGATTAAGGGTATCGTGCCCTTGGGGATTATACCAAGTGAATAGGAAAATCACCCTCTCCTAGGAGGGCTGAAGTGGTGGGGTGGCAGAAAGAAAACACATAGCCCAGAGATTCCGGATACCTTCAGACCGTCTGATTTTAACAATTTAGTTTCACCATAGACTAATCACGTGACACTGGGCCAGTAATCCAATTCCTTTGTGCCTTAGTTTCCACATTCTAAAAGAGAAATGATTTGGTTACTAATTCGTAGGATTGTGGTGAGAGATAAATTAAACGATACACTGTGGGAAGGGCTTAGCCCAGTTTCTGGACTGTTTTTGAGAACTGCACCATTAACAGTTTGGGGCTGCTGTGATTTGGGGCTCATAAAATTCTGCCTTGACTTTTTTCTCTCCATTGACACTGTCTCTCACAAAGGCAAGCCAGCCTTCTGGCTTTACCTCTCGCCTCAATGTGGGTGATTCCCATATCTGACTTATTTCCCTTCTTCCTAAATCTACATCCACAAGCTCTAACTCTTCATGTCTATGTACCTTTCTTATCCCCTATACTTTCCCAGACGGCCATCCAGCTAGCTCGAAAGCTTAGTCATGTTTCCCTGTTCCCTCTGTCCAGTCTTACACACACAATTAGTCTTCCTCACTTATTCTTTCTTTTTGTTGTAATTCTCTCACAAGAGTTTATTGCCAAGCCTCTTAGTCAGGCTGTTAATGGATCATTCTGTTCCAGGCTCGCCCCACACCAGTCTGTCCTATATACTGCCACCAGATTCACCAAAGCTATGGTTTCCTTGTCTATTCTTTTGATCTATTTTTAGATACGACATAATTCATTTTGAAAATTTATATACTACCGAAGGAGGTGAGGAGACTTCCAAAAAAATTATCAGAAGGGACCATTTCTTTAAAAAAAGATATTGAGAAACATTGCTTTGACTGCCGTTTTCTTAAGATTTTCCAGTGGAAATGTTGAAGGTGATTGGATAAGTTCCTTATCCTGATTGTGATGATGGTTTCATGGCTGTGTACACATTTCAAACTTATCAAACCACACACTTTGAAATGTGCAGTTTATTATATGTCAGTAGTACCTCATAAAGTTATTACTAAAACAAACAAACAAACAAAACCTTCACTGCTTTTCCACTGCCCATCAAATAAAGCCTGACTTTTCAACATGGTATTCAAATTCCCTCAGGGTCTGTCTCCAACTGCCCTTTCTAGCCTTGTCAGTCAGGATTCTTCAGAACCAAGGCTCCCATCAGACTGAGCCACTCAATAGGCCACCCAACTCCTACTGGTCTTTCTCTCTTTCATAATGCTTCTTCTCAGGCTCTTTGACATATTCAAGGCCTAACTCAAACGCTGCTTCCTCTATGAAGGCTATCCAGATAACCTGAACACAAGATCTTTAACTCCTCAAAATTTTGTTAGCATAACATTTATGGCCTTACCACATATGGCCTTCAGTTATAGTTATTTGTATACTTAGCTTCCTTACAAGTATAAAAGAGCCTTGAATGAAGACAATTTGTTGTACACATATGTAGTGCCCCTTGTCCCCATTCTCTTGCATGTATATAGATCTCATAAGTATTCATTAAATAAATAGACTCAATAAACAATCAAACGAAAGATAAACATCAAGTTTGATTAGATTTTGAACAAGGTACCAAGCCCAAGAGTTTAAAAAAAAAAAAAGGTAAATTGCATCAATTGAAAATCATCAGTGGACTTTTGCCCTCTGAGGATTGCGTTTCTGAAACTGAAGGCAGAGCATGATTTCCTGTGGAATGTGGGGAGGTAACTATGAAGTTCACAGCAGCTGAACTGAAGAGCTTGATGAGGTCTCGGAATCCTGTAGTGACCAGAAGCTATCATGACCAGAAGCTGGGGAGGGGATTTTCCTGCTGTGGGTGAGGTAAAAACACAAAGCAACAAGCTTCTTGAGTAAGCCTCACCCATGTCCTTTTACAGAAGGGGAACTGGATCTATCTTGGAGAGGAAGGAGGTAATTTCTTCCCCAGCCATGGCAGCCCTGCAGGACTGAACTCTTGCCTCAGAGATGGCAGCCCCATTCCTTCCATAACAATGGCCCCCCGCTGCTGGGCAGCAGCCCTCAGGCAAGTGCTCTTTGCCAGGTTCCTGATGTCCCTGTAGGGAAGGCCCATCTGCTCCTGGCAAAGTGAAAGTGCCGGGCAGGAGACCTGGAGTCATTGTTGCAGTGAGTAAGCAAGTCGGGGTGGGTGTCCTACCAAGAGCCAACCACATTATGTGGCGTCCTTGATCACCATAGGCTTATTTCATGTGTGCTTAAGACCAGGGGTAAGCACTTAGGGTTACACAGACGCATATAGAAGACACTAGCATAAACTTAAAAGACCAGCGGGCCGTTTATGTGGTTTTTTAAAAAATCAACTCTCCTAAATAAACTTATGGGAGACAAGGAACACCTGAAGAAATGAAGAAAACTGCTATGGCTGAATATAAAGATGTAATTCTGAGAAGAGGCCTCCTGAGAGAAGTTTATTGGTGAGATGGCGTCAGGGGCAGAACTGTTGAAGAGAAGAGTAACCAGGATTTACAGCTTTACTTTCGTCTTGACGAAAATTAGGGGAAAGGCGAGAAGTAGCACATGAGGTGGCAGTAGCGTGAGCAAGGCCTGTGGGGGATGTGGCTAGGTAGTTTGGGTGGGGACACACAGGGAGGGGCTTGGTAGCAAGTGGAAGAATCTGGATGCATTCCTCTAAACCATGGGTAACTACTTCGGGTCTTTGAGCATTAAAGTGGAGTTTTAATAACATTTACCCAGTCTTGGTTCTAGGAGATGCAAGCACGGAATATAGGTGAGAGTGCACTGAGATTGCCGCGATTGCTGCAGCAGTCCACACGTGCAAAAGGGCTTGGAGGTCTACATGGGAATGGAAAAGACTGCTTGAATCTACAAGACGTTGAGGAGAAAGGACAGGCAGGCCTTGGTGACCCAGGGCATGCTCACAAAGAACCCAGTGTCTCACAGATAATACATAGAGCCCATTACAAACCAGTGACCCTGCGAGGCAGAGAAAGGCAGGCATAGTGAAGAGGAAGCAAAGATTGGTAAGTGGCTTCCCCAGGGTAGGACAGGCTCTGCAGAGGGAGAGAAGGATGTGCTGAGAAACCTGAGTGTATTTCCCATTAGCTAATAATCATTGTCCTAATAATCTCCCCTGATATTCTCTCCAGTTCAAGGTTTTTGTTTTTGTTGTTGTTTTGTTGTTGTTGTTGTTGTTGTTGTTGTTTTCATCTAATTTCAACCTCCGTGACAATGATGTTTCCCCTTACACGGGCACACTTCCCTCTTGCTGGTGCAGGTGACTGTGTGACAGGCCCTCCTCCCTGCTGTCCTCTTCCTCCTGAACACTCCACAGAGCCACAGGGGGCAGCAGTGAGGCGTTCCTTCCTCGGTCTTCTTCAGGTGCTCATTCACTTTTACTTTCCACTAGAACTCACCCCTGAGGGTTCTGACAGAGAGCTCGTGTGGGTCTTTTACTGCATGGAATTGTTGCATTCACTCAGGGTTTACACCAGACTGGCTTAAATGTTTCATCACAAATTCGCAAATTCTTTTAGGTACTTGCCGGTCTTTGCTGTATAAGATATTCCTCCCCTCCCCCAGCTCTTGATCTTCCCGCAAGATATAAATGAGTCATCAGAATCTTTATCAAAAAGCATGATGCCCCTATTGTCTGTAGACACCTGTGAGTATCTGTAGAAGGAAGTGTGAACAATTAAGTAGCAGCTTAGATTTGTTAAAAATAAAACTGAAGTTTTTTGTTTTCTCCTTCAGTTTTGTTTTTTGCTCACTTGAGTGGTCTACTCAGGAAATGGTCTTTCAGCTAAGTGGGTTTTTGAGGTTTGGTTATTTCACCATGTTTCTGTCTCTTTTGGTTTTAGAGTGGAACAGACTCTTAAGAATTGCTGTTTGCTTTTTAAAAAAAATCTGCAGTTCTGCTAAGACACTATTTTTAGATTCTTATATTTGGGGTAAAAGGACTACAGAGGGCATCTCAGTGAGTTTCTCCTCACCTCTTATCTGTCTCTATCTTAGCTCTCCCCAAGAAGAAACTGAAGTTAGAGACTGTTCTGAAATATGAGCTTGAGAAAAAGAACACTACATCTTATTTGATTAGGTCTCTTTTTATTTATTAATTAGTAAATTTCTGGTTTGGTTGGAAGTGATTACATTCTAAGGGGACAGAGAGATTATGAAACTCTCTCATTAAAATACAGAAAATCATTTTCTTTTTCGGATTATGCTTTGGTACTCTACAAAGGAGCAAGTTACTTTGGAATGTTTTTATTTTAATTAGTAATTACATCTGTGTCTTAGTCCTGAGATGCTTTATCAAGTGATTAAGGGTTCTTTTCACTATATTCTGGCTTGTTCGCTACTGCCTCCCCAGTCCTACTATAGTGCTTAGCATTTAGTGGGCACTCAATAAATTTGTTGAGCCAATTGTTGGATTTTTATATCTTTTTTGTAATTAAAAATGGCATAAGAATTTTAAAAGACTTTTAAAAAGTAAAAGGGGTGCCTGGGTGGCTCAGTGGGTTAAAGCCTCTGCCTACGGCTCAGGTCCTGAGCCCAGGATCCTGGGATTGAGCCCCGCATCGGGCTCTCTGCTCGGCAGGGAGCCTGCTTCCTCCGCTCTCTCTCTGCCTGCCTCTCTGCCGACTTGTGATCTCTCTCTGTCAAATAAATAAATAATTTTTTTAAAAAGTACCCTTGATCCCAGCACTTACACAACTGAGCTTTTTTTGCATCACTTAGTCTTCATCAAACCTCATAACATAGTTTTAAAGGGTTTTAGTTATTGTGAACTTTAGATTTTGTGCTTTTGAAGTCTTCCCCCTGCCCTATTTTATGTCTTAAAATAACCAAATTAAACATCGCATTTGTTAGCACAACAAAAAATTCCCCTTTAGTGCTAATTGGAGAAATACTGTCCCACTCTCAACAAGTATTGTTGGAGAACTATGCTTCATTTTAATTTATTATGTGGCTCAGGATTGCAATTCTCTATTGGCTTCACCTGCCTATAAGCAGGATCCCTCCAACACTGTTCCTTTCTTGTTGTGGAGCTCAATAAAGTGGAGGCGACTTCACAGTGCTTGGAGACATGATTTCCTGAAGGGAGTCTGAATAATGCAAAACAGAAAGGATTGCTAATATCTTAAATAGAGGAAGCTCTCATGGCACATTTCCCAGTTTTCTTCAGGATTATTTCAGACTAATTTTGTTAACAATTATTTATGGAACTTCTGTCCTCAGGCAAAGACGATATGCTGATTTTGGGTTGCGCTTACTCTGTATGAGACAATCTTAAGTAGGTTTGTACCCATTGAGGAGAGGATTTATTCAAGCTGAGATGTGGAAGCTTTTTCTAGAACAGCCCGCCTGTCAAACAGGGCCAAAATGCCACATGCACAGCGTGGCTTCCCGAAGCGATGGCCTTTTCCAAGGCGCCAGTTGGGAGGGTAGAATGTCTTCTCTAGACTCAGCTCATGCTTTCCGCCCTGAAAGTTACACTGTTGCCAGCAAGGTGGGTGATTTTACTCTTTTTCTGTTCCTTATAGTTAACTAGCATTGCATAAGGAAACATTGTGCCAACTTCCTTGTCAGGTGCTATGGGGGCCACTGTGCTCCTGGATCCCATATAGATCAATGCTCAGTCCTGAAATCAACAATACTTCCCTTAAGCAATTCGGCACTTCCCCAGCCCTGGGAGAGACACAGGCTGTCAGAAGCAGCTGACTTTGGTTCATCCAAAAGAGAGTTTGAGGTCTATACAGCATACTTAAAATTTCTGAACAAAAATGCCTTCTCCGATGAACAGAAATTTCCCACTGATCACATGGACAAGACACTTTGGGGAGAGTAGCACAGGCAGAAGATGTCTTAACTCCAAACAGTGTCTGTCTCGCTTTCTGGCCCTAGCTGAACTTGGCTGAGTTCATTTGGGACGTGAGGAAACAGAAGGTATCAACAGGGCCCTTGTGTTCACTGAAGAAATGGGGAGAGGCAGATCCGATCCGTGAGACCTGGCACACTGCCTCTTCTCTAGGAAACAAGAAAAAAGGTGAATCTCGCTTAAAAGGGATGGAGTGGAACAGTCTCAGAGCTAAGCAGACCACGTGTGATGCTCTGGTTAGCCTCTTGTTTGTTGCAACTCGAGTTGTAACCGGGTTCCTTCCTTGAAAAGGAAGGCGCTAGGGCCCTGGAGTGATGATGGCTTTGTTGTGTGACCACAGAGGCTGGTTGCGCACTAATTTCCTCTAGGGCTTGTGATGAAGTCAGTTAACCACAGCCTTCAACATGCTCTGCTCCAGCGGCAGCCCTGGCTCCTTGGTGGTATCTCGGCCATGACATACATATGACATGCCCTCCCTTCACCCACTGGCAGACCGTTTCTCTTGTCCTGCAGCATGGACCAAAGGGAAATTCTGCACAAATTCCTGGAGGAGGCCCAACGCAAGAAAACTGACAAAGAGGAGTTTGCCGGTGAATTTCTGGTGAGTCCTACATGTGACCCTCTCAGGGGAGTTACACAGACTGTTTAGCTAATGAGGATGGTCCAACTCTCCTAGACCAAGTTGCTCTTGGGAGAGAACGTGCATATCAGACTGTGCAGGGCAAGAAGGGAGAAAGGCAACCTAAAATTCCAACTTTTCTACAAGTTTTTTTTTTTTTTTCAAGATTTTAATTTATTTATTTGTCAGAGAGAGAGAGGGAGGGAGAGCAGCAGACAGAGGGAGAAGAAGGCTTCCCGCTGAGCAGGGAGCCCAATATGGGACTCAATCCCAGGACCCTGAGCCAAAGGCAGACACTTAACTCACTGAGCCACCCAGATGTCCCAAACTGCAACTTTTCTTTCTTTGTTGCTTTTGTTTTTGTTTAAAGACTCACTTTCTTTCTTTCTTTTTTTTTTTTAAGATTTCACCCATTTATTTACAGAGAGAGAGAGACACAGCGAGAGAGGGAACACAAGCAGGGGGAGTGAAAGAGGGAGAAGCAGGCTTCCCACTGAACAGGGAGCCCCATGCAGGGCTCGATCCCAGCACTCTGGGATCATGACCTGAGCTGAAGGCAGATGCTTAATAGACTGAGCCACCCAGGAACCCCCCAAACTTCAGCTTTTCTAAGTGGCTTGTGTGTTTTAAGTATTATCTCCAAAATACTGTTTTAAATATTGTGTTTGCTAGTTCTTAGAGTTGGACTAGGATTCCTACGGAAGGCCTACATAATTCCAGGTTTATAAATACTCAACATTAATTGAACATCTGGAGTTCCTAGGTATCTGAGTTGTGCCTTATGCCTCAAATGACTACTTTTAATTAATATTAAGAGGAAAGAAACCAAGATTAACTTTTCATGGAACATTATGTGTTAGCCTCCCCATGGAATTCCACTTGGATGACAAGGGCTCCTGCGCCCTGAAACTACTGGCTGCCATATTTCTTTATTTCTTCTTTTATTTTTCTGGTGTATTTTCTTAAGAGGAAAAATGAGAACCTGTGTTTTTTGCAATAACAGGGTTTCCTTAAGCTTCTTTTGCTTGGAGGGGTGGAATGGCTGGGATGAGGAGTAGACAAGTGAGGGGCATGGAGACAAACATGAGTGCCAAGGAGAGTAGGGCTGACTAGATCTGGTCATCCAGGGAAACGCTGCATCTCTTCTGACGGGACTGTGGTGACTGACCCATCAGCAGCTGGGTAGGCCTCATTCACCCTATAACCTAGCACAGCAGAGGACATGGGATATCTGATAGTACCTATTATGTACTTTGGAATACTTCCAGCTGGTGTTTCAGGGCCCTAAAAACTTGAGGCCTTGGCTCTTCAGATGCAAAGAAGTAGGAAAAACAAGAGAGTTGAAGCAGAAAACCTGAAATCAAATCATGAGTCTCTCATCAACCGAATTATCAACTCTTTGACGTGTTCCTTCATTTCCCAAGTCTTTGTTTCCTAACTTCCAAAATGGGCATGATAATTCACATCCTACAGATCCTCACAACTTGTCGTGACGATTAAATAACAGTAATAGTTAAATGTGCTCATTCATTCAGGAATATTTATTGAGCCCCTCCTGTGTACCAAGTTTAGTTCTAGGCCCTGAGGATACAGCCATGAACAAGACAACACCTCTGTGCTCATGGACCTGACATTCTGATCCCAGAGAGTAGCTGTGAAAACACTCTGTAAAGCTGAGTGATTGGATATTATGACTGAGTGATTATATGTTGTGAGAGAAGCCCTTATACCAACTCAACTTGACTAATATTATTTTCCATTCAATACCCAATTGATCTTCTAATAATACAAACCTGGTCAGTTTCCCCTGCTTAAAAACATTGTATAGTTCGTATTTTTTTCAGCTGTCTAAAATTGTGAAACATAATACATTGTTAGAAAATTACAGACAGCATGTATAAGTATAATTATAAGGTCAAGGACTAGAACGTTCTCGGACTCAGGGAGACCCCTCTATATCGCTTCTCCAGCAGGTCCCTCATCCCCACTTCTATCCCCATCCCCACCCCTAATATGTCTTGCCCTGTCCTGCCCAGGGAATAATCACTATCCTGACTTTTATATTAATCACTTCCTTGCTTTTCTAGCTCTTGGTTTTAAGGACCTTGTTTTTGGGTGGTGATTAAGTGGCACCTCACTGTTCACTGACTCATGTCCTCCAGCGGAAAAACAGAGTCTTGCCCTCAGCTCCACCTAAAGGTTCAGCTGAGATACCAGAGACATTCATTTTGGGGGAGTTGGGTGGTGGTGAACAGGGCTCAGTTGCTTGCTTGGACAGGTCAATACTGCCATTAACTTGAAGGGCTTTCCATAGGGTACTGTCCCTCATCCCACCTTCAACTCTTTGATATATTCTCCCAGGATTTGATGTTTTTGAGGTTGGAGCACTAATTCTGTGACATGAGGCCACTGCTAGCCTAAATGGTAGGGACTTTGCGGGAATTATAGAAAGTCATCTCTGGTTCCAGGGAGACAATCTGTGTACCCTGCCTCCCGCCGGGTCCAAGGCTTGGATTTCAGTCCCCGCCCCCAACCCCTTGGCTGTGTATCAGCGCACAGAGCACATGGTGCTGGTACGCCGGCTGAAGCCAATACCATGGAGCTGGACTTTTCCTTTGCCAACACTAAATTCAATCACCTTTCTGTAGCGGAAACTGCCATGAAACTAGTGGAAGTTTAGTTCCACTAAACTTGGCTCTTACTGGAGTGGAAACTGCCACGACTATATGCTTTTCCCGCATTCATTCACATGTTTACTGAGCACTTACTATGTGCAAAACATTGTGTTAGATGCTGCAAGATACAATGCCCTGCTTTGGTGGAGCTCATCTCCTAAGACATCAGAGGATGCCATAGACAGGCAGACATTAAACAGCTAATTACACCGGTAAATACTGAATCATGATAGTCTTGGTGGGGTGCCAAGGAGGCATTGTATTCATTATCTTATTTATTACTCATTTAAAAAACACAAAACCGATCTTGTCGTTATGACCGCTGACCCGCAGATGAGAAAACTGAGGCTCTGAGAGGTTAAGTAATTGGCCTAAGCTCACGCTGATGTTCAGATGCAGATGTGAAGCTTAAGCTGGATCTGTCATTTCAGAGCATAGGAAATGAATCCTTATGCAGTAGTGTCTTGGTTCAGCCAGTAACACCGAGTTCCTCAACGGGTTTTTAGCCTAAGCATAAGTTCTCAGTTAGTATAGTTTCTTTCATTCTCTCTCTCTCTCTCTCTCTTTTTTTTTTAAGAGAGAGAGAGAGAGAGAGAGTGAGAGCCCAGGGTTTGGCAGGGAAAGTGGTGGGGGGACAGAGAGCGAGGGAGAGAATCTCAAGCAGACTCCCCTCCCGGCACAGAGCCTGACTTGGGGCTCAATTTCATGATCCTGAAATCATGACCTCAGTGGAAATCAAGAGTCCTACCCTTAACTGACTGAGTCACGCAGGTACCCCATATTGTTGTTATTCATATAAAACAATATTATTGCAAGTTAAAAGAAAATAAATTCACCGTAGGACCAATATCCCAACAAATACAGTCTACTTGGTGTGGAAATTCTAGTTCTTATCCATTTATATACTGCCTTTTACATTGTTATAATGACAGCATAGATACAATTTTGTATTCTCATATTGTCACTTAATATTATACCAAAATTATCGTGTTAATTAAAATCTATATTTATGGCTTTTGATGGAGCATGGTATAATGAAAGAATAATGCTCATAATAGTAGCTAATACTTCCATATTTCTTGTAGAAACTGTTCTAAACACCTTTACATATCAAGTCATTTAATCCATTGAAGAAGGTACTGTACATTTTATAAATGAAGAAAATGAGGCAGAGGTTAATTGACTCACTCAAGGTTAGAGAGCTAGGAAGTGGTAGAACAGAGATTTAAGTTCAGGTAGTCTTGCTTTACCATCTATATTTATAATGACTTCAGTGTCATATAAACCTGAATTTGGATTTAGGTTCTGCCTATCATTAGCTCCGTGACCTTGAACAAAGTCATTAAAAAGTGGGAATAAATAAATATTCATATTGCAGAATGCTGTGAGAAAAATGTAATAAATACATAAAATGCCTGACATGTGGTAGACACCCAAGTAATTTGATTTTTTCTTTTTCTTGGACATTTAGATTATTTCTAATTTTTCACGATTATTAATAACATGCAATAAATGTGCTTGTCCACATGGTTTTCTTCTTTTGAATTATATCCTGGGGCTAGTATCATTACCAGGTCAAAAAGTCTTAGCATCTAATGAGCTAAGTGTTGCCAAATGTGCTTTTCAAAGAGTTTTTCTAACTTGCAAAGTCTGAATGTATCATCTTTTCTACCACCTTGCTAGTCTTAATAACTATACAAGAAAATAAATCTTTTGGACTCCTTACTAATTGTTAGGCATTAAGTGGTTTACCATATATAATCTTAATCACTACAACAACCCCAAGAGGAAAGCATTATCTTTAGTTAAGCCATGAAATGGCAAAACCAGGACTTGAAACTGGTCTCATAAAAAGTCCTTAACCTCTATACTGCATCCTAACATTCTTCCTACTCCCCGCCCCCAATTTAGTGTAAAATAGTACTTCATTGTGTTAATTTTATTTATTTGATTTTGAAGCCTCAAAATTTTTTTTGATTCTTTTTTTTTTTTTAATAATCAAAGTATAGCTGATGCACAGTGTTACATTAGTTTCAGGTGTACAACATAGAGATTCCAAAACTCTATACTCCATGGTTATTTTCAACCCACATTTTCTCATTATAAGTTGTCTGTTCATCTACTTTCAACAATAACTGACTCATGGAACTGTCTTCCACGCTCTATGCTCAAACACAGCCTCATTTACTTCCCAAAGAATCCCTTACAATACAAAGTCCTACATGGACCAGCCCTCGAGGGCTTTTCCAACTTCCCACAGCATGTTGAGCTTGTCCTTGTCATGCTCCTTCTGCCACAGGGCCTTTGCACTCATGCTGTTCCCTTTCCTTGAATATTCCCTCATGCTCCTTTTCACCTAGTTAATACTTCATAATTCTTTAGATCTCAATTTGGTAGGCATATCCTCAGGGAAGCCTTTTTTGATCCCCCAAATCCAACAAATCTCCTATTATACTTTCTTGGTCAGCCACGTCTGTCATTTCTTTTTACATCTCTTTTTTTGCCCCCAGCAATATTAATGTTTCCATAGGATTTATCACAGTTCGAATTTTACATCTCTTTGTGTGATTATTTGATTAACATCTGCTCTCCTATCAGTCTGAAGTACCACAAAGATAAGGCTCACATTTAGTTGTGCTTATCTTGGTATCTGCAGCCCCTAGCATGTGTCTGGCAAGTCCTAGACACTGAGGGACGACTTGCCTAAGTTCATGCAGTTCATTAAGTGGTGGAACTTGGATCTGAAATAGAGCTATCTAATGTTAAGCCTGTGCTCTTAGCCCTGACTCTATTGCCCCCAGTTTATACATTGGCTTGAAACTTTTAAACTTGAAGAAATTGTAGAATATAACATGTACACATAAAAGTGCTTTAAACACACACATGAGGAAAACACACACACACACACACGAGGGGTGCCTGAGTGGCTCAGTCGGTGAAGCATCTGACTCTTGATCTCAGCTTAGGTCTTGATCTTAGGGTTGTGAGTTCAAACCCCAATTTGGGCTCCACTCTGGACATGGAGCCTACTTAAAAGTAAATAATAAAAATAAATAAATAAAGACAGGGCCCTTGGATGGCTCAGTTGGATAAGCATTTGCCTTCACTCGGCTCAGGTCATGATCCCAGGATTCCCTTTGGCCAATTACTGCAACTGATGGTGATTTTTATGACATGTTCATTTCAGTCATTGTGTGAAATATGGGTCAAGACTTGGTATGTATATTACATGCTGGTCAACTTTGTTTAAAACTCCTCTGATATACTTTTCTACATTGGAGGCAGTTGAAGTGTCTTCATTTAGAAAACATGTGTAAGTGGAACCTAGGTGACTCAGTGGGTTAAACATCTGCTTTTAGCTCAGATCATGATCCCAGGGCCCTGGGATCAAGTCCTGTATTGGGTTCCCTGCTGAGCAGGGAGCCTGATTCTCCCTCTGTGTGCCACTCCTCCTGCTTGCACTCATTCTCTCCCTCTCTCTCTCTCTCTGTGTCAAATAAATAAGTAAAATATTTTTTTAAGAGAAAACATGTGTAAAATTATGAATTGTGTATAAAAAGTGAAAGCTTAGCAGATGTCAAGAATTGCGCTAAATGTACATATATGAGCTACATGTATTTGAACAAAGACTGGATGGGATTATAGAAATATGAACACGGTTTCATGTAGATAGGGTAATTTGATTATGGTGTATCTTCTTCCTTCTAAAGAATGTTTTGGAGTGAAGAAACTCCAAATAGAAGTATAAATAACAAAAATACCAACAACATTTAAGCTACCAGATGGCCTTAATTCTTATAATATTATAATCCTAATGTTGGTCAGAGTTCAGAGAAACATGCAGTTTCATACACTGCTTTTGTAATGTTTCTGGAGGCAAAATTTGTATACCATTTCTGATATATAAATATATATATAAATGATAATATGGATCAAAAGCCTTTATAGTGGGCAAATTCTTTGACCATTCCCAAGAATTTATCTGAAGAAAATAATGAAAGATATTTGTATAGGTTTTGGCTACCTATAATAATATTGTTTGGAGGGGCCCCTGGGTGGCTCAGTGGGTTAAAGTCTCTGCCTTTGGCTCAGGTCATGATCTCAGGGTCCTGGGATAGAGTCCCACATCAGGCTCTCTGCTCAGCAGGGAGCCTGCTTCCCCCCTCTCTCTGCCTGCCTCTCTGCCTACTTGCGATCTCAGTCTGTCAAATAAATAAAATAAAATAATTTAATAAAAAAAATTAAAAAAAATAATATTGTTTGGAACTATTGTTTAGGAAGATTGAAGCACCTTTAATGTGTAATAATATGAAAGAATAGACTAAATAATGTATGTTACACCCTACAGAATAGAATACTCTGCCATCACTTAAAATGTAGAACGGAAATTCATAAGTAAAAAGAGCAACTTGCAAATCCCTATATGCAGTGTGATCCTATCTTTATTATACACATAGATAAAGGATTGGCATGTAATATAAAATATTAGGAATGATTAACTCTGGGTAGTGTGGGATCCTAGGTAATTTTTATAATTCTGTTTTACTTTTCGGTATTCTAAAATTTCTTCAATGAATATGCATTACTTTTTTATTTAAGAAATCTATATTTTAAATTTTCATTTAGTGTTGCTTGAATCCATCTAAACAAGAAAAAGCAAAAAGAAATGGGGGGAGGGTGATTTTTATGTTTCTTTGGGACAAGGTATTTTTATATAAAAAGTAAACACTGCACTTATCAAATACAAAGACATATTTATTAAATATGGAGGATTCAATGAGCCCTAATAGAATATACCCAGTCATGAAGGCCATGGTAATGTTGGGTTATAATACACTAGAAGTCAGACTGGTAGTGTAGCAACTTCTGGAGACCTATCAAGACAGACAAGAGGGGGCACCTGGATGGCTCAGTGGGTTGGGCCTCTGCCTTGGGCTCAGGTCATGGTCTCAGGGTCCTGGGATCGAGTCCCGCATTGGACTCTCTGCACAGCGGGGAACCTGCTTCCCCCTCTCTCTCTCTGCCTGCCTCTTTGCCTACTTGTGATCTCTCTCTGTCAAATAAATAAATAAAAATCTTTAAAAAAAAAAGACAGACAAGAGAAGGCATGGTATGTTTTATTAGCTCCACAGAGAAGATCTAGATGGATCCTAGCTCTATTATTTATTTACAGTAACAATACTAACAGGGCAGTCATGACCACAGTAAGTTCTACGTAGCCAGTGCACAAACATCCGTGCAATTGAAACGACTCATTTATGTGATAGAGCCTATCACTTGAACACACTTATCAGGATTTCTTGACTTTTGTGTACATGAAGTTGAAATTTTTTTGCTGCTACCACCACGATAAATATATTACATCCCTTCGAAAGCAAATTCCTCTCTACTCCGTCCCCAGCCTCTCAACTAGGGACCATCCAGTCCCACATTTTCAATTATTCACAGGATTTAAAAACAAAACAAAACAAAACACATGTCTTGTCATCACCTCACATTGTAAGTATCTAACAAGTTGAACTTCTTGGTTTACTCACCCCATTTTGGCTCTTGCTTACTCACCTACTCATTTCCCTGACTATTGGACTGAAAGCCAATTCTCATTTGTTTGGCCGGCTAGTTGGAGCCAGATTGGAGGACTGGGATAGATCATACTGACTTGTAGTTGTAGGCATTAAAGGACTGACTACCTTAAGAAGTTCCGGAAACAGCCTGACCTGATCTCCCTCTCTCATCTAGCACGGGGGTGGGGGGGCAAATTTGATTTCTTCCACTCCTAAATGTAACTTATGCAAGGTCTTCTGTACAATGATGTAGTTCTCCAAGGCAAAGATATTATGGTCTTGGGCTTTCTTTTTCTTTCTGTCCTCTTTTGGGAGTGACCTTAATCCATTTATGAGTAATTAACTTACTAGTCAATGAGAAGAACATGCTAATGACTGTCCTGATTTCTATTTTTATGGCCAGACCTGTCTTGAAAAGGATAGTATAGACCGTAAACCAAATGCAGGTCCTATTATTAGCATATCAAGAATATACCGAATCTGGTTTGTCATACATTCCAATTGATCGGGGCCCAGGAGGGATGCTGGCCCCTTTTCTTATTCCCTTAGCAACTTTGCCTCTGATTTCTCTCATTCGTGCCCCCTTTAGTGAATGTACATCCTCATACCTTGTGCTTGTCTGAGAAATACCTTCCCCCTTTGACCTATCCTTATCCCCTCAACCCCCGACTCACTGTCATGGCTTTGATTTCTCTTTTAGGCACTTTTGCTGTCTAGTCTCAAAGCTCCTCCTTTTCTGTGAGGTGTATCCATGATTTTGTCCTAATTCTCCTCTGTTTTGCTCGCTCTTGGGGTGTTGGAGCCTGCAGGTCTGGTAGAGACAGAAGGGGAATTTTTTAAAAAAGGCCTTCATGGTGATCTGAGCTCATGGTAAGATATCTAAAAACAAAACAAAACAAAACAAAACAAAAACCTTTCACACTTCCCAAATGAACAATTCCATAGGCATTTCCTATGTGATGTTTTGCTAAAAGTACATCACCCCGGTCATCCAGCAGGATGACCCCAGGAGGAGGAAGGAGTAGGGGAGAAAAAGCCATCCTGTTCCATTGTTGAAGGGGGCAGTTGAGGCTGCTAAACAAGCACAGGTTTACAAGCACACGTGCACATACACACACACAACCTTTATCTCTGACATTTTACCAAATTAATAGAGGCGTATCTTACAAAAAGGGCTTTTTGCCTATAGCATTCTCAGAAAGCATTGGACAAGCAAGCAAAGCGAAACAAACAAGTAGAAACAGTGTAACAAGGAGTATGCGCCAGGCTCCTTTCTAGATATTTCTAAGAGGAACAGTTCTGGGACTTGACAGCTTTTCAGCAGCCCTGGAATGAATGGCAACATAAAAAGTGATAATTCCAAAGTTCATAAGAGTGGAGACAGCTGAAAAATCAGTGTAACTTGAGTGGAACTCTTTAATAGTCTCCCATGTGCCTGTGGCACTGTCCTTAGTTAAACTCTCAAACTAGCCCACTTGCATCCCTTTTGTGATGAAAATAGACTGTATTGTTACCAGTTCAGCATCTCTCCCCCCAAATCTAATCCTGAAAATCCACAGCAACTCAAACCATAGTCAGAAACTAGAATTTAAGAAATGACCGTACACCTGCTTTGTAATAGGTCGCCTTTGTCTGATCTACCTCTAGAAACAGAAAAAATGCTCATTAGAAGAACACACTGGTCTTTGTGGTCCAGCAACTAAGAAGGCACTGGCTATCTGTCCCCTTTGTCATCCTCAGTTGGAAAAGGCTTACATTCCTATACTCTGAGGTGGTATAATAATTTAGCGATTATGTATTATTTGGAAAGTGTCCATTTAATTAACTTCTAGATATTTGGAATTCTTTTTTTTTTAAAGATTTTATTTATTTATTTGACAGACAGAGATCACAAGTAGGCAGAGAAGCAGGCAGAGAGAGAGGAGGAAGCAGGCTCCCTGCTGAGCAGAGAGCCCGATTTGGGGCTCGATCCCAGGACCCTGGGATCATGACCTGAGCCGAAGGCAGAGGCCTTAACCCACTGAGCCACCCAGGCGCCCCGATATTTGGAATCCTTGGTGTTAAGAACTCCCAGCTAACAAACATCTCATGACCCCAGCTTTTCATCAAGTTATCCAGAGCTGATCTTGAAATCTAACGATGGATTGGGAAGACTTATTGGAGGAAATTTCTATTTTCTACGACCTTTTTAAATCTCTCTGTCATCGTACCTTAGTTTTAGGCTCTCCCTTCCTCACCCATTTTTTTTTTTTTAAGATTTTATTTATTTATTTGACAAAGAGAGAGAGACAGCAAGAGAGGGACCACAAGCAGAGGGAGTGGGTGAAGGAGAAGCAGGCCTCCTGCTGAGTGGGAGCCCAATGCAGGCCTCAATCCCAGAACCCTGGGATCATGACCCAAGCTGAAGGCAGATGTTTAATGACTGAGCCACCCAGGCGCCCCACCCATGTTTTTAAAATGATCTAATTATAAATGTCCTTAAGTAAATTCCTACAGATAGACACACATCCTAATCATGTGAAAACACTGTATGAAGTATAGCAACTAAGCAACAATAGGTAACACCCCCCTTTTTTATTTTTTGTTGTTGCCAGTTGCTCAAAGAAAGTTCCTTCTCTATTTCCTTATTTCTCTTTATCATTTTACCCCCTGGAACAAAATAGATCATAACCTTGGCTGAGAAATGCAAAAGCAGTACCAGATATACATTTATGAGAAAGAAAAGGAAAGTCATTGTCTTAAAGTAATGATACTACATATAATGGGTAGTGTCATCAATTTGTATAATCTTTTTTTCTTTTTAGAGAGAGAGAGGGTGCTTGCACGTGCAGAGCAAAGAGGAACAGAAGGGGAGGGAGAGAGAAAATTTTAAGAAGGCTCCCCGCAGAGCCCAACACGGGGCTTGATCTCATGACTCTGAGATCATGACTAGAGCCGAAATCAGGAGTTGAATGCTTAACTGACTGAGTTGCCCAGGAGCCCTTCAATTTGTATAATCTTAAAAGAAACTAGAAGTCAATCTTTTTTTTTTAAGAAAATATTTCTTGTTTTAGTAGATAATCTTAAATACATTTTTTTCTAATATCCTTAAATATATTTTTCTGGTTAAGTGTTCACATAGACTGAAAGCAAGCCTGTTAAATTGGCTAAACAAGGATATGTGTAGACAATGAGGGAAATGCATGTAATCAGAGAGCTAGGATCCCTCAGAACCACAACCTAGGTCCGGGTTAGGAATTTTTGGTACCTGGGGCACCTGGCTGGCTCAGTCAGGGCAACATGCAACTCTTGGTCTTGGGGTTGTGAGTTCAAGCCCCGCACTGGGTGTAGAGTTTACTCAAAAATTTAAAAATAATCATTAAGAATTTTATAAAAAGATTTTTAGATACCTGAAGTCATTTGCTTATTCCTATTTCCTGCATTTATTTATTCCTGCATTTATTAAACATTTATGGGGCACATATTATGTCTCCTGGGAAGTCAGTCTTAAGACACCTTACAATGGTAGGGCTGGGGTATATGGGGTATATGGGTAGAGTGGGGAATATGGGTAAATTTGCTCGGGGTCCAACTGGGGAGAATCTCAAGTACTTGGCTAAACAGTCTGGGCTCTTTCCCAGTAGCAAGGGGGATTCATTAAAGTTGTCTTGGGCATGAGAGAGATAAGGAAAGCAATTTTTTATTAAGATGAATTTGGCATGATTGTCCCTTAATGAAGTTTAATGAGGAAAGAGAAAAGTGTGAAGGTGAGTTAAGAAGCAACTGGACCGGTTCAAGTTTTAAGGTAGAGGGTCTGAACGAATGGACCTGTGGTAGACACAGGAAGGAAGGTGGACACAAGATACTGCATGGGAAGAATCAGTTGACCTTGCTGACCCAGTTAGAGGTGGGAATTGTCAGGAGCGGGGAACCCCAAGTGACTCTCGGTTTCCAGTGTGTAGTTGCCTGGGATAAAAATAATGCCAGTGTCATTGACAGTGGGAATGATGCTGATTTTAGTTTGAGGTGTGTGGAGTCTGAGACTCTAATAAGATGCAGAAGTGGAAAGGTCTAGGACATGGCCAGGAATTTAGGACTAGAACTTGGTAATCAAATCTCTGTATAGAAATTTGAGAGTTCTCCCATTGGGGTTGGAACTATAATTGATTTGAATCAGGAAAATGAATTTTAAACCCTCCCATTGGTAGGCCTTCTCTAAGAGTATCCCAGAGTGAGAAGGCAGAGAAGAAGGAGGACAACCAAGATAATGTAGACTAGTAAGGGCCAAGGGAAGAGGAGATTTCAAAAAGGAAGTTAAAGAAATGAAGACTGAGTAGATCCTGAGGGATTGGACCTATAGGAAGTAGTTAATGCTCTTCACATGCTTGAGGCACCATTAAATAGTGGGTAGATACTGAAAATTATTTTCCATAGTTCAGTTCAACAAATATGTGTCAGCTATCACAGATGTTTCCCCCTTTTCTTTCTCAGATTGAGTAAGGCTTCACAAAGGTCAGTTCTATTAAAATAGGTTTCTTTTTTTTTTTTTTTCAAAGATTTTATTTATTTATTTGACAGACAGAGATCATTAGGCAGAGAGGCAGGCAGAGAGAGAGGAGGAAGAAGGCTCCCTGCTGAGGAAAGAGCCCGATGCGGGGCTCGATCCCAGGACCATGGGATCATGACCTGAGCCAAAGGCAGAGGCTTTAACCCACTGAGCCACCCAGGTGCCCCTAAAACTGGTTTCTTTAAATGATAAGGGAGTTCAACGACATCTGGGACCAGGTTGATTCCTAAGGAGCTAAAGAGGGACTATGATTTTCTCTGACACAAAATTCTGGTCTATAGTAGAATATTGGAAAATGGGAGTAATTTCATGGAGTTACTTCACCATCTTGAGAAATCTTGTTGAACCATATTATGCCAGTCCCAGCCTGGTCCCGATCACATTCTACCAACAGAATATGATACTATTTAAACATTGCTTGGTTGAGGGGTAGGCTTGCCATTTAGGTTATATATATATATATATATATATATATATATATATATATATATATATGAAGACTGCTTTTGGGACTGAAATCTTTGAAATTTTGCTAGATATAGAGAGATTTTATTTGGCTTAAGTTCCATTTCTACTTAAAATAGTCCTGTAGTAGCTGTAAAGAGGATAAGCTTCTAGTAGCTGATGTTTGTGTGGAACATATAGTTTGTTTTCAAAAAGACATTGGCTTTTAAAATATTTGCTAGTTTCACCTCTAGGTTTTAGTTATTTGTGGCTCAGCTGCTGTAAGTGTGATCTTTTCACTTCTCCAAACTGAAGTCTGCTGATCTTATGCTCTGGGGCTCTGTCCTGAACTGGAGGTACTTCTAGAAGAGGTTACCAGTTGCAAAAGTGGACTGTTTGGGCAGAAGAGAAGGAAAGCTATCTAGAGATAGCTTCTTCCCTCTGTACCCTAGGAGGATTTAACTTTTGGAATTTTATTACAGAAGCTGAAAAGACAATCCACCAAGTACAAGGCAGACAAAACTTATCCCACCACTGTGGCTGAGATGCCCACGAATATCAAGAAAAACAGATATAAAGATATCTTGCCCTGTAAGTTTTGTTTCTCCCTATAAAAAGCATCTGCTATTCACAGTGCTAGGTCCTGACTTACAGTAAGCCCTCTGACTAAGCCCTTTTAGTTATCCTGGCTCTGTCTTTTGTATTATAGATGATCACAGCCGAGTAGAGCTGTCCCTGATAACCTCAGATGAAGATTCTGACTACATCAATGCCAACTTCATTAAGGTACACCCTGCATTCTATAGTTCTCTAATACCTAAACAAGGGGTTGAGGTACTAGACCATATTTCTCTAGGTACCTAAAAAAAAAGGTGGAGAGGATACTTGACAAGAAGAAGAAGATACTATTTGTAGTCATCCTATATAATTTCTGTTCCCCTTTAGGGAGTTTATGGACCCAAGGGTTATATTGCCACCCAGGGACCCTTGTCTACAACTCTCCTGGACTTCTGGAGGATGGTCTGGGAATACAGCATCCTGGTAAGGACAGAGTTGCTTCTGTTACTCTCTTCCGTAGTTGTTAAGGATGGAGGGGGCAGGGTGTCAGGATATGGGACTAAGCTTTCCTCTGCATTAGAATCGGTGCCTTTTGGGGCCAAGTCGCTAGAATTTCAGGGTTCAGGCACATTTTTGTTAAAATCACAATGTCACCTGTATTCAAGGAAATGAAAGTTCATATCTTGACAGGTTCATTTGTTAATAAGAATTTACTGATTTGAATAGGAAAAAGGGAAGTAAGGACAGAAAGAAGGGCAGGAGCGACATTTTATCATTTACCAAGATTTCTTTTGGGGGGTTAAAAAACAAAACAGAAAAAAATGATAATCCTGGAACCCATGTGTTAACTGCTCTTTCTAACCACATCAATGCTCTATCAATTTCATCCCCCCAGGTCATTGTTATGGCATGCATGGAGTTTGAGATGGGGAAGGTGAGTCGCTTTCTGGTGGACCTAAAGATAAAGGAAAGAGAAGGGGGAAAGTTGGTCGCAGAACTTTCCTTAATTGTGCCTACTTAAAAATTATCCTCATCTTATTAACTGTCAGTTTGAGAACACCAAGTGACTCCCTTTACACACCTAAGAACTCCTTTTGTCCACTTTCCCAGTAGACTCTGTATTTTAAAGTAAAGATATGCTTTTTTTTTTAAAGATTTTATTTATTTATTTGACAGAGAAAGAGAGATCACAAGTAGGCAGAGAGGCAGCCAGAGAGTGGGGGGGAAGCAGGCTCCCCACTGAACAGAGAGCCTTATGCGGGGCTCGATCCCAGGACCCTGACATCATGACCTGAGCTGAAGGCAGAAGCTTAACCCACTGAGCCACCCAGGCACCCCAAGATAAGATATGCTTTTTTAAAGTAACCATTTTCCCACTTTTATTAATAAATCAGGCACCTTTAACTGGAGGTCAGCCCTTCTAACCCCATGTTGTCTAACGTGGCACCCACTGGCCACATGTGACTATCGAGCCCTTGAAACATGGCTAGTTTCAGGGAACTCAATTTTATTTCCTTTTATTTTAGTGAGTTTAAGTTTAAAAACTCGGTTTTCTAATTCAGTGTCTGGAACAACTTGGGTATGTGAATCTTTTTCAACCATATACTTGATGAGCTCTAAATGGAAATAAAATGTTTCTGATGGTAATTTAAGATACTGATATGTACTGTCAATATAAAATACACACTGGCTTTGAAGACCGAGACAAATGTCAAATATTGAATATCTGTTTTCTATTGATTACATGTTTTTTTAATATACTGGCTAAGATGGATTATTAAAATTAATCTCATATTTTTTTCATTTTTGAATGTGGCTATTAGAAAACTTAAAACTGGGGCGCCTGGGTGGCTCAGTGGGTTAAAGCCTCTGCCTTCGGCTTGGGTCATGATCCCAGGGTCCTGGGATTGAGCCCTGCATCGGGCTCTCTGCTCAGCAGGGAGCCTGCTTCCACCTCTCTCTCTCTCTGCCTACTTGTGATCTCTGCCTGTCAAATAAATAATAAATAAAAATCTAAAAAAAAAAAAAAGTGGAAATACATGAAGGATAAAACAAAAAAGTTAAAAAAAAAAAAGAAAACTTAAAACTGCCTGGGTAGCTCACATTATGTTTCTATTGAATAACACTCTTCTTACCTCCTATTGATATTCATAATTCCAGTTAAAACCAAGCTTTCAGGGGTGCCTGGGTGGCTCAGTTGGTTAACCATCTGCCTTTGGCTCAGGTCACGATCTCAGGGTTCCGGAATCAAGCCCCTGCAGAGTTCAGTCGGGCTTCCTGCTTACTGGGGAGTCTGTTTGTCCCTCTCCCTCTGCCCCTCCCCATTCCCTCCTTGTACCCTCTCTCAAATAAATAAAATCTTTAACAAAAAAAGAAGCTTTCACTTGGCTTGTACAGCTTTGCTTTAGTAGACATGATCTCTGTTAATCCCTTTGAAATACAGTAGTCCCCCTTATTCATGTGGGATATACTCCAAGACGCCTGGAGTGGATGCCTGACACGAGGATAATTCCAAACTCTATATACACTATGTTTTTTTCTATGCATACATGCATATGGTAAAGTTTAATTTGTGAATAGGCACAGTAGGAGTTAACAACAATACTAAAATAGAACAATTATAACAATATACTAGAAGTTAGGTGAATGTGATCTCTTTCTTCCTCAAAATATCTTATTGTACTGTACTCACCCTTCTGATGATGATGATGTAAGATGATCAGATGTCTACATGATGAGATGAAGTGAGGGGAATGACGTAAGTGTTGCAACATAGGGTTAGGCTACTACTGATATTCCAACAATACATCCTGGACTATATATAGGTAACTGAAAGACCACGGTTGACCATGGGTAACTAAAACCATGGAAAATAAAACTGTGGGTAAGGTGGGACTACTGTACTGAAAAGGCCAGATCCCTATTTCTACTTCTTCAGACTTCTAGGAAGTCTGAAATTGATATATCCTTTAGTGTTTTTCCCATCCTTGGAGATTCCAGACCATGATGTTGGGGATAGTCCTAACCTAAGTTAAAGGACACAGAGCTGAATTTGTGAACTTGCTTCTGAATGAGGAAGTGGATTTTGTTACCCAGAAAAGACTAGAATATCTGGAGGGGAGTCATGACATTTTGCTTTGTGCAACAGAAAAAGTGTGAGCGCTACTGGACTGAGCCAGGAGAGCTACCGCGGCAAGTTGGCCCTTTCTCCATATCCTGTGTGAGTATGATGCCTGTTTCCATTATGGCTGAGCAGATGCTCCCGAGTCTACTTTATAGAGACTAGTTTTTGAACACTAATCTTTGAAATAACTAATATTTGAATTTACTTCTTAGGAAGCTGAAAATAGAAAATCCGATTACATAATCAGGACTCTAAAAGCCAAGTTCAATAGCGTAAGTATAAACCTTGAGTGGTAACCTCAAGAGCCCACGGCAGCAAATACATACGTATGTGACTCGGGCTGACATGACAGTAGGAGTGGTGGGGCCCTTGAGGTTCTCGATAAATCTTCACATGCAAAAGAGACCTTTGATGTAATCCCTACTCCCCAATCTATTACACACCATGGCACGCCTATAAAATGATAATATTTGTAGGATGAATAGAGGCTATGCTGTGAATAGAGGCTGGGAACCACCTTGAGAGCTCATGTTGCCCAGTCTCTCTATGACAAAGGGGTTTGCTATATCAGCATGACTGTGACCCACTTGAACCGGTGAAGCACACTAGTTGGGAAGCTCCAGTTTGGACTATCTTAATATCTACCTCCTCTTGTGAGTGGGGCGGATAGAGACAGACCAATAGTCAGTTACCTGAAATCACTTTTAATTGTTCTCAGAAGGCACATGGGCCCTAGAGGCCTGTAGAGAAGAAAACAGCATAAATCGCCAACAGGACAGAGATGCTACTTAGGAAGTCAGAATAATCTTGTGGTAGAATGAGGTGGGGTCCTGACACTGAACTCGCTTTTTATTCTGGCTACTTCTTTTTTATAGGAAACTCGAACTATCTACCAGTTTCATTACAAGAATTGGCCAGACCATGATGTGCCTTCATCCATAGACCCTATTCTTGAGCTCATCTGGGATGTACGTTCTTACCAAGAGGATGTCAGTGTTCCCATATGCATTCACTGCAGGTAAGATGCTGGTCTATGAACCTTCCACCCAAACAAACTAAATGTCACAGTGTGGCCAGGACTCCTGCTGTACCTGAAGGAAGACAGACTCTGTTGGAATTCAAGGTGGTACAAGCATGTAGGATGTAGGCTCCTGATCCTAGTCTCACTTTTTCCAGTTGATGAGAAAGGAACAAAGCTTAGAAATAAGAGTGATTGAAAGGGCAAGGTCCATAGCAAAACCAAATCATAATAAATTCAACCTGAGCATTAAATTAATATTTTCTGACAAGTTACTTGGGAACAGTGCAGATCTAGAGACTCTTGTTAAGAGAAGTCACCTAGGATCTGTCCTGAGGTTCATGCGGGCATATGGCAACTGACAAACATGCTCTGGGAAAAAGGGGGTGTTTTGGAACATTTCATTGCCTCTAGGTTTCTTCTTCCCCAATCTGCTGGTGACATTTCCCAGCTACTGTCAATGACCCACCCTCTGCAACTGTATGTGCTCCTGTGATGTTTCATTTCAGTGCCGGCTGTGGAAGGACTGGTGTTATCTGTGCTATTGATTATACCTGGATGTTGCTAAAAGATGGGGTGAGTTTCTCTCCGCAGGCACTTCCTGTCTACTTAACCTGCTACTTTCAGACCTAGGAATTGTTTGGTTCTTCCAAACATCTATCTCCATGACTCATCTTTTCTAGAATATTCACTGTAGACCCACTTTGTCAGATGCTTAAATTAGGCCCTAGGTTGGTGGTTCTCAAAGTTAGTTCCCAGGCAAGCAGCATTGGCATCACCTGAGAACTTGTTAGAAATGCAAAACCTTGGGCGGGGCCCTGGATGGATTGAAGCAGAAACTATGGAGGTAGGGGGAGGAAGGGGGAAACCAGCAAGCTCTCCTGGTGCTTCTAAGGCATGTTGTAGTTAGAATCACTGCCCTAAATTCCCTTTCTTTATCCAAACTACTTTAGTGGATGGACTCTATCTATCACAAATTTTGTGTTCTAATCTCTAAGTCATTTTTAAAAGTCTAATAGGAAGTGGGAACTTTTGAAACACGGGCTTGAAATCTATCTGCCAATTTCTTTTATTTCATAAAATTCTCATGCTTCCTCATCTGAACCTTCTCCCTCATTATATTATTAACTTCAGACATTTGATCACCCCATGCGAAAGTTTCTTCAATGCCCGAGAGTTTCTTCAATCTTTTCTGGGGAAAATACCAGGCTCTAAATCATGACGCAAGTGATGAGAAACCTCATTCATTTTAAAAATGCATTCTTTTTTGGATATTATCTTCTGTTAGGAGAGCAGATATCATGGGAGTGACAAGACCAGTCTTGTCAATAATAGTAATAATTTATTAAATATTAAGTAATATTAAATTTTAAATAAATAAGATAATAATTTATTAACAAAGCAGAGGAACAAAGGAGTAAGATTTTTTTCCTCTTTTATTTGATAGATACTTCCAGAGAACTTCAGTGTTTTTAGTTTGATCCAGGAAATGCGAACACAAAGACCTTCATTTGTTCAAACTCAGGTATGCAACTATGGTGAATGGATCATAACATGTGTCTCAGTCTTGCTATATCTCTCTGTTCAATAGTAAGGCAACCCAAAACAGCTGACTGCCTAGCTATACTACTAATTTCCTCTTAGGAGCACTAGCCCATTTGCATTTCCTCGAACTCTGAATAGATAATTTTTTTCCTTGTATCCCTTGCCTTGGGTCAAATTCCTCTCATTCCTTGTATTTTACTGTCTATGTAGAAAATATTAAGAAACTATTGTAATATTTGTTATAAAGGATGTTGAAAAAATTTCACAAGCTGTTTGATTTATTAGAAAGAGTTAGGTTAACTTGAAGTTTTGTAGCAGCAATTCACTTCTGAAACTGTAGAAAAATCAGAGATTTGTTATTTCTTTTTCTTTAAAGATTTATTTATTTATTTATTTGACAGACAGAGATCACAAGTAGGCAGAGAGGCAGGCAGAGAGGGGGGCGGGGAGGCAGGCTCCCTGCTGAGCAGAGAGCCAGGAGTGGGGTTGGATCCCAGGACCCTGGGATCATGACCTGAGCCGAAGGTAGAGGCTTTAACCCACTGAGCCACCCTGGCGCCCCAGAGATTTGTTATTTTTGCTTCAGGAAGTGGTAACAGAATCCTGAGAGTGCAGTCAGTCTGCATACTCATTTTTTGACTTGAAGAAAATTAAAAATAAAAGCAACCATACTCCTGTCACCTAGAGATAGCCACAATTACTATTGTTTTGTAGTCTCTCCTGATCCTTACTGTACGCATACTTAAAAAACCATGATTATAACCATACTATAATAAGGTTACATATCTATCACAACATTTTCATCTACCCCAAAGTGCTCACCCTCGTTCACTCTGTTAGGAATGCTCTTCTCCTGCTTTGTTCTTTCCTCTCCTGCTCAAGTTCCACCTCCTAGATGAAACACTTCAGGACAGAACTCTCACTCTCTACAATATTAATTTCACCCAGATTTCTACACCAATAATTTTACCCACATTTCCAAAAAAATGGTCTCCATCTTTAAGAAGGAGTTTAGCTTTCACCCATTTATTCATTCACCAAGCATTTGTTGATAGAAGTAACAGACGTTTTTACATAATTTGTTAGAACTACTTTCTACTGCTTAAGTGGTAAGACCCTGAAGTGTTAAAAGCACTTACAAATGAACTTGCACATAGAATTGGAGGTAAAATAACTGACAGTGGCAGTTTAGATATTTTCATCTGACATTTGTGAATTGAGGGGAAAAAATGAAGAGCTATTGTAATATAAGCCTTCTGTTTGGCCCACGTAGGTTTTCCACTAATAGCTAGTGGAAAAAAAAAATTTTTTCATGCGTCGACTGTAGGTGTTTTCTATATTCAACCTGAAGGAAAAAGTTTCTGTGAAGTAAAAGCGTTGGCTGGATTACTGCCACCAGACTTAAAAGCAGGTCGATCCATATAAATGTCTAAAGACCCCAGGAAGTATGCAACCTAGTTATCTAATATTACATTGTAGTATGAATCTACAATACTACAGAGAGTATGGCTCTCTGTAGTATGAATCAATTAATAAACGCTACTTCATTTCAGAGAAAGTCCATTTCTGGCCTCCTTGTAAAGGTTGGAGACAGAGGAAACGATTTCTGTTTAGCTTTCATATGTTAATCAACATTATCAACAACTAGCTGAACAAATCCCTTACCAGTTGTCAGCTGCTTTTTCTGACACCACTTTCACCAGGAAATAGCACTGTAACCAGCTGATCACTTCCTGTCTGACTTTCCTTTTCTTAAAAAAAATGGGAGAGTGTACCAACAGATGTGTGGGTGATGCAGATTCTGTATGGTTCTCCTGCTAAAATTATAATTGGCAAAAGTTGTGCTTTATTTGTATTGTGTGAAGTGCCAGGGAAACCCCATTGAGGCTCTTTCAGATGAAAAGTAGCTCCAAAATCAAGTGCTAGAGCAGGTCTCATGGCAGAACCCCACCCCCACCTGCACGGACCCTTTAAGGGTGGCGGTGTCATTTCCCGACAGTGAAATCCTTTCACAGGCACAAATTTCCAGACTCTCTTGGGTGATCTACCTTTTTTTGGTGTCTTCGCTAGGAGAGCATGTCAGCAGCTTGATCTAGGTATATTAAACTAAGAGTCAGAAGACCCAGGTTCGAATCCAAGTCTGGAAATCATGGCTGAACAACCTTGTATGGAGCGTAAACAGGGATAATAGCCTACCTGCTTTAGAGATAAATTGTCAGGGTCAAGTGAAGAATATAATTGAAGCTCTGTATCTACCCATTGACCACAATCTACCTCCTTTTCCCAGAAAAGATGAAGGTGCCTGACCAAAAATGCATCCAGAATCAGATAAAACGTTTAAAATGTGAGCCAGGAAAACGAAATTGGAGGGATGATGGTGCGGGGGAAGATAAGTGAGAAAGTGGGGTCAGAATATAAAACATGCTGAAGGCCCTTGTATATTTAGAGGTAGAAGATCAAATATTTAGCTATTTCTAGTAGGCTGCAAGTGCTTTGCAATCCGAAATGGGCTTCACAAACGTAAGGGCATTTCAATGAAACTGTGGTTGATGGTCTTTTCAGGTCTGCTGTACTAGGGTTTGACTTATGTTCACACTCCTGAACTCTGGTTCTGTGGTTCACCAAGTTTCTTGTTTGTTTTCATTTATTTCGGTTTGTGATGCTCTTCAGGAACAGTATGAACTGGTCTACAAGGCTGTATTAGAACTATTTAAGAGACAGATGGATGTTATTAGGGATCAACACTCGGGAACAGAGGTAAACATTAAACTTGACATTTTGTCTTTTTTTTTCATGTTTTATTTTGGTCACGGGATCACAAATCAATTATAGGACTAATGATTTATTGCCAAAACTGAATTGGAGTGTCAGGGGCACATGGGGTTATACTGCAAATCTCCTGTGGAGAAGGACTGATTAATTGAAGTACTTCAACTCAGAAGATGAATCTTTTGGTTAACCTACTGTATACAATTTTCAGCTAAATTTAGAAACAATAGGAGTGAGTGACAGGGCAAGTGTCTATTCTGTTCCCAGGTCTAATAACTATGTGGTGAGATAAAAGTGAGAGTGATAGTTACAAAGTGAAATCATAGTTGAAAACTGATGTGATTTTTCAGGTTTCTTTAGCCTCGGTTTGATTGCATATCTCTCATCAAATTTTGGGAGTATTTTAGAATATGCAGAAGGATTTTTAGCTGAGGGTCTTCAGTATAAAAATGATTATGATTTAACCAAATTCCAATTAAGAAATATTGAGTATTCTAGGATATGCTATTTTGATCTCATCACAAAAATTGATAAATCAAATACTAACTGTGAAGTCACAAAGTATTAGGTTCTGAACAAACTTTAAGAAAATAAGATTACTGATTTACCTTTGAAGGGTGTGTTTTGTAACATATTCTTATTAATTTAATTTTTAATATCACATTTTGGATTCTTAATCTGAAAATATTCACTGAGGACCTTCTACCCAGTGTTAGGATACTGGGTAGTATCTATTAATACTACTAATTCTAATATTACCTAGGATTAGGAATACAAAATAATATAAGACATGATTCCGATTATAACTCTTGTCAGTCAAACGTTGAATCATGGGGAAGGAAAGCGAGAAAAACTGTTGAGGTTTGAAATGGACTAAGCAATCCTCATCAGTGTCAGCTTCAAGGGAAAACAATATGGTAGAAGGACATGGAAATAAGAGTATAGTTTTGTCAGAAATTGTTATGTATATCCTATTTATATATGTTTTATTAGCCAGTATTCCCATACCAAGGTTAAATGATAAAGGTGATTATGGACAACCAAATTTTAATGGGAAAGATTCTCATGTTTCACTACCAAGTGTGCTGCTGACTTGACTGGAGATATTTGTTTGTTCGTTTACATCTCTTAATCCCTATTATCTATTTTACCTCTTCCTCCACCTACCTCCCCTCTGGCAACCACCAGTTTGTTCTCTATAGTTAAGAGTCTGTTTTTTGCAGGGTGTCTGGATGGTTCAGTCAGTTATGTGTCCAACTCTTGATCTTAGCTCAGGTCTTGATCTCAAGGTTGTGAGTTCAAGCCCCATGTTGTGCTCCATGCTGAGGCTGGAGCCTACTTAAAAAAAAAAAAAAAAAAAAGAGTCTTTTGTTTGTTAATTTTGCTTTTCAGATTCCCCAAATGAGTGGGAGCATTTGGTATTTACCTTCCCTTATTTGACTTATTTTACTTAGCATATTACCCTCTAGGTCCATCCATGTTGTCACAAAATGGCAAGATTTCATTCGTTTTTCTGACTAATATTCCATTATATAAATATACCATCTTTATCCATCTAGGGATGGACGCTTGAGCTGCTTCCATAGTTTGATTATTGTAAATAATGCTACAATAAACATAGGGGTGCATATGTCTCTTGAAACTAGTGTTTTTGTATTTTTTGGGCAAATACACAGTAGTGTGATTACTGGATCAAATGGTAGTCTTTTTTTTTTTTTTAAAGATTTTATTTATTTATTTGACAGACAGAGATCACAAGTAGGCAGAGCAACAGGCAGAGAGAGAGGGGGGAAGCAGGCTCCCTGCTGAGCAGAGAGCCCGATGTGGGGCTCGATCCCAGGACCCTGGGATCATGACCTGAGCCGAAGGCAGAGGCTTAACCCACTGAGCCACCAGGCGCCCCTCAAATGGTAGTCTTATTTTTAATTTTTTAAGGAACCTCCATACTGTTTTCCATAGTGACTGCACCAATTTACATTCTCACCAACAGTGCACAAGGGTTCCTTTTTCTTTACTTCCTCTAACACTTGTTTCTTGTGCTTTTTATTTTAGCCATTCCGACAGGTGTAGAGTGATATCTCATTGTGGTTTTGATTTGCATTTCCCTGATGACTAGTGATGTTGAGCATCTTTTCATGTGCCTGTAGGCCATCTGCCTGTCTTCTTTAGAAAAATATTTATTCATGCCCTCTGCCCATTTTTTAATAAGTTTTTTTTCGTTTTGAGTTATACAAGTTCTTTATATATTTTGGATATTAACTCCTCATGGATATATCATTTACAAACATCTTCTTCCATTCATTAGGTTGTCTTTTTGTTTTCTTGATTATTTCCTTTGTTGTGCAGAAGTTTTTATTTTGATATAGTCTCCATAGTTTATTTTTGCTTTTGTTTCCTTTGCCTGAGGAGACATATCCATAAATATGTTGCTAAGGCCAATGTCCAAGAGATCACTATAAGAAATTACCTATGTTGGGACGCCTGGGTGGCTCAGTTGGTTAAGCGGCTGCCTTCAGCTCAGGTCATGATCCCAGGGTCCTGGGATCGAGTCCCACATTGGGCTCCTTGCTGGGCAGGGAACCTGCTTCTCCCTCTGCCTCTGCCTGCCTCTCTGTCTGCCTGTGCTCGCTCGCTCTCTCTCCCTCTGTCTCTGACAAATAAATAAATAAAGTCTTTAAAAAAAAAAAAGAAATTACCTATGTTTTCCTTTAGGAGTTTGATGGTTTTAGGTCTCACATTTAGGTCTTTAATCCATTTTGAGTTTATTTTTGTGTACAGTATAAGAGAGTGGTCAAGTTTAATTCTTTTGCATGTAGCGGTCCAGTTTTCTCAACACCATTTACTGAAAACACTGTCATTTCCACATTGTATATTCTTTTTAAAAAGTTATTTATTTATTTATTTAAGAGACAAAGTGAAAGAGAGTAAAAGAGAGGGCACAAGCAGGGGGAGAGGCAGAGAGAGAAGCAGACTCCCTGCTGAGCAGGGAGCCCGACTGCTCAGCAGTTCAATCCCAGATGCCAAGATCATGACCTGAGCCAAAGGCAGACACTCAAAAACTAAGCCGCCCAGGGCCCCATCCCATTGTATATTCTCACCCCTTTGTCATGGATTAATTGAGCATATAAATGTCGGTCTCTTTCTGGTCTCTTTATCTGTTCCATTGATCTATGTGTCTATATTTGTGTCAGTGCCATGCTGTTTTGATGACTTTAGCTTTGAAATATAGCTTGAAATCTGGGATTGTGATACATCTAGCTTTGTTTTCTTTCTCAAGATTGGACTTTGACTCTTTGAGGTCTTTTGTAGTTCTATAGAAAATTTAGGATTATTTGTTCTAGCTCTGTGAAAAATGTTCTTGGTATTTTAACATGGATTGCATTGAATCTGTAAATTGCTTTGGGTTATATGAACATTTTAAGAATATTAGTTCTTCTAATTCATGAGCATGGTATATCTTTCCATTCATTGTGTCATCTTCAATTTCTTTAATCAATGTCTTTCACCTTTTTGGTTAAATTTATTCCTAGGTATCTTATTCATTTTGGTGCAATTATAAATTGGACTACTGTTTTTCGATTGTTTAAAGAGAGTATTCACTGATTTCTATTTTATTAGGAAAATTTTAGAGGAAGAATGTTGAATTATGTCAATTGCATATTTTGCATTAAGGGAATGATCACATGGATTTCTCCTTTGATGTATTAATATAGTCACACCATTGGATTTATTAATGTCAAACTGTCCCTGTATTTTAGAATTAACCCTTCTTGAACAAAAAATATTCTTTTGATATATCGCTGGAGTATGTGGGCTGATATTTTATTTAGGTTTCAGGAAATGCCAATACTCAAATTTAGTCCAGTAGCAGTGTCATGGCTCCTGCTGGGTTGTTTGGAGTGGGCCCTCAGTAAGTAAATGGGAACATAAGAACACAGTTCAAACTCTCACAGAAAGAATTGGTTACAGTTAAATAAAGAGGACTTCTGTTTCTGAAAAAGATCAAGTAGACACACTTTTCCGTGTGTGGTTTTTTTGTTTTTTTTTCTGGTCGAACTAAGTGCAACCAGAAACTATACATATAATTGGCATTATATAATAAAACAACTATAAGAAGGCTCTGAGAGATAGAAAAAAGACAGGCCAGTGAAGGACTTTGAGACCCAAGGAAAGACATGACGCTAAGTTCCAGTTTTCTTTTGACTCATATATCCCAGACTTGAAACTGAACAAGTCAACAACCTGGAAATGCCAGTGATACAAACAAAAAAGCCCCAACAAAAACCTGCTCTGTCTAGCCAAAGGACCAAAAAAGGGGCAGTCCAGCAAGATAGAAAACTTTTAGATCATCATCACTCTACTTTAGTCAACACCACAGAAAATAGTGGTCCCCCAACCCACGCATGTCAGTAAAGACTGAGTGGGGTCCTAGATTCCCACCTTTCTAACACTGTATTAGAATTCTGGAGTGATGTCAGAGAAGGTCAGGTAAAGAGGTAGGATTTTCATCCTCAATGGCCTGAAATGAGGGTTTCCTGCAGTGTCATTGGGGACTGCATGGGGAACCTAAGCTTCTACTGGACACTAACATGGTACCCTAATTCCTCCCCACTGAAGTAGTGTCAGAAGAAGCCTAGTAGAGAATTAGGACTTCCACCATCATTGAGCAATGATAAGGCCTCTGCTTATCACAGTGTCAGTAGAGACCACATGGGGAGTGTCTTCCATGATGTCTCCCCTTGGTTGTCAACAAAGACTCAGCGAGGAAACTGGTGGAGTTAGAATATATTTGGCAGTAGCAAGGCAGGATTGAGGCAGCACCTTCCTTTTCCTCTGTAGAATGTAGTTAAAAATAAAAAAACCTAGCTAAAACAGAAGGTTTAACTAAGATCTAGAGCCTCATAACAATACAAAAATATCTAAGTTTCAATTGAAAATCACTCATCATACCAAGAACAGGAAGATCTCAAACCAAATGAATAAGACCATCAATAGAGGACAAGGTAAAGATGTTAGAATTATCTGACCAAGTTTTAAAAGTAGCCACAATAAAAATGCTTCAATGAGCAATTACAAACATGCTTTAAATTTTTTTTTTTTTTAAACTAAATGGCTGGGGTACCTGGGTGGCTCAGTGGGTTAAGCCTCTGCCCTCGGCTCAGGTCATGATCTCAGGGTCCTGGGATCGAGCCCACATAGGGCTCTCTGCTCAGTAGGGAGCCTGCTTCCCCCTCTCCCTCTGCCTGCTGCTCTGCCTACTTGTGATCTCCATGAAATAAATAAATAAAATCTTAAAAAAAAAGATTAAAAAATGGAAAGGCTCAGTAATAAATATAAAAAGATTCAGCAAAAAATCTAGAAGATATAAAAAAGAACCAAATGGCAATTTTAGAATTAAAAAACATAGTAACTGAAACAAAATAGCTTAGTAGATGAGCTCAACAGTAGAATTCAGGATACACACAGAAAAAAAGAACCAATAAGATAAAAGATAGAACAATAGGAATTACCCAATCTAAACATAAAAAATAAAATAGACTGGAAAAAAAGAACAAACAGAGTCTTAGGGAACCTAAGGGACTACAAGAAAATAACTAGCATTTGTGTCAGCAAAGTCCAAGAAGGAGAGGAGAAAAAAACACAGGGTTAAAAAGT